>NC_138773.1:199368798-199868798 GCF_965119305.1 Pelophylax lessonae
GAGATGATTGGAGCCATTCTCATCTCCAATCAGCTCTATGGTTAGATAATTGAACCACCGGCTGCACTCTTGGGTTTAACCGGTGGGACAGGAGAGCCCGAGAACAACAACAGAAGGCGGCGGGAGGGGGGGAGTCCCCTCCCACTGCATGTAAAAGCAGTCTAGCGGCCAATTATCTGCTAGGATTGCTTTTACATGTAAGCCGACCGCTGGCTGTAAAAAACGATACCAAGGTGATGCTTAAATCTGCAGGCATCATCCTGGTATAACCACTCAAATTCCAGCAACGTACCAGTACATTGATGGTCCTTGTTTGGCATATAGTGTAGGTTTTTTTTTTTCATGCAGCCTGTGGGCTGAATGAAAAAAAGAGAACATAACAGAAATCACCACAGGAATATTGTGTAGTATTACACACCATTAACCGCCCAACAACCAAACCCACTGATTTAATGGTGGTCATACATGACAATATTCCACGTATACCTAAAGGTATTTTAACTGCAGTGGTGAAATCAACCTACCACAGCTGCTGCCTTTAGAGGTATCCATATATGCTGAGCACAAACGCTGTTTGTGTCAGAATATATAAAATCAGTGTGGCAGCCAACGGGTACCTGCAAGAGAAACAGGTTAAGAAAAGAATGAAAAACAAACAAAGTACAGTAAAAGGAAGAGTAGAAGAACATAAAAATAACTGATACGACAACTGTTTTTGGCTTTTTTATTTTATAGTTTTTTGTATTTTTTTGAAAACTTTTTTGTGAACTGCAATTTTTTAGCTTGGGTCTCTCAAAATGTCGATAGCCATCGAACACCTTTCGAGGCCCTGTGTTTGTGTGCCCTACACTATGTCGTGCTGTACCCTACACAAATACTCTACTAGTGTGTGGTAGCGCTCGAAACATTCCCCGATGCAGAGACCAGGTTGGTCAGGACATTTGGGACAATAATAGCGGGTGTCACGCCTACATCCGTGCCTGCTACAGACACGACATCTTCTTTGGGGGCGTCTTTGGGTAGGGGTCATGTGAAAAATGCCTCTCATGCAGCCGGCTTACTGCATTTGGAAGGGGAAGTTGGACAGGAACACCTCCTGGGTACAGGTAGGCATTGATGATTGCTTCCTGGAATTCTAGGAAGGATCCGGTTCGTCCTGATGCCCTGTATAGGACAAAGGCGTTCAGCATAGCCAATTGGAATAAACAGACACATTTTTGTAACAGCGTCTGGCTTTACGAGCAATTAAATACGGCGCCAAAAGCTGGTCTTTAAGGTCCACCCCTCCCATATTAAGGTTGTAGTCGTGGACACAGAGGGGTTTCTCCATAACACCAGTTGCCGTAGTAATTTGGATAATCGTGTCTGCGTGAAGGGAGGACAGAACGAAAACATCCCGTGTATCCCTCCATTTCACTGCAAGCAATTTGTCTGTTCTCAAGCAGGCTCTCTCCCCCTGACTAAGACGGGAATTTACAAGCCGTTGGGGGAAGCCCCGGCGATTAGGTCGCACGGTGCCACATGTGCCAATTTGTAATTCAAGCAGGTGACTTAATAGTGGCACGCTTGTGTAAAAATTGTCCACGTACAAATGGTACCCCTTTCCAGATAAGGGGGACACCAAGTCCCAAACTATCTTGCCGCTGCTCCCTATGTAGTCTGGGCAGTTGGGGGGCTCCCTCGTAGACCTGGAAACTAACTGTATAGCCTGTGGCCCTGTCACAGAGCTTATCCAGCTTGACCCCGTATCTGGCACACTTGCTGGGGAGATACTGTTTCATAGCAAGGTGGCCAGTAAACTTAATCAGGGACTCGTCAATGCAGACAACTTGTTCAGGGGGTAAACAAGGCTGCAAACCGTTGATTGAAGTGGTCTACGAGGGACCGAATTTTGTGGAGCCGATCATATTCAGGGTCTCCCCGAGGACGACAGATTTCATTATTGTCGAAATCGCAGAATTTGCTCGTATCTCGCCCTGGACATGGAGGCAGAGTACACGCGCATATGGTGAATTGGGCTAGTGGACCAATATAGCCGCAATTCACCCTTTTTGGTTATGCCCATGTTCAGGGAAAGGCCCAGAAAGATTTTAAAATCGGGAACCGTTAAAGGTTTCCAGCCGGATGGTCTGGCAAGTGGCGAATTTGGGTTGGCGGCAATGAATTGACGTGCATATAAATTTAATTGATCCACAGTACATCTGAAAAGATCTTCCGTGAAGAACAGCTCATAAAAATCCAGGGGCGTAAAATTGGCATGTGGATTCCAGGTTGGGCAGTGAATGGGGGAAGTACTGGCGCTGTAGTATCAGTGGGTGGCCAATTGGGATATACCAGCACATCAGGGAGGGCACTATGGGCTCTATGGGCTAGTCTTCGAATACGCGGTGGCTGCAGGCCACTACTCGTGCAACCACCGCACCAGCTTCAACTGCACTTATGGGACTCGCCACGTCACCGAGTGTTACCGCAGTGCTGGTTGTACTAGGTTCAGGGTGTACTAGGCCGCTGGTGCTTGCCAGGCCACCAGACGGATGAGCGGCACTAGTACTGACACTCTGCTCCATATGAGCACCCTGCAATTCCTGCATCTCAACAACTCCAGAATGGGGTCGGGTACGCCTGGGTCTAACAGGGACCCATCCGTCATCTAAGCTATCTGTCAGGGAGCCGGTGCTTTCATCAGGTTCGTATACTGACCCTGATTCTGCCAGTGAGGCTTCCCCATCACTCTCATCTGACATGGTCAGTATACTGTAAGCCTCTGCACTACTGTACTACTGTTTGGTCATTTTAGTAACTAAATTTACCGGCACAGTAGTGTGACTCACAGGTAAAAAAAGCACCTGGTTGTCAAGGACTATGTGTGTTGTGTTTTTTGTAAGTGACAGTAATCTATTGATTACTACACTTGCCTGGGTGGGCTGGGCGGAGGGGTTAAACGCAGGTGCTGGCAGGAATCAGTGCTGATCGTGCAAACACCGTGTTTTGGTAACCCTAAACTATGGGGACACTAGTATAGCTCTGATCAGATCATATATTGATCTGTCCAAACACTACACTAGTAATGGAAGTGTGTGTGTGTGTGTATGTGTGTATGTGGTAATCAAGGGGTTATTTCTAACTATGAGCCGGGGATCTGCACTAAACCTACTTGGGACAGAAAATAATTTGCTAGCGCTAACTCAAGTCACAGTCACACTAATACAAAAATACAATAAACCACTATATTATGTCTGTATAGTGTGCAATGTGACGGGGGAAGGGGTTAACTGGGAGTGATCAGGGGGGGATCAGGAGGTTAAATCTTTATGGGGGTGGCGGGGACCCTAAACCTAAAAGGAACGGCTGCAAGCGCTAAACCTGGTCACAAGTCACACTGATACAGGTATATAGGAAACTGCTATATACTGTATGTATGTATGTGTGTGTGTTGTGACAGGGGGTGTAGGGGTTAACTGGGGGTGATCAGGGGGTTAAATCTTTATTGGGGGGTGTCGGGGACCCTAAACCTCCTTGGGACAGAAACTAACTCGCTAGCGCTAACTCAAGTCACAATCACACTAATACAAAATACAGTAAAAAACCATATTATGTGTATATTACTTTTGCAATGTGACAGGGGGAAGGGGTTAACTGGGGGGATCAGGAGTGATCAGGGGGTTAAATCTTTATTGGGGGGGTGGCGGGTATCCTAAGTATAAAAGGAACGGCTGCAAGCTATAAACCTGCTATAAACCTTATACGGGTATATAGGACAATGCTATATACTGTATACAGTGTGTGTTGTGACAGGGGGTGTAGGGGTGATCAGGGGGGATCAGGGGGTTAAATCTTTATTGGGGGGTGGCGGAGACCCTAAACCTCCTTGGGACAGAAACTAACTTGTTAGCGCTAACTCAAGTCACAATCACACTAATGCAAAATACAGTAAAACACTATATTACGTGTGTATTAGTGTGCAATGTGACAGGGGGGAAGGGGTTAACTGGGGTTGATCAGGGGGTTAAATCTTTATTTATGGGGGGGGGGGGGGTGGCGGGTATCCTAAGTGTAAAAGGAACGGCCACAAGTGCTAAACCTGGTCACAAGTCATGCTTAAACGGGTATATAGGAAAATGCTATACACTGTATACAGTGTGTGTTGTAACAAGGGGTGTAGGGGGTTAACTGGGGGGGGGGGGCGATCGGGGGTGAAATGTGCCTATCTAAGTGTGTGTGGGTGTGCTTGGTGCCGTACTCACAGTTTAGATCTGCTCTCTCCTCTAGATGAATCCAAAAAGGATCATGGGAGGGGAGAGTGGGTCTTTTCTGTGCCTGTGTTTACGTTTCACAGGCACAGAACAGAATCTGATTGGGCCGGACCGATCAACAGGTTCAGGCCAAAAATCATTGGCCTGGACCTGATGACTGATCAGTACTGAACCCAATCAGGTCATGAGCGGGGCCGGGGGCGTGCGGGAGCGCGCCCCAGAGCGGCGGGAACGAGCAACGTACCGGTACGTCGCTTTGGCTGCACGGGGCTGACTGCCGCAGTATATGTACTGACGGCGGTCGGCAAGTGGTTAAATGAAAAAACTGTTTAGAAAAAAATGTTAAAAATATTTACAATTTTTTTTATTTTACAATATGTTTAAATTATTTAGTACAATATTTAATAATTATTCATTTTTTTTACATTTTTTTTGTTTGTTTTTTTACAGGACAGGGAAGCCTGCAGCGCTGCAAGAGGGGGGCAGCACAATTTTTTTAGGATAGAATAGAGTAATTTTGGTTGAATATTTAATGCTTAACATGGTAATTAGGGTGGATCCGGGGAGATGTACTTCAAGAAATACATTTTACAGGTAAGTATGTATTAAAAATTCATTTTTTTAGTCAAAAGACTATGACTAAAACTAAATTGAAAATCGACATCAACATGAACACTACTCTGCTAACCATTTCTAAATCAGCCACACAATTCCATCCAAAGCCTTTAATAATAGCATATTCAAGTTTAAACATTTATTGCACTACCACATAAGCATACGTAGGGGGCATCTACTAAGCTGCTGAAAGAGAAAAAAAATAAAAAAAAAGGCTTTTCTTATATTTTTTTCTTAATATTTAATGTTGGTATTATATTCAGGTAATATGTGCAATGACATTACAGCCAATAGAGTGTACAGTTTTTGAGTTTTTTTGTATTTTAAAGTTGTACTTCTGTTTGTCAAAAAGCAATATTTTTGTTTGTTTATGAAACTTGGTTTTATTTATGAAGATGTCATATATCACAATGCCTAAATCTGTGTCTGTAGTGCATGTTCAAACCTTAATACCATAAATAATGTTATTCGATTTTTACTCGAGGAGTATATAACTAGTTTGAAAATTCTAGAGAAATGTTTAAATAATGCATTACAATTTACCTAAACCAATTTGATTTGTAGTTGACTAAAATGTATGAGATTTTAGTAGGCTAAAAATGTGCTGGAGATTTTAGTCGACTAAAATTTGACTAAAACTAAAATAATTTAGATGACTAAAATATGACTAAAACTAAAAGAGCATTTAAGTCAAAAGACTTAGATATGATTTAAATTAAAATGGCATTTTAGTCAAAAGACTATGACTAAAACTAAATCAAAAAATGTTCTGCCAAAATAAACACTGGGGGAGCCCGTATTTTATTTCAGGTGTGTGTTGGACTGGAAACAAGGGGAGAATGGAGGCCAGTATTTTGTTTCAGGTGTGTGTTGGACCGATTACAAGGGGAGGTTGAAGGCTGGATTTTTTTCCAGGTGTGTATTGGATCGGCAACAAGGGGGAGGATGGATGCCTTTATTTTTTTCAGGTGTGTGTTGGACCGGCTATAAGGGGAAGGGTGGAGGCTGGTATTTTTTTAAGGTGTGTGTTGGACTGGTGACAAGGGGAGGGTGGATGCCAGTAGTTTTTTCAGGTGTGTATTGGACCGGCTATAAGGGGAGGTTGGAGGCCGGTATTTTTTTCAGGTGTGTGTTGGACCAGCAACAAGGCGAGGGTGGAGGTCAGTATTTTTTTAAGGTGTGTGTTGGACTGGTGACAAGGGGAGGGTGGATGCCAGTAGTAGTTTTTTTTCATGTGTGTGTTGGACCGGCTATAAGGGAAGGTTGGAGGCCGGTATTTTTTTCAGGTGTGTGTTGGACCAGCGACAAGGGGAGGGTGGAGGCTGGTATTTTCTTCAGGTGTGCGTTGGGCTGGCGATAAGGGGAGGGTGGAAGCCAGTATTTTTTCAGGTGTGTGTTGGACCAGCGACAAGGGGAGGGTAGAGGCTGGTATTTTTTTCAGGTGTGTGTTGGACTGGCGACAAGGGGAGGGTGGGGGGTCAGTATTTTTTTCAGGTGTGTGTTGGACCAGCGACAAGGGGAGGGTGGAAGCCGGTATTTTTTTCAGCTGTGTGTTGGAACAGCGACAAAGGGAGGGTGGAGGCTGGTATTTTTTTTCAGGTGTGTGTTGGACTGGTGACGAGGGGAAGGTGGAGACCTGTATTTTTTTTTAGGTGTGTGTTGGACTGGCTATAAGGGAAGGATGGAGGGCGGTATTTTTTTTAATCTCAATAATGTTTATTAAGTTTAAAGTACAAGAACAAGTGCAAACCAATGTAACATACAGAGGAATACAGGTACAAACAGGAAAGGTATAACATAACAAACACAATATTCAGGTATCCAGTGGTTAGACATTGCCAAAAGAAGAGGAGCACATACAGAAGTGATGAGGTGCTGACCATTAAAGATAATTACCATGTTCCAGCTGAGAGGGTGAATAGTGCTCCCCTGAGAGCCCACCCCCTCCCCCCTACACCCCACATGGGCACAAGCTATGCAGGGGGGTATGGGCGGCAGGCCCCCCTGAGGCCCACCACGCTACCCCGATCTCCATATCAGGAGAGATAGGAATAGGAATACTTCAAGGGTATTTACCTGTCATATGCAGCCAGAAAGCCCATCTGTTATCAAATGCTGTACAATTGCCCTGATTAATTGCTAGCAGATGTTCAAAGGTATAGTTGCACTGTATTGCAATAAGGACATAAGTAGTATTGGGAGATTGTTGGGAACCCCAGTTTCTGAGAATAGTATTCCTGGCAGCTAACATAATATGACACACCACCTGTCTCATGCTGTGCGGGTAACGGTTGATACAGAGATTTAAGAGTGCTAGCCCCACAGAGGGAGGACCCAGCATGCCCATGGCTGCGGATATCAGTTTGAAGGTATTGTTCCAAAAGCTAGTCAGGCTGGGACACTCCTACATAACATGTGAGAGTGTGCCATTCTGTCCGCACCCCCGCCAGCATAAAGCAGAATGCTGTGAGGAAAATATAGACAGTTTGTAAGGGGTGTAGTGCCACCTATGTAACATTTTTAGCATCATTTCCCTATGATTTACACACGTAGAATAGAGGAAGGAAGATCAAATCGCCAAGGCATAGGACATGTTGAGGGACTCCTCCCATTTCATGATAGGCGATGACTTAGAGGGCACATTTTTAAATTGTAATATGTTGTAGAAGAGCTAAATGCCCCCTTTCATTGAGGTAGGATGCGTGAGGAATTTCCATGGCCCCGAAGGAATAGTCAATTTGGGTAAGGGGCGGTTAACAAGGAATTGAGTTATGCGATAGCATAGGAAATGCAGAGTAGGAGGAAGAGAGAACGTGTCCCTCATGTCTGACCAGCCGCAAGGCTCACCTGAGCAGAAAAAGTCCTGTAAGTAGGAGATATTGTGTGATTGCAACAGTTTAGTGTATAGTAAGGGTATTCTGAGAGATAATGCTTGTATCGGGATAGCAGGCATGTCTATGGGGGGTTCCCTGGAGGAGTTAGGAAGAATGTGACACCAGGCCAAGATTGAGGCATGTATGGGGGGCGACAGAGAAGAGGGGTCCCTGGGATCCCACGCATCAAGAAGCAGGAGAGACATCAAATCCAGGGCGTCGCCGCAGATTCGATATCGGTCCAGCAGGGGTCATCGTCAGTGCGGAACCAATATTGGAGTTGATCAAGGATTGCCACTTGTCTATAGTCTTTAGATCAACCAAGCCCATGCCACCTACCGTTTTGTGCAGGATGAGATATCTGTGAGCACAGCGAGGTTTTTTGTGCTGCCAAAGAAACCCATGTAGGGACTTGGTTAGTGACTTGACAAACCCTATTGGCAGTGGTATCAGGAGAACTCTGAAGTAGTATAGAATTTGCGGAAGAATGGACATTTTGTAGGCTGCCAGCCTGCCCACCCACGATAATTCAATTTTGGCAAGGTTACGTAGTAGGGAGTTAATGGGTAGGATTAGCGGCTCATAGTTTGCCTTGGCCAGTGACCGAATAGATGCGGTGAGGGTAATACCCAGGTAAGGGATCCCGTCCTGCGCCCAGGAGAAGGGCATGATTTCCTGAAGTTTCGTTTTGAGTGTACGGGGGACACCCAAATCCAGAATAAGGGATTTGGAGCAATTGACTTTGTAGTATGAGATTGCACTAAAGGCGTTCAAGATGCTCAGGACTTGGGGCAGTGATCGCTCGGGGTCCGTCAGGAGGAGAATCACGTCGTCAGCAAATAGGCTGATGACGTGAGGTTCGCCTCCAAACCAGAAACCTCAAAAAGAGAGGCTAGCGACAGATCATCTCTGCAAGGGGCTCAATCATAAGATTGAAGATGGTGGGGGACAACGGACACCTCTGACGGGTGCCGTTTGAAATCAGAAAGGGTTTTGAGAGGAGTCCTGACGTGTATACCTGGGCAGATGGGCATGAGTATAAGGCCATAATGGCCAATTTAATGCTCCCATGGAATCCGAAGCGGACTAGGACTTCAGCCATATATCCCCAGTCCCCTCTATCGAACGCCTTCTCTGCTTCAATAGACAATAGCTGAGAAGGCGCTCGAGTGACCTCTGCATGATGTATGATATTCAGAATCCGATGTGTTGCATCCGAGGGCTGCCTACCTCATACGAAACCCATTTGGTCCTTTTTGATGAGTGATGGTGGACAATCTGGATGCCAGCAACTTGGCGTATATTTTTATATCAGAATTCAGCAGGGAAATAGGCCTGAAATTGGCCGGTGTGGTGGGGTCTTTCCCTGGTTTAGGGAGCGTGACTACATATGCCGCAAGCATATTTTTTGGAAAAGTGGAGGTGGCAGCCGCTCGGTTGAACACACGGGACAAGTGAGGTGATAGAGACATGGAAAACATTTTATAGTATTCATTCGGCAGCCTGTCAGGACCTGGTGACTTGCCGTTAGGAAGAGACGCTATAACTTTGTCTATTTTAGGGATGGTGATGGGGGAGTTCAAGTATTGCAGCTGGGATACCAAAAGCGTTGGTAGCTCTAGCTTATTGAGGAAGGCACTGATGCCCTCTGTCGGCTGAACGGCGTGTGTGTCATTTTTCAGGTTGTATAAGGTCTCATAGAAGTCAGCAAATTGGTCCTCGATATCCTGAGGATTGAGAATTTTGTGATTGGAGGTAGGGTGGATAAGGTAGGCAATTTTGGTTTTCGTTCTAGCAGCCTTCAACCAATTGGCCAAGTATTTGCCAGCGAGGTTGGCGTTAGCATAAGAACGAAGTCTCAGCCGTCTGAAGTGTATATCGTACCTCTGCATCAGCAGGATCCGGAGATCCTCCCACAGTGTTTGCAGAGCGTTCAATAATGCCAGGGATGGTGCTTCTTTATTTTTACGGTCAGTATCGTGTATTGCAGCTATGAAGGAGTTAAGGCGGGAGTCATAGCATCTCTTCTGTCTGGCACTTTGCTGGATTAAGACCTCCCTGACAAAGGCTTTGTGGGCATTCCATAGTAAAAAATCATTGGGGGTAGTTGGGGCATTGAGTTAAAAAAAGTCCGTAAGGCGATCCTCGAAAAACTTGGCACAGTCAGAGTCTTGAAGAAGTCTAGTGTTGCAGCGCCAGACAGGGCATGGGGTATTCCCCCTTCCTTCCGCAATCGTTATAGAGACAGCCGCATGGTCCGACCAGGTTATATCAAATATACGTGGGTGTGATATGTGCTGGAGCAGCCACCTGTCAGAAAGAAATTGATCAATGCGAAAGTATGAAGGGTGCCTCTGAGAAAAAAAAACAAAAAAAAACAGCATAGGCTCAAAATGCACAGATGTGAACTAGATTCAATGGAAACCATAATAAATGGACTGTAGTGCGCTTCTGCAAAATGCGAAACGTACTAAAAAACGCATAGGTGTGAACCAGTGGATAAACTACTGCTCTCTTCTCTATTCATTGCAGCTCTAGTAAGATAGGTACCCTGGTGCCCTGTATCCATAATACTCTGTTAAGACAAGGTTACTACCCTTGGGTCTAGACAATGATGGGTTCAAAAGTGCACATGCTTCCCTGTTACACAACACTTGTAGTTATGAACTGTCCAACAACTCCAACATCAGCTCTATGAAATTTGTTACCACTCCTCCAAGCAAAATTCCATCAAGTTGAAAGATGTTTGTTGTTCACATGTGAGTACAATATAGATATGCTTGTGTCCATTTATTTATAAAATACTACGCTATATTGGTTCGTTCTAGGTATTTTTGGGAGATTTTCTGTTCTAAGCCTCAGCTCTAAAAACACCCAACAAGACAAATCAAATTTATTTCAATGGCCCCTGTTCACATCTGAGCATTCTGTTGCCTTAAGCAAAACGCCCGTTGCTCAAAAAAGTACATGAGCTTCTTTTTTTTTGGAAGATTACAGGTATTTTACTGCTTTTCATTGGTCACTTGTCTACCCAAAACGCCTGCACAAAAACACTGCAAAAACGCTACAAAAAACACTAGAAAAAAACGCCCGTTTGTATTGAAGTGGATTGAAAATCTGATATGAGGTATAGAAAGTCATCTGCAGGAAAACACTCACCTTTTATAATTGTTCTTGAAGCGCTGCAAATTCTCTTGAATTTTTGAACTGAGTACGCCAGGGGGGCGTTGGTGGTCTGTTCAACTTGGGAGACTCTGGGAGGCACTTGTGCGCTGGTGGATACTTTAAATGTATTCTTTTACAATATACTGTATATATTCTGTATATATATATATATATATATATATATATATATATATATATATATATATATATAGTGCCTTGTGAAAGTATTCGGCCCCCTTGAACTTTGCAACCTTTTGCCACATTTCAGGCATCAAACATAAAGATATAAAACTGTAATTTTTTGTGAAGAATCAACAACAAGTGGGACACAATCATGAAGTGAAACTAAATTTATTGGATATTTCAAACTTTTTTAACAAATAAAAACCTGAAAAATTGGGCGTGCAAAATTATTCAGCCCCCTTAAGTTAATACTTTGTAGCGCCACCTTTTGCTGCGATTACAGCTGTAAGTCTCTTGGGGATGTCTCTATCAGTTTTGCACAACGAGAGACTGAAATTTTTGCCCATTCCTCCTTGCAAAACAGCTCGAGCTCAGTGAGGTTGGATGGAGAGCGTTTGTGAACAGCAGTTTTCAGTTTTTTCCACAGATTCTCGATTGGATTCAGGTCTGGACTTTGACTTGGCCATTCTAACACCTGGATATGTTTATTTGTGAACCATTCCATTGTAGATTTTGCTTTATGTTTTGGATCATTGTCTTGTTGGAAGACAAATCTCCGTCCCAGTCTCAGGTCTTTTGCAGACTCCATCAGGTTTTCTTCCAGAATGGTCCTGTATTTGGCTCCATCCATCTTCCCATCAATTTTAACCATCTTCCCTGTCCCTGCTGAAGAAAAGCAGGCTCAAACCATGATGCTGCCACCACCTTGTTTGACAGTGGGGATGGTGTGTTCAGGGTGATGAGCTGTGTTGCTTTTACGCCAAACATAACGTTTTGCATTGTTGCCAAAAAGTTTGATTTTGGTTTCATCTGACCAGAGCACCTTCTTCCACATGTTTGGTGTGTCTCCCAGGTGGCTTGTGGCAAACTTTAAACAACACTTTTATGGATATATTTAAGAAATGGCTTTCTTCTTGCCACTCTTCCATAAAGGCCAGATTTGTGCAGTATACGACTGATTGTTGTCCTATGGACAGAGTCTCTCACCTCAGCTGTAGATCTCTGTAGTTCATCCAGAGTGATCATGGGCCTCTTGGCTGAATCTCTGATCAGTCTTCTCCTTGTATGAGCTGAAAGTTTAGAGGGACGTCCAGGTCTTCGTAGATTTGCAGTGGTCTGATACTCCTTCCATTTCAATATTATCGCCTGCACAGTGCTCCTTGGGATGTTTAAAGCTTGGGAAATCTTTTTGTATCCAAATCCAGCTTTAAACTTCTCCACAACAGTATCTCGGACCTGCCTTTGTGTGTTCCTTGTTCTTCATGATGCTCTCTGCGCTTTAAACAGACCTCCGTGCAGGTGCATTTATACGGAGACTTGATCACACACAGGTGGATTCTATTTATCATCATTAGTCATTTAGGTCAACATTGGATCATTCAGAGATCCTCACTGAACTTCTGGAGAGAGTCTGCTGCACTGAAAGTGAAGGGGCTGAATAATTTTGCACGCCCAATTTTTCAGTTTTTTATTTGTTAAAAAAGTTTGAAATATCCAATAAATTTCGTTCCACTTCATGATTGTGTCCCACTTGTTGATTCTTCACAAAAAAATACAGTTTTATATCTTTATGTTTGAAGTCTGAAATGTGGCAAAAGGTTGCAAAATTCAAGGGGGTCGAATACTTTCGCAAGGCACTGTATATATAGTGTATATATATATATATATATATATGTATATGTAGCACCCTCCTAGGTAGGTGCTAGAGAGTGCATATCGTTTTTGGCTCTGTCTGCCTATCAGAGGAGCAGCAGGTAAATTCTATATTGCACTCTGCTTAACAGAGAGCAGGATCTGTGAGTTAGGTCTGCTCAATGTGCCCAGTGTGTGATTCATATGGTCTGAGGGAGTGTCCCCACTGTGCCCAATGGGGAGGCACATTGGACAAGGGAGGAAACTTGGCCAATGAGGACACAGGCTTTGATATAGCCCCAGGGATTGGCACGGTAGGCTGTCTCTGGGCATCGTAGGGTGTGGTATAAAAAGCCAGGGGGCACATGTGCACAGTGTCTTTGGTGGGAAGCAGAGTCCCAGAAGAAGGGTGGGAGCTGCCTCCTCTTCTGAAGCAGTTGGTGTGTGGCCACAAGTGGTCGGCCTGGTGAGCCAGAGGTGTGGTACTGAGCTCAGAGGTCCAGGAGAGCTGAGTGGAGGAGTCAAGGCACTCTGAAAATCTGGAAAGCAGTATCGTGAGTAAAGAGGATCTTGCCTAAGGGTCTGCCCAGGAAGGGACCACTCTGGGGAGTATAGTCAGTGGACGGGTGTCAGCTGGAGGAAAGGGGGTACTAAGTGAGTTGCCCTGAAGAGAAATACTATAAGGAACATTTACCTCAGATTTATCTAGTGGCAGGATCAAGTAGCGACCTTGCCGCATCCTCAAGTTAGAAGTCCTCAGAATTGTGAATAGTTCAAGTGTTGGAGTATCCCACACATCACTTCTCCCATCCCAATATAAAATAAAAAAACAAAAACATCAACCCCTAGACTGATCATTGACTGAACCAAGAACGTAAAGTGCTAAGACTTCTGCTTGCTGTTGCTACGGGTAACCCAGGGGAATCCAAAAGTGTTAAAAAACAGCAGCTCTTAAGGGGGCAGTGCTACATATATATTAATTAGAATAGGATGAACATGTAAAAATATATATGAGATTATGGTGATTGGGTTTACACAAGCTGAGGGGCTAAATGTAAGATCATGGTGCTGTAGCAGCAGATTAACAGATAAAAATCATTATTCTCAGAGTTGTTTATAGATTTAAAGGTCTCTGTCTTTTCCCTTGGGAGGAAGGGAAGAGAAGGATAGGCAATGCAGCTGCTTCTGCCGGGAGAGCTGTAATTCCTGAAAGCTCTTCCAGGACATCATGAGTGGCTGGCTTCCAGAAAGAATATTGAGTACACATCTCCCTGACATACGTGATTTTACTAGATTATTCAAGAGACTCTACCATTAATTCCTTATGCATTAACCCTTTACTGGGTGCCTTTAAATCATTGTACATTAACCCATTACTGTCTGCCTCACATTTACTATACATTAACTCATGCCTTTGCCCTTCATGTTTACTGTATATTACCTCTCTACTGTACACCTTCCATCCACTTCACATTAAAGCAGAACTCCTGGGACAAAAATTTAATTCAATTATTCTTCAATAGCCATAAAGAATATGAATCAACTTTGTGTGCACCAATTGCTTTTGCAAACCCAGGTATTACTTTGGAAAAGACATAGTAAAAGAGGCAGTGACATCATCAATGTTCTGCACATAGCCGGTGCAGAGAGCAGAGTTAGGAAGAGACCCAGCAGACCCGAGGAGTAAACAGAAGAGGGATGGTCATGAGGAGAGAGAAAGACCCAGGAATGCTGAGTAAGCCTAGGAGTTCCTACTTAGGGAGTGGTGGGGCTGTGGAGAACTAGTTGGGAGAAATTCATGCTAATTTGTTTGACTTTGGAGAAGATTAAACCCAAACTAAAGTGGAACTAAACCCATCGATTTAACGGTTTCAAAAAACAGTTAGGCCTCAGCCTCATGCACACTGGACATTTTTAAAAATGTCAGTAGCTGTAGAAAGCTGTAGCTGTAGAATGAGTTTTTCAGCGTTTTTTTCAATAGCGTTTTTCTGTGTTTTTTAGCTGTTTCATTTTTTAGCCCTTTTTTTTATAGCAAAACTATACTCCCACAAAACCTTATGGATCGAAAATGCTGATCAATGCTGAATAGCTGTGTTTTTCAGTTTTTTATCTGAGTTAGAGTGTTTTTACAACTGAAAAACTCCTCTCAAAACCCACTAGTTTTTCTTTTCCAACAAGAAAACGCCCCTGCCACAAAACTCTGATAACAGCCTATGTGTGCATGGAAACAGGGGATAACATGATGGGAAGTTTACTGGCTGCAGAAAAAAATGCCTTAAGCCAAAAACAGCAGCTGTAAAAACGTTCAGTGTGTTTGAGGCCTTACGTTCCTGGAATGCTGGGATTGCTAACTGTCACATTTGCTTGTGTCCTGACCAAACTGTCAAATCATCAAATACTGTAGCTGGTGTCATAACTGATCACACGTGCAGCACCATTGCAGTTGCAGATCAAACAATTGCAGCTTTATTGGCTGTAAGGGCTCATTCACACCATACCTGCATGAAAACTGATGGCAAAACTGCACAGATGTCAGTTGAAGTTTACATCCGTTTAAATCAGTTTTTATGCCTATTTCTGTTTTTTATGTACGTTGACGTCAGTTTTCATGCATGTCAGTTATGTGCCCTATTCACACCAATGTTGATGTCACTTTAGTTGTGGGGTGGACAAGGCACATAGAGAACAATTTTTGTGCCCTTGCAGAACTCGTTCAGAAAAACTGACGTCCCTTCACCATGGTGTGAACAAGGCCTCAAGTATAGGAGGGTTTAATTCTGCTTTAGGGCTGTCAGCAAATCATCCTCTACAAACTGAGCAACTCAGCAACTGAGCATGTGCAAAGCAGGGGGAAACAGTGTATTTCTGGATTTTAAACAGTATAGACACTTATTTTTGGGTGCCAGAAAAGGTCTATCTGTATGTTGCCAAGGTTGGCTTGGGGGTTGGAGCGCCTTTCCTCCTTGACTGTGCCAGTATGTGAAGAAAAGGGAGTCCTGGGTTTCAAAAATGTGTTTCAGACCACTTGAAACAGAAGTTAATCCAAAGGTCCGCTATTGTCAACCCTGCTCTTCTAATAGGCCCTGTAACAAACACATTTTTTTTTTTTTATTTGTAACACATTTATCCACTTCTACACACACACAAGATTTGTTCTTCATCAGACACTTGTATCTACTTGCCTTCCTCTGGGTCAGTGATCGTTTATCTACTTGCATCATCTTCATGTTTTATTAGCCTAAAACAGGAACACTTTTAGCCTCCCACATCGCCCTGTCCGCAGGGGTACCTTTCGCACAGATGGCACTCATTAATGCCCGGGACCAGGCGTAGAGTGCTGTCAATTGGAAAGTCTAACATTAAGGCAATTCCCCTAGAGATCAGCTATTACAATGTGCGCAGTAAAAGTACAGAGATCCTCCGAAAGTGCCGTACACACTGTAACGTGAAGTAGGTTGCATTTGGAGGAACACCACTGAGTCGTGCCCTCTCCACCAGGCCAACATACCTAATATTAATATTATTGTTTGTTTATGAATTTATCTTTACGATCTATATTTATATATTATTTATTTATTTATTTATTCATCTACAGTATTTATTTGTATGGTACCAATAGCAAGCGCTGTAGTTAGTCTTTACACACAAGACTTTTCATTCACTCCTACCTATACCCCTATAGCTGCTAATTACACTTTCATCCACGCCCTAAACATACAAATTCCATATAGGCACGGGGATACACTTCCTTTCTTTAGTTTTATCTTTTTTCAAAGTCCTCCTTTAATGCAGTCACAGCGTGTGCAGTATAGTACAGGCAAAAAGCGGCACTGGAACTCAGCCTACCACCTTTTTATATCTCAGGTGGGCAGGCTGGATCCAAAAGCCTGGGAACTGAAGTATTCACATTAACTCTCCCCTCAGCCTGTGCCAGTCACTAACTAACTAATACACCTGTACCTGTACATAAAAAGGCAGGCAGAGGGAAAAGGTCTATTTACCAATGATGCATATTTTCCTGTTATGGACTTACTGTCTGGTCTGCATTGTGTCTCTGTTTGAAGGCAGCCATCTTAGTACAGGCAGGTCATGTCAGAGCCTCTCCAAAGAAGAACAGTGAGCAGCACAGTAGTGGCATCATTTAATCTCAGTCCAATTCTCTTAGGACTAGCAGTCATTGCAGCAGTTCCTTTGATTTCAAACTGCAAATGAGGGTTGCCAACCTACCATGACTTATTTTACTGACAACAAATGGAAAATTTACTGAAGGAGCACTTTTTTTATTGACATTCTGAAATATGACAGAAACTCCTACAAACTCAGATAATCAATATTTAGGCAGTATAAACAAAATGTAAACACTAATGATACTCAGAACAAATAATCTGCTAGCTTTGCAATTAACAATTCCAAACAGAGGGAGTTATTTACTAAAGAGTGCAAAATCAGGTGCAACTCTGCACAGAAACCCTATCAGATTCCAGGTTTTACTGCAAAGAGTAATTGAACAAGCTGACGTTAGAAGCTGATTGGTTGTTATGCACAACTGCACCAGATTCTGAGTTCACCAGTTTTAGTAAATCTCCCCCATTGTGACAAAGTGTGAGCATGACTAAGATTGTGAAAGACCTGGGGCACCCTGGGATGAAACAGAAAATTAAGTTCTGTGGCGTGTGCATGTCGTGGTAATCAGTAAACTTGCCAGATTTTGGCTAACAGCAGGAAGGGCTTAAAGGGGATCGTTAAACAGAATCTGTGCCTAGTCACTATATATACTGCACACATACAGTAACAGTCCTTGTACCCACAAAATATTTCTAATTACCAGAGGTGGGGGACTTGAGTCACATGATTTGACTTAAGTCACCAGTTTGAGGACTTGAGACTTGCTTGACTAAAATTAATAAAAGACTCAACTTGACTTTGACTTGGTATTCATGACTTGAGACTTGACTTGAGACATATTACTCAAAATTACTTTTTTTTTTTTTTCAAATTCTTTATTTAAGTTTTCAGAGTCAACAGTAACAAGTGTCATACATGATAACAGTAGAAAGTGCAGTATAACAGAAACATAACTGACAGCAGGTCAGAGAGAAAAGCATTATCGAACAAAGGACGTGGACAATCAGCATTTCAAAAAGAGAAACAGTAGAAGGAGAACTCGTATAATAACATAAGCGTGTATTCAATTGCAGTGTGGTTACAATTCACATCAACACATAAATTCTCGAACAGTGAGGAGCCTGCCCGCTCCGGCTGTGCTGCTGTTTGGGGGCTCGTCCTCCCGCCTGTCCGTTCCACTGTGCAGAGAGGGGGGGATGGCCATGCGGCCGGCCGCTGAGGGGAGGCTAAGCTAATCAGCACCATACTGGAGCCTGGACCACCCCGCTCCACCTAGCCTATCTGTCTATAGAAGCCGACCATTGTGTGGAGGTGAACACTAACAGAGTCAGCTGACTAGCTGACTCCAATAGAGTTAAAGGGGGAGGAGCTCTTCCCTCTGCAAGGGGACCCCATGCGTGACACAAAGGCATCTCTGGAGGTACAGGAACACTGGGGAGGAAACGATTTAATGACCAAGTAAGTGCAACTGAACCCCTGCTCCACCACCTCTGGAAAGTTTGAGGGCTGTATACAGTATATATACATATAGTCAGAACTACAACAGAGCAGAGGTGATGGGGATAGAATTGAGATCTGTGGTGATGGGGGGATGGCTCCACCACTGCAAATAATCCATCCCCCCTCACTGCCACTGGGGCCACCCCCCTCACCACCATTGCCACTAATTCTACCCTTCCTCACTGCCACTGCTGTCACCCCCCTCACCACCACCGCTGCCACTAATCCCACCCCCTCACCACCACCTCTGTCACTAATCCCCCCCCCCACTGCCAATGCTGCCACCCCCCTCACCACCACCACTGCCACTAACCCCCCCCCCCACTGCCAATGCTGCCACCCCCCTCTCCACCACCGCTGCCACTAATCCCACCCTCCCTCACTGCCACTGGTGCCACACCCCACACCACCGCTGCCACTCGCCACCCCCCTCACCACCACCATTGCCACTGATAACCCCCCTCACCACCACCATCGCTGCCACTGATATCACCCCCCTCACCACCACTGCTTCCACTGACCCCCCCTCCCCACCACTGATTCCACCCTCTTCACCACCACTGCTGCCACTGATCCCACCCCTTTTTACCACCCTCACAGCTGCCACTGATCCCTGATCCCACCCCCTTCACCACCACCACCACTGCTACTCATCCCATCCCACCTCAGCTGCCACTGATCCCACCCCCCTCACCATAACCACCGCTGCCACTCGCCACCCCCCCTCACCACCACCCCTGCCACTGATCCCACCCCTTCAACACCACCGCTGCCACTTATCCCACCCCCTTCACCACCACTGCTACTCATACCATCCCATCCCATCACCACTGCTGCCACCCATCCCATCCCTTCCTACCCCCACTGCTGTCACCCATGCCATCCCTTCCCACCACCACTGCTGCCACCCATCCCTTCCCTTCCCACCACCACTGCTGTCACCCATCCCATCCCTTCCCACCACCACTGCTGTCACCCATCCCATCCCACCACTGCTGCCACCCATCCCCTCCCACCACTGCTGCCCCTCATCCCATCCCACCACTCAAGCCATTCATCATCTATCGGTCAGTTCAGTGTACCCTATATTGATCTCTATCTATATATAGGACAATTGATTAGATATCAGGCCATTTATTATCTATCGGTCAGTTCAGTGTACCCTATATTGATCTCTATCTATATATAGGATGATTGATTAGATATTAGGCCATTCAGTATCTATCAGTCAGTTCAGTATACCCTATATTAATCTCTATCTACATATAGGACAATTGATTAGATATCAGGCCATTCAGTATTTATCGGTCAGTTCAGTGTACCCTATATTGATATGTATCTATATATAGGACAATTGATTAGATATCAGGTCATTCAGTATCTATCGGTCAATTCAGTGTACCCTATATTGATCTCTATCTACATATAGGACAATTGATTAGATATCAGGCCATTCATTATCTATCGGTCAGTTCAGTACATATCAGCAGTGCATTATATATATATATTATATATTGATCAACCAGTAATAAAACCCCCCCAAAATACACATCATGTCCGAAAGGCCGACAAGGAAAGGCAGACGCTCACAGGCCATGAAAAGAGGGAAAGCAGCCTCTGTGTCCACAGTGAAAAGTGGTGGTTACAGCCGACATGTTGCATCATCTGCAGGCGGGGCACGTCCGTCCTTTTTTTCCGGTGCTGCCTGTCTTATTCAGCCACAACATGTAGAAGAGTTGGTGCAGTGGATAAAAAGCCGTCCTCATCCTCCTTGTCCTCTGACACACCAGTTTGCCTTCCACCGCAACTGCAAAAGCAGCCCGTTCCACAGGCTCCTTCTCCACAGCTATTCCTTCTGTCGCCCCACCATCATGTACGGCAGAGTCACCTGAACTATTCGATCATAGTGTCAGTGACATGCTGCTGAAGGATGCGCAGCAATTTGAATGCTGTGATGTTGGTTCCCAGGTTAATGAAGGGAATAACATAACCTAGAGGGAGGGGGTGACAATGACGGACAAGAAACTAGCAGTCATGTTGCCACAGCTGCAGTATACTGCCAAGTTTGCTCCAGTGATGAGAAGGGAGGGGATGATGAGGTCACTGACTGTACTTGGGTGCATGACAGGATAGAGGAGGAGGAGGAACAACTCCAACGAGGCAGGATATGCTCCAGGGGCCGCTATAGGAGTAGCCAACCTATTGCATCACAGCACAGAGCTCCACAGGTGCAGGGTGCTGTATACTCCCCGCGGACTTCCAAAAATTTGTGGAATGTGCTGTACCACAGTGGCAGCTACCAAAAAGGCATTTATTTTCCCGTAAGGCCATTCCGGCTCTCTACCGTCATGTGGAAGGTAGTGTTTTTGCCTCATTGGACAGAGCAGTCAGCAGGAAGGTGCACATTACTGCTGACTCTTGGTTCAGCAGGCATTGATAGGGACATTACTTTTCCTTCATGGCGCACTGGGTAACTCTGCTGGCAGCTGGGAAGGATGCAGGACAGGGTTCAGTGTTGTAGCTTGTTTTGCCACCATGCCTCCAAAAAGCTAGGGCTGGTTCTGCCACACCTGGCTACCCCACCACCTCCTCCTCCTCTTCTTCCTCCTCCATGTCCTCTTCTGCTCAATTGTCCTATGAAGTAGTAGTGCTCCCTAAGTGTTCAAGGGGCTATGCAAGTAGTCAGGCTAAAAGATGCACACCAGGGCAGAGATACTGTCAGCTCTGCAGGGGCAGGTTTAGAGATGGTTGATGCCATGACAGCTTGAGCTAGCAATGGTTGTATGTGACAATGGCACCAACCTTCTCTCTGGCCTCCAACAGGGACACTTGTCACATATTCCATGCTTGGCACATGTCCTGAATCTGGTGGTGCAGCGTTTCTTGACCAGATACCCGGGCTTCCAAGATCTCCTAAGGCAGGCCAGAAAAGTCTGTGGCCATTTCCAGCGTCCATACAATGCCAGTGCTCGCTTATCTGACATTCAATGGGAATTCAACCTGCCCACCAACTGCCTCATTTGTGACATGCCCACCAGCTGGAACTCAACGTTGGCAATGCTGCTTCAGCTGCACATGCAGCAGAGGGCCATCAATGGGTACCTGTGTGAGTATGGCAAAAGGACAGGGTCAGGGGAGCTTGGCTGTTTTTTGCCAGTGGCTTTTGATAAAGGATGCATGCACTGTCCTGTCACCATTTGAGGAGGCCACAAGGATGGTGAGCTGGGACAATGCATGCATCAGTGACACTATCCCTCTAGTCTACCTGCTGGAGCACATGCTGCGTGGAATCATGGACAAGGCACTTGAGGCAGAACAGCGGGAGGAAGAAAAGGTCTTCCTTTTCTCACAAGGCCCCCTTTATGCAGATATCATTCCTGCAGGGCCACAAAACAAACAGGAGGAAGAGGAGGAGGATTGCGGCAGCATGGATGTAGAGAATAGCATTCAGCAGTCTTCAAGGGATGGTTTTGATTCCTCAGAAACCCCAGGAGTTGTACTTGGTTGGCGAGAGGTTGCTCCTGACAATGTCATCCTTAGTGACCCAGAGGACTCAGAATCACATGCCTCCTTCAACTTACGTTGCATGGGCTCCCTGATTCTGCAAAGCCTGCGAAAGGACCTGAGGATTTGTGCTATCAAGGAGAGGGATAATTACTGGTTGGCAACCCTTCTTGATCCATGTTACAAGGGTAAAGTTGCAGAGTTTATCCTGCCTTTCCAGAGGATGAAACATCTTGAGGAGGCCTTGAAAAAAAATTTGTGTACCACCTTTCCAGACACTGTCAACATTCTCTGGACGTGTTTCTGAGGCATCGTTCAGCCAAAGGAGGAGTAGTGGAGAAGGCAGCCGGCTGACCGATGCCTATAAACAGTTCTTTAGTTCTCAGCAGCACCCAGGGCTGTTAGGTTTAAGAAACCATTGGCAGCGTCTACATCATTTGGTGCATGATTATCTAGGCACACGAGCAGACTTGGAGACCTTTCCAGCTGAGCATCCACTGGGTTACTGGGTCTTGAGGATGGACCACTGGCCAGAACTTGCTCAATATGCAATGGAGCTGCTGGCCTATCCTGCTTCCAGCGTGCTTTCTGAACGGACATTCAGTGCTGCTGGAGGCTTTGTGATGGACAAAAGAGTGCATCTGTCCACAGACTCTGTTGACCAGCTGACTTTTATCAAAATTAATCAGTCCTGGATCAACAGCAGCTATCAAGCCCCCGATGCTGATGTAACTGTTTGAATTTGCTAGGGGTCTCCCATCCCTTGAAGACTGCATATGCTGCCTATCCTATTCCTCAACCTTGACTCTGCTAGATCCAACAATATTTTTGGTTTAGGTCACCACCAACCTCCAAGGCCTACTTTTTCTGCACTCGTGTGACAGGTGCATACAATTTAAATTTCGTATGTAGATTTTAAAAGCATGCCCTGTCCCTGTGCCGTGTGCCCAGCAAGAGTAACTGTGAGGGGTTATATTCAGGCATCACCAACACCAAAGGCCCAATTTTTGGCACCTGTATGATAAGTACATGCCATTTCAAATTTGTATGGAATTCTTACCAGCAGGTCCCATTCCTGCCCCCAGCAAGAGTAAATGTGAGGGGGTTACATTGTTCAGGCACCACCAACACCAAAGGCCCAATTCTATGAACCTGTATGACAAGTACATGCAATTTCAAATTTGTATGGAATTCTTACCAGCAGGTCCCATTCCTGCGCCCAGCAAGAGTAACTGTGAGGGGTTACAGTGCTCAGGCACCACCAACACCAAAGGCCCAATTTTTGGCACCTGTATGACAAGTACATGCCATTTCAAATTTGTATGGAATTCTTACCAGCAGGTCCCATTCCTGCACCCAGCAAGAGTAATTGTGAGGGGTTACGGTGCTCAGGCACCACCAACAGCAAAGGCCCACTTTTGGCACCTGTATGACAAGTACATGCCATTTCAAATTTGTATGGAATTCTTACCAACAGGTCCCGTTCCTGTGCCCAGCAAGAGTAACTATGAGGGGTTACGGTGTTCAGGCACCACCAACACCACAGGCCCAATTTCAGTTTCAATTTCACTCCAGAAGGTTTGCATAGCCGACACCCAACCTTGGTCAGGTCAGATGACAGCACAGCGCCCCCACTAGATCACTGATAAGAACACATACAACACTTGATCTTTGCCAATTTCAAATTGGTATGGAATTTTTAGGAGCAGAGCCCGCTCCTGTGCCCAGCAAGAGTAACTGTGATAAGTTGCGATGTTCAGGCACACCAACAACCACGGCCCAATTTTTCTGCACCTGTATGACAAGTACATGCGATTTCAAATTTGTATGGAATTTTTAGCAGCAGGGCCCGTTCATGCGCCCAGCAAGAGTAACTGCGATGGGTTGCGGTGTTCTGGCCCCACCAACAACCAATGCCCAATTTTTCTGCACCTGTATGACAAGTACATGCAATTTCAAATTTGTATGGAATTTTTTCCAGCAGCACCCATTTCTGCACCCAGCAAGAGTATTTGCGAGGGGTTACGGTGTTCAAGCACCACCAAAAACCAAGGCCCAATTTTTCTGCACCTGTATGACAAGCACATGCGATTTGAAATTTGTGTGTATATTTGTATATGACATTTTTCCCTTTAAAAATGTTAGTATTGCTGCAGCAGGCTACATACATTATAGAGATGCACTAATTTACAGGTACAGTAAGGGTGGACCCCCCCCCCCCCCCGGCACGATATGTGAATTAAATTTTAATTTTTATACTTTCACTTTAAGCCTCATTGAAATCAGTAAATCACTGCTTCTTTAAAAGTGATTGTTTTTAAAAAAAATGTTTGCATTGCTACATGTTCCCCAGGTCAGGACCCAAACCCCCATACACTTTTTTGGGCAATAATTAGCATTTAAGCCTTCAAAATGAGGCTGTTTGGTTTTTGACGTTCGAGTCCCATAGACTTCAATGTAGTTTGTTTGTTCGAACAAACTTTTCCCCTGTTCACGGTGTTCTGATGCGAAACGAACAGGGGATGTTCGGCTCATCACTATTCATTTCATCAGTTCAGTCATGTCAAAATTAATGAAGTATTCATTGGTTTTTCATCAGTGGTCATCAATTTTTTTTACATTCACTACTAATGCAAAAACGGATGAAAAACTGACCATTTGTCAGTTTACAACTGTTTTTCATCCGATCCGCTTTCCGATCAGGTCCACCTGTCAGTTTTTCAGGTGGACTTGATCAGATGCTCCATGCACCCCTATGGAGCAGTGGAACTCAGCGGTGACATGTCCGCTGACATTCGCTGCTATCCGATCCGGACCGTGAAATCCAGATGGATAGAAATCCTATTTTCCATCCGTTTGGAGAATCGGATGGGATATGATCGGATGAAAACAGACAGGCTGTCTCTTTTCATTCGATCTCCCACAGAGGACAGCGGTGATCTGACAGCTCTGTCTCCGCACACAGAGCGGAGACGGACCTGTCATCCGCCTGCTCAGCGGGAATCGGCGAATCGATCCCCCGCTGAGCAAAATGTCCGCCGGGCAGAAAGCCCGTGTGAAAGAACCCAAATAGAGCTTTCATCAGTTTAAAAAAATGGATGATGACGGATGCAGATGTAAACTGATCATCCATTTACATCCGTTTTTCCATAGGGATGCATTTTTCCATATGGATGCATTGATGTACGTTTTTCATCCATCAACGGATGGATGAAAAATGGACAGCATGTGTGAAAGGGGCCTAAGACCTAATTCCACAGGGCGTGTTTAGCCCCTCTGAATGCTAGGAGAAAAATTGCTTAAAAAACACAGTAAAAGATGAGTATTGTACATGCATTTAGGCGCATCAAGAGTTTGAGCGTTAATGGATTCTACTGGCCAGAATATTAATTTATTTTGACCATTGGAATGCACTAACGCTCACAGGCTAGATGTGTCTAGTCTATTAGACATGACTACATGTGTTTAGGTACCTTCAGCTTCTTTTCTGCTCCTCAGCTCCTCTCCTGAATGCGCATTTGGTGTTTTTTTTCAGCCTTTGGAGGCTCCTTTTCTAATATGCCTGTAAACACTTATAATGGATACATAGGCAGGGGAGGACTGGGCCAGGTGGCAGAGGGGCAGTTGCCCCCTGGACCACTCTGATGCCCTGTAAAAAGGCTGCGCCACTTCTGCCTCAGACATGCCTAAATGATTCCTGGTGGAGAGAATTAAAAAGTCCCCGCTGCTATCCTACTGAGTGCGGGATTAGGACGAGGACAGAGCGCAGCCCCCCCCCCCCCCCCCCCAGCATGGATGGTGTAAACTGTGTCTGAGCAGAGGCCGGTTCCATGCCCCACTGGAGACTCTCCCCCAGCCAGCCCCACATGAGCTGTCCAAGTTCCCCCCAACCTCCCTCTGCTGGCCAGGTCGGGAACCCGGATTCAGCCGGTGGGTAGAGAGTACCTGGAGTGGAGCTTTAGCCTGGAATGGGGGTCACTGCACCATGGACCTCTGGATTTTACTTGCCCCCTGGGCTGAAAGTTGCCAGTCAGCCCCTGTACATAGGGGTAACTAACTAAAACCGATGCACGCAGAATCTGGTGCAGCTGTGCAAAGTAACCAATTACTGTCTAGGTTTTAGCCCTTGTTCACATTGGCTCAATTTGACATGTGATTTGACAGGTCAAATCCCATGTCAATTTGCAGCCTTTGCTGGCTGGCAATGGGAGAGTCCCAATCGGCAGGGCCATCTTAGGGAATGGGCACACTGGGAAGTTGCCCGGGGGCCCCACCTGCCCAGCAACCCAGCCCCAGCCAAGCATTAGTCCTGATTCCCGTGTGCATCCTGACGCCAAACTTAGCAGGTGGCAAGCGCCTGTTGGCCCTGTGCTGCTGTCAGGCCTCTTGGGTCGTGGAGGGGGAGCCCACATCTGCAGGAATGTCTGTCCGCCTCCACTGGAACAGGCACACACAAGACAATCGAGTCTGACTCCTGTCCGTGTGTGTGTGTTCACCGGACGCAGCCGCAGAACTTGGAAGCTGTCATTAGCCTGGCACTGCTGTACCAATAAATATCGCCTTATCAATAATTTGCATTTTTATTCTTGTGGGTGATCATGTAGGCGGGGCCCCAGTGCACTGCATTGGCCGTGGGCCACTAATGCTCTTATGATGGTACTGCCAATCGGTGCGACGCTGACTTTGTGGCGCTGCATATATTTTTCCAAAAGTAGTTCCTGCACTACTTTTGGCAACTTCGGGGGTGACTTTAATAGATATCTGTGCATGAACCCACACAGATGTCTTTCAAGTCGCCCCCAAAGTCAAACTGCAATTCGGCCTTGAAATCGCACGAGTTCAGGTGAAGTTGCACGATTTCAAAGCCGTGTTCAGTGTGAATGAGGGCTTATTGTCAAAGTTTAATTGAACAAGCTGAAGTTAGAAGCTGATTGGTTACTCTGCATAGCTGTACCAGATTCTGTGTGCACCAGTTTTAGTAAATCTCCCCCATAACCTTACTGTACATAGAGGTTCTTTTACAGGCTAACAAAAAAAAAAAAAGTAAAACGTCAAAACCATTTTGTACCCTCTGTGTGGATGAGCCCTACGTGAAATTTAAAACACAAGATTTTTTCTACCACAAATAAATGATTGAAATGAATGCGGTTCCCTTTAACCACTTGCCGACCGCTCACATGGAGCGTACTGCGGCAAAGTGGCTCGTTATCTTCCAGCGACGTAGCTGAACCTGCGATCTGTCCCTGTTTCACACAGTCCCCTCCCCCCACACACGTCAGTAAGCACCAGGCATACATTAACCCCTTGATCACCAATAAAAGTTAACCCCTTCCCTGCCAGTGTCATTTTTACAGTAACAGTGCATATTTATAGCACTGATTACTGCAGTAATGTCACTGGTACCCCCAAAAGTGTCAAAAATGTCAGCTAGGGGTCCAAACTGTCCGCCACAATGTCGAAGTCCCGCAAAAAAAAAATCGCAGATCGCCGCCATTACTAGTTAAAAAAAACAATAAAAATGACATAAATTTCCCTTAGTTAGTAGCTGCGATAACTTTTGCTCAAACCAATCAAAATACGCTTTTACCAAGAATATGTAGCAGAAAACAAATTGACCTAAAATGTTAAAAAATTTTGATTTTTACATTTTTTGGGGGGAATTTCATATAAAAAAATGTGAAAAATATTGTTATTTTTTCAAAATTGTCTCTCTTTTTTTGTTTATAGCGCAAAAAGTAAAAATTGCACAGGTGATCAAATACCACCAAAAGAAAGATATGACATAAATTTAATTTAGGCACAGTATCGCCCGACCGCGCAATTGTCCGTTAAAATAATGCAGTGCCGAATCGCAAAATATGGCCTGGGGTAAAATCTCCTGGTCTTAAAGCGGTTAAAAATACACTCATTGAGAATTTTTTTGTCAAAGACATGTAGCTAAATACATTTTGGCCTAAATATATGGCAAAAATTGAATATATTGGATATTTTTTAACTGTCAAAGTAGAAAATATTGTTATTTTTTCAAAATTGTCAGGTTTTTATATTAATATAGCAAAAAATTAAAAGCGCAGAGGTGATCAAATATCACCAAAAGAAAGCTCTGTTTGTGGAAAAAAAAGGACGTAAATTTAGTTTGGGTACGACGTTGCATGACCGCGCAATTGTCAGTTAAAATCGCACAGTGCCGAATAGCAAAAAGTGGTCTGGACGTAAAGCAGGAAAATCCTCCGGTCCTAAAGTGGTTAATCACTAAACTAAATAAAACATTTGCTTCGCAAAGCAACAATTTTCTACCCTTTATGAAAATAAAACTCATTAGGTTGCCATTTCTCAGATACCCGGCCGAACAACCAACAACCTCTCTACTATTTAACATCAGCACTCTATGATCTTCGCAGCAGTCCGGAAGTAAAAGCTTGTAATGCTCTAATTGTAGAAAAGATGGCATCTCCAGCATTCCTTTAGATGTGCATGTTCTTTTCACAACCTTGCCAGCCAATGTACACTGTTGAATTGTTTTTGGTTCAGTGGCCACTTAATAATTAACCTATAGGACTTTAACTTTGTACCATACATATTGTGCACATAATGAGTTAACCCTTTCATTTCTATGTGTAGCACAATTCCCAGCCACGGTGCTAAATGTGGGTCCCCCTGGGTCACTGCTAGCAACAACAGCACATTTAAGCATGTTTCCCCAAGTGTGAGCACTGAGACAAGGACCAGTCCAATATCTTTGTTTTTTTTTTTTTGTTTTATTTAGGAACTTGGATGGGAGAAGGGATGAGTGGGATACTCCAACAACTGAACTATGCACAAACAGGCAGGGACTCTAGAAAACGCTGACTTGACGCTGGTTAACGCTGGCCGGATGCCTGTTAACGCTGACTTGACTCAGATTAACCTGACTTGATTTTGGCCTTTACTTGCTAAAGTTCTTTAAAGCGGAGTTCTGGGCAAATTTTTTTTTTTTTTTTTTTTAGATAAAAATACCCCTAGGACAGTCAGGGCTAGTGCATTTAAGCAACACTAGCCTATGAACTGTCCCCTGTTTAGTGTACCTGTAAGAAGAAAAACTTACCTTGTAAATTTTTTGTACAGCCCTGCCATCTGCGGTGTGGGCAGCTAAAGCCGCAGTGTCCCTCTTCGTGTCCTCTTCCTAGATTTCGGAGTCCCAGAATGCCATGCCTCGTCACTGTGTGTCATCCCACAGCTGGTTCTGCGCATGCCCAGAAGCTGTTCTCATTCATTCAGAAGGGAATGACGCGCCTGCACCGGAAGTGACGAGGGACACCGGTGCAGGCGCATTGACTCCTGAGATTGATGACACTCATCTCCCAGGAGGAAGTGACGTCGGGGCCGCGGCCACAAAAGGAGGAAGTGGAAGGAAGGTAGGTTAATTTTCATTAAAAATAAGGTAAGTGAAACAAAAAAAAATAATAACAATTATCCAATTTTTTTTCAGGAAGCTTTAATGTAACTGACAGTGTAACGTGTAAAAATAACTCTGCTTTAAGCTCCCTGAGGTACTCCTTCCTGAGGCAGCTGATTATTGAATTTGACTGTACTGCCGAACATTTCAGGGCCCTTCCTGGCGCCCCCTTTACTTCCCTATCTTCAGGGCTCTAACACTTGGCACCCCCTTTAACTGCCACAACTACTGGTTAGATGGCTCCTGGATCCCCTTGACCTTCTGGAGTGGTCCCCTTTCCTAGGCAGACCCCTGGGCAGATCTTGAGTACTCACGACACTGTTTTTCCTGAAGGTCTCTTCCCAGCAGCTCCACTCGGTCAGCACACTTTGGATCCCTTTCTGCAGCCCAGCTCAACCTCCGGTCCCTAGGCTGACCGTCTGGACCACCTTCACTCTCTGTCAGGAGAAGAGACAGCCGTCACCTCCTCCCGCCAAAAGGCGCTCTGTCACATGCTCCCGCTGGATTTATTTCCAGTCCCAGGGTGCATCGCGGCAATCTCCGCCCACTGAGACAGTCATAAACCCTGGTGTGCTATTGACCAGGTTTCCTCCACTGTCCAACAAGTTCCCTCATTGGATACAGTGGGAAGTCTCCCCAGACTCAACAGGCCACACCTGGAAACATGTGACAGACTAGCTAACAATCCAGGACCCCCCCCCCCCCCCCGATAAGCAGACAGGGCCACCTATGGATTTACCTAGCACCTAATTAGGAGGGTGCTACATATGCTTCCAGAATCCATTTGAAGTTTTTACTGCTCTTCGTGTTCCCGTTTGGAACTTTCTAAGACATTGGGGTTAACTTATTAACCAGTTCTGTACCGGAAGGATTTTCCCCCTAATGACCAGGCCATTTTTTGTGATTCAGCACTGTGTTACTTTATTGCAAAATTGCGCGGTTGTGCGACACTGTACCAAAATAAAATTGATGCCCTTTTTTTCCCCACAAATAGAGCTTTCTTTTGGTGGTATTTGATCACCTGTGCGATTTTTATTTTTTACGCTATAAACTAAAAAATAGCGACAATTCTGAAAAAAAAAAATATTTCATCCTTTTAGGCCAATTTGTATTCTGCTATGAATTTTTGGTAAAAAAAAAATTGCAATAAGCGTATTTTGGTTGGTTTGCGTAAACGTCATCACGTCTACAAACTAGGGGAAAGATTTATGTCATTTTTATTTATTTTTCTATTTTTTTTTACTAGTAATAGTAGCGATCTGCGATTTTTAGCAGGACTGCAACATTGCGGCGGACAGTTCGTACCCTTAACTGACATTTTTGACACTTTTGGGGGGACCAGTGACTTTATTATAGTAATCAGTGCTAAAAATATGCACTGTTACTGTAATAATGACATTGGCAGGGAATGGGGTTAACACAGTGGTGATCAAAGGGTTAAGTGTGAGCCTAGGGGACTGTTTTCTAACTGTATTGGGAATGGGCTTGTGAAATGACCACAGAGACCCGTGTTCCTATATAGAAGGATCACAGGCGCTCTGTTGTCATTTCAAAGAGAAGAATGGTCAGCTGTGTTTACAATAGCTGACCGTCCTCTCTCAGCAGGGAGCGATCGCAGGTGCCCGGCAGCACCACTCGCGTGACCGACATAGCCCTACGTCGTTTCGCGCAGCCGAGCCAGCCTGCCGCAGTAAAACTGGCAAGTGATTAAAGACAAATAGACTGTTCAAATTACAAGGGAATTAACCCCAGAGCTTAGTGAAGGAGGTGAAGCTCTGCTGACTTCCATCATCCAATCTTTGTCAAGTAAAAATGCTTTTTTTTCTTATTTTCCTTGCATGTAATTGGGTATTCTTTGCAAATTGGTGAAATTTTACCAACATTTTTAATCCCCTTGCATAGTGTAACTACCCTTGCAATGGTCTATTTGCCTTTAGAAAATCAAACTCATTGTCACCAGAACTGATTGGGGTAGAAAATGAGGGAACAATATTCATCACCACTGTTTTGGTAGAGTAGGAGAGCACTAGAACCTTCCTAGCCTTCCTCAACTGTATTTTAAAAAATGGTTTGCTAGAGTTACCAAAAAAACAAAAAGTGTATTTTTAGTGTAGCACCCTCCCAGGTTGGTGCTATTGAGAGAATATAGTTTTTGGCTCTGTCTGCCTATCAAAGGATAGGCAGCAGGCAAACCTATATTATTTTATGCCTACCAGAGAGCAGGATCTGTGAGTTAGGCCTGCTCATAGTACTCAGAGTGTGATCCATCTGGTATAGGGAGTGTTTCACACTGGTCCAATAGGGAGGCATATTGGACAGTGGAGGAAATCTGACCAATGGGTACACAGGCCTTGATACAGCCCCAGTGATTGGCACAGACTGATTGTCTCGGTGCATTCTGGGGTGTAGTATAAAAACCAGAGGCACATGTGCTGCGGGGTGTATGGCTGGTGAGCAGAGTTCCAGAGGGAGGGTGATGGCTGCCTCCTCCTCTGTAGCAGTGGCACGCAGTCACAGGCAGTGGGACCAGAAGGAAGGAGCTGAACCCAGAGGTCCATGAGAGCTGACTGGAGGGGTAGAGACACTGGAGACCCTCAAAAAACAGTATCGTGAGTACAGGGGATGGTGTCTAGGGGCCTGAACTGAGGGGGGGCACCCCGGTGTAGGAGAGTCAGAGGACGGGTGTCAGCAGGTGGAGTGAAAGGGGGTACTAGGTGTGTATCACGAAGATAATTCATCCTAACAAGTTATCTACATAGAGGCTTAACTCTTAAATTCATCTAAGTGGCAAGGTGAATCAGCAGCCTGGCTGCATCTTCAGACAGGAGTCATCATCAACTGTGAATAGTTCAAGTTGGAATATCCCATTCTTCTCTTCTTCCATCTCTAATTTAAATAAAACTACAAAAACAACTACATTCCCTAGACTGTTCATTGACTGAGCTAGAGAGTAAAGAGTTAAATTGTGCAGGCTGCAGTTGCTATCGGTAACCCAGGGGGATCCCAAGGTGAACAATCCAGCAGTCCTCAAGGGGGCAGTGCTACATTAGTATATAGTCTTACTATCAAATGTGCCCCAACCAGACAAGGTTGTGGTGGTGAGAGTAGGGGGGGGGGGGGTGTCAGAGTAGAGGATGAGGGTAAGTTCATGTGAGGGTGTGGTAGGGCTTGAGAGCACAAGGGCAGTATGCAGGTATGATGATGGAAGTGAAGTGGGTCTGCAGACATTGGTTGAGAGTGTGTGTTGGACCTGTAGAGGTGCATTGGTGAGAACTGGGGAAGGGTATGCAGGCAGGAACATGCACTGGTGATACTTGGGGGAAGCATTCACTGGTGCAGTGGTAAGAGTCATGGTCAGGTCCTCTAATAGGGAAGTACCACCAGTCCTCCTGTAAGGGGCCCAGGCACACAGGGGGGCCCAGACAGTAGGGAGAATCAGTGTGGTAGGGAAGTTACAGAACAATGCCCTGTGCGGCTCTCTGCAGCAGCTGAAAGCCGGTTTCTCTCCCTCCAGCCAGCTTTTAGCTGCTGCAGAGAGACACACAGACACAGGGCACCATTCTGCAATTGCCCCCCCCCCCCCCGCACAGATCCCCCTCGCTGTTCTGTCAACATCTGAATCCCCCCTGTGTGCCTTTGACCCCTTCTCACAGTACTGCCAGCTTCCCTGCCCCTCAGGCTACTGCGGGTACAGGGGGATGAGTCAGGAAGGAGGGCAGTGGAAGGGGCCGGTAAATATGTAATTTACCGGCCCTTTCCTTTTCCGAATGAACACAATGAATGATCGATACCGATCACTTGTGCAAAAAGGTAAATCAGCGCAATTAAATATAAAGTGGTGTAGTGTTAAGACCCAATAATTTGGGACATATAAAGAAAATACAGCAGCTATATAAAACCTCCTTCACTAACGGGAGAAATGAACTATAAACAAATATGTTTACAGCGCTATATAAAATCAAATACAGTGACAATGTGCATCATATAAAGTGCAATATATATTCCTCTTAAGTGCAATATATAATGTCCATAAAGTGCATTCAAAGTAAAGTGCATAAAAGTCCACTAAAATATAAATATAACCGTGGATTAAAATTCAATAAGGTGCTTGATAGATGTTTCATATAAAAGTGCAAGTGACACCACCACCGTTTAGCCACCAGATGGCCTCTCACCTCACTGAAGCATTAAACCAGCCTTGAATCCTCAATAAGACCAGTATAGGGAATGCCACTTCCTGAATCGATCTCACTGAAGCATTAAACCAGCATTGAATCCTCTAATAAGACCAGTATAGGGAATGCCACTTCCTGAATCGATCTCTCACCATCCCATGGACATGATATGTGAATAAAGATAATGAGGCATCTAAGTGTACACTGCTATTATCCTTTAATTGATTCCCATTCAAAGTAGAATTGCACTCACATGAATCGGCACAATGGGCTTGTGCGGACCGTACACACCAAAAACAGTAGCTGTCGGGAGCCGTGCTGGTGGGTCGCTGCTTGTCCGTCCAGGTCTCCTCCCCCTATACGCGTGGCGTCTTACGCTTTCGCGACACGACTTTCTCAGTAGGGGTGGAGCTAATGACGGACCAGCATGCTTATATACACTACACTCCTCCTCTAAAGGTGCGATCTCCGGGTGTCCCCGGAAGCCGGAAATGTAGGTAGGAAATGCAAACCTCTATGTGCTAGGCTATCTACACTACACTCCTCCTCTAAAGGCGCGGTCTCCGGGTGTCCACGGAAGCCTGTCAACATCAAGTTCTGTCAACATCTGATTCCCCCCTGTGTGCCTTTGACCCCTTCTCACAGTACTGCCAGCTTCCCTGCCCCTCAGGCTACTGTGGGTACAGGGGGATGAGTCAGGAAGAAGGGCAGTGGAAGGGGCCGGTAAATATGTAATTTACCTGCCCCTTCCTTTTCAGAATGAACACAATGAATGATCGATACAGATCACTTACTGTGTTCATTCATAACTGAAGCATAGTAAACTATGTTTACTATGCTTCAGCCTTTGAACCATTTTGATATTTTTGGGGATGGGTGGGCCCTGTCAGATAGGCAGATCAACTCATCCTAATGATGCAGATATTGGTACCAACATGAAACCCTGACACCATCTTAGAGAAATACAGGTGGGAAGGTAAAGTGTTACTAAACCCAGGAGCCTGCATTCACTATATTTGGTCTCCCACAGTACACAGAACATGGAAATGCAAATATTTTAGTAAATATAAACTGCCAAATACCTTTTCTCATCAGCAGTATATAGCAGTCGTGTGACTTCTTCTATCAGTGTCTGGTTAAAGCTTGTAGGAAGAGTTTTCATTCTACTCTGACCGTCCTATGAGGCCGCAGGACCCCTGCTTCCCTGTCTGGAGAGTGCTGATTGGCCCTATGCTGGTCACATGCACCCTCCCAACAAAAAAATCCTCTCTAGCAATACATATAAAACTGAGCATGTGCAGTGTGCACCCAAGGCTCTGTTCTATTAGGAAACAGATTGGGGACTGTGGAAGAAGGGGAGGATCAGTGAAGACAGGATCAAACAGCCTTTTTACACAATGGGGAGGATTAATCTCTTAGGTTCCACAGTGAGTATAACATGCATGCTTTACTGCATATACACGTTGATTTTACTCTTGTGGGTTTAGTAACACTTTAATCTTTAAAAATTACCCTTTCTAGGAACAATATTTATTCAACCTAATCAAACATTTTTATTTCTAATCAACTACGGTAATGTTTATCTTATATTTTTATTATGAACATCCTTAAAAGGGCATTAAACCCAAAATCAAACATTTATTATACCGCAGCTTACCACTTTTTAGACGTGATGGCTGCATTCCTTTTCCTTTTTAGGCTTCCTTTCCTTTATTTTCAGCTGGTGATCCAGCCAGTCAGTTGTTTTTCAAAAGACTAAGCCTTCCAGCAGAATGTATCGGTTACAGAGATGAGACAAACTTTTTAACACTAGTAGGGGTGCTTACAATAATAAATTTTTATTTATGTAAAACCTTTATCCCAAAAGGAAAAAACTGTTTACTGTAACTGCTTATGAATTATAAGCTTAAGTTTGGCTTCAATTTGTTAGTATATCAAAATCTGCTAGTACATCTAACACTCCCCTCTCCCAAGACTGATAATGTTGCTGTCCATAGGTGCTCCCTGTGCTCATTCATCCAGAATGGGGGCACTGTAATACAGGAGGTGTGTTACTGGGCAGATCACCAGGTAAAAGCAGAGGGAAATTACCTTAAAAAAAGAAAACTATTGACAGAAAGAGGGCTCAATTCATTTGGGCCTGTTTCCATGGGCCTGCGGCTGCAGTCCACCATTTAAAGTGTAACTCCACTTTTGTTGAGAAAAAAACATTCCCCTCTGGGTGATCTATGTACATTACAAGGATTTTACCAAACTTTGTTGCAGATTCCTACCTTTTGTTATTCTGAAGAAATCATTGTTTGTTCCCCTGTGCTGAGTGGCTAAAATTTGGAGTGGTTTCATAATTATCTATCAGCTGTGGCAGCTGCAGGGCTCTAATGATGGAATCTGCTGGGCCTGCATCCCTTTAGACATGTTCCTATTGGGAGTATCTCACCAAAAATGACATTTTTATTTCAGGGGATGCCAGAAATCTGACTTTTATCTTAATCACTTTATGACCGCAGTTGTACTGCGGCAGGCAGCCGCTTCTGTGCAAACCAACGTAGGTATACGTCGCGTAGGTAGGTCGCCGCTTGTCAGCGGGGGTGCAGATGCAGTGGGCAGACGGCTATGATTGCTGCCTAACACCCGCGTTCGTTCCCCGTGAAAGACAAGAACAGGCAGCTGTTGTAAACACAGCTGACTGTTCTTCTCCCTTAACCACTTCCATACCGAGTCATGTAATATGACGTCGGCAAAGTGGTTGTAAGGATCCGGGCCGCCGTCACATGACGTCGGCCCGTTCTAGCAGCCAGTGCGCGCCCCCGGCGGCGCGCAGCGGCGCGATCAGGGATGAGGCTCGTCCCTCTGACATAGCCCATCCCTGATCAAGGTAAACAGCCAATAGAAATTGGCTGTTTACCACGTGATCGGCTGTGTCAATCACAGCCGATCACATGAGCGGCTCCAGCACGAACCGCTCGTTCTCTCTGCAATGCGCGCCCCCGGGGGCGCGCAGAGCAGCGATCGGGGACGAGGCTCGTCCCTCGGACAGAGTCGATCCCCGATCTAGGTAAAGAGCCAATGAAATTGGCTCTTTATCACGTGACCGACTGTGTCCAATCACAGCCGGTCACAAATGTCAACAGAGAACACGGTAACTAGCTGTCACCGTGTTCTCCTCCTCCCACACTGATCCTGTGTGAGGAAGAGAGTGTGGTAACAGCTAGTTACCAAGTACAGTGCACCCCAAAACACACTGATTGATAAAGAGCACCTGTCACTAGCCCATCAAAGTACCCGAGTACCTGTCACCAGCCCATCAGGCCATCAGGTACTCAGATGACAGGTACTCGGGTACTCTGATGGGCTGGTGACAGGTATTCGGGTACTCTGATGACAGGTACTCGGGTACTCTGATGACAGGTACTCGGGTACTCTGATGACGGGTACTCTGATGACAGGTACTCGGGTACTCTGATAAAGGGTACGCAGGTACTCTGATGACAGGTACTCTGTACTCTGATGACGGGTACGCAGGTACTCTGATGACAGGTACTCGGGTACTCTGATGACAGGTACTCGGGTACTCTGATGACAGGTACTCGGGTACTCTGATGACGGGTACGCAGGTACTCTGATGACGGGTACTCGGGTACTCTGATGATGGGTACGCAGGTACTCTGATGACAGGTACTCGGGTACTCTGATGACGGGTACTCGGGTACTCTGATGACAGGTACTCGGGTACTCTGATGATGGGTACTCGGGTACTCTGATGACAGGTACTCGGGTACTCTGATGACAGGTACTCGGGTACTTTGAGTACCTGTCAACGGAGTACCCGTCATCAGAGTACCTGAGTACCTGTCACCTACCCATCAGAGTACCCGAGTACCTTCCACCTGCTCAGAGTACAGGACGCCTGAAGTACCCGAGTACTTGCCGCCTGCTCATCAGTACCCATCACTACTCATCAGTACTCATCGGTACCTATCACGTATCAGTACTGATCATCAGTACCCATCAGTACAGTATCACCTATCAGTATCAGTACTACTCATCAGTACCAATCACCAGCCTGTCACCTGCCCATCAGAGTACCCGAGTACCTGTCACCTGCCTATCGGAGTACCCGAGTACCTGCCACTTGCTCATCAGTACCAGAGTACCTGTCACCTGCCCAACAAAGTACCCGAGTACCTGTCACCCTTCATACAGCCACCATGTCCAAGTCCAAAAAGGTTTATATACGTCCTCCGTTTAAACCTAAATACCGGTGTTATGGCAGCAGATAGCTGCCATAACCCTGGTATTTTTTTAAACGGTGGACGGTTGGCTTTCCGATAAGGGTGGTCCCAGCGGCGGATTCGCCGTGGGATCACCCTTCCGGGATGGCGGAAGAGGCGCCCCCCCCCCTCCCGCCGCGTTCCGGTCCTAATGCGCCCTGTCTCCGTGAGCTCGCGCGCAGAAGCGAACGCATACAGAAACCCCGCCCACATATGTAAACGGTGTTCAAACCACACATGTGAGGTATCACCGCGATCGTTAGAGCAAGGGGAATAATGTGAGCCCTAGACCTCCTCTGTAACTCAAAGATGGCAACCTGTAGAAATTTTTAAATTGTCGCCTATGGGGATTTTTAAGTACCAAAGTTTGTCGCCATTCCGTGAGCGTGCGCAATTTTGAAACATGACATGTTGGGTATCTATTTACTCGGCGTAACATTATCTTTCACATTATGGAAAAGAATTGGGCTATATTTACTGGTTTCTTATTTTTTAATTAAAAAAAGTGAATTTTTTCCCCAAAAAATTGCGTTTGGAAGACCGCTGCGCAAATACGGTGTGATAAAAAATATTGCAATAATCTCCATTTTATTCTCTAGGGTCTCTGCTAAAAAATATATATATATATAATGTTTGGGGGTTCTAAGCAGTTTTCTAGCAAAACAACTGATTTTAGCTTGTAAACACCAAATGTCAAAAATAGGCCTAGGCAAGTGGCTAGGATGCATGATGATGCTCCTTGGATGTTAGGCCCCTCTGTATGGCTAGACTGTGAAAAGGTCTCACACATGTGGTATTGCCATACTCAGGAGGAGTGGCAGAATGTATTTTGGGGTGTCATTTTTGCTGTGTACATGCTATGTGTTAGGAATATCCTATAAATTGACAACTTTGTGTAAAAAAAAAAAAGTTTTCATTTTTTTCCCACATTTTCCAAAAACCTGTGGAAAAAAATGATATGTTCAAACGACCCATAATGCCTCATAGAATATACGTTGGAGTGTTTGCTTTCCAAAATGGGGTCATTTTGTGGACTTTTCCATTGTATTGGTGCTCTAGGGCCTTGAAAAGTGTGATAGGTAGTGAAGGAGAATGACAGGACCTCTTTCTAGTTGCTGGCAACCATTTTCTAATGCTTGACCTGTGTCACACCATTTTAAATGTAGCCTTGACTTATAATGACTTAATTCAGCCTAAGGTTACTTTAAGTCTTTAGTTAACACGAACAATGACCTAAGTAAATCATCCGATATGTTTTTTCAGTGTTTTCACACCTTAGCTAAAGATACATTCTTTATCGCACATTAACTTCCTCTTTAGTTATACTAAGTCTTAGGGTCTAGACAAGGCATATTTGGCAATTTCTAACGAACATTCTGTATTAACCCATTGTTAAACTTTTGTGAGACATGACTCTTCCTGAGAGCACTCATTCCCCCCTCCCAACTGTATTTCCTGTTCAATACTGTGTATAATAGTTACCCCGCTTTGCAAATAAAAACTAGAATGTTTTAGACTGATCACGGTTTGGACGTGTTTTCTTTAGCAGGATAAAACATTCTCCAGAGCTCTGCTTTATTTTGCATAGAACAGACTAGATTGAGCCAATAAGTCAGGGACTTAACTTTTGAGTATACATTTAAGGTATCTAGGGTGAATATAAAGAGAAATCACCAACAGATTGGGGGCTACGTCTGGGATCGGAGAGAGAGCGGCCATCACGGGTCCAAGGATTCACCGGTCTGGGTAAGGAGATATTTTATTTTATCTGTTTGCCTGTCCGGTGGGACTTGGCCGTTTGGCCCTGGTTCCGTTCTTTGAGCCATAGACACCAAACGCTCAGGGAGCATGTTGGATAATAGAGCAGCTCTGGGAGACGCTCTGGATCTTTACATATATATATATATATATAGAAGCTTCAGGGAAGCTTGAATACTAATATATATATAAAGATGCTTCAGGGAAGCCAGAATATCTTTCAGGGAAAGATATTATATGTTAGGTTGTTGAACCTGAATACGTTCTGGGAACGTATCGAGACAGTGTCTCTGGGAGACACAGGATTTGTCATTTATAAGGAAAGACAATATCCGGGGCTTCTGGGAAGCCCAGGGGATTTTTTCTCGAGAAGAATCCCGTTCCTCTGGGAGGGACAAATAAAACGTCTCTGGGAGGCGTTGAAGCTGTCTTCAACGACGACAGTATTTTTTTATTTGGGTTTCAGGGAAGCCCAGGGGGTTTTAGGAAAACCCCGTTCCTTTAGTGAATAATAAATAGATGTCAGTCTGTTCTGTGTAGAAAAAAAGAAACTACCCCTTTTCTTGCTAACATCTTTCTATCGCATAGAACTGTAAGATTTAGAGTATAAGATAATTTGTTTGTGTGACCTAACAAAAGCTTATTTAGTAAGTAGATAAGTTCGTTCATCACGTGATTGTTTTGTTATTTCATTTTGTTATGCCATTTGAAAATATTGTCATATTGTATTGGAGTATTATATTGCTGGTTTGACATATATGGAAACTGTGTCTATAATTATATAGGACTTGTAAAAATTGCGCCTGCTGACTGTTAATATAACACTGATAGCGACAGTTTCATTATTACTGTAAAAATTGACTGACCGATCGTAGGTTATCAGACAAATCAAGATAAATGTTTTTTATGTGTATTGTTTGTTTGTCTATAATGGTGGGAAAGCCTTCTTGATAGCCACTATACCTGGGAGTATAAGGTGTAATATACATACACCAAATGGCTTTTCAGGAGGGTTTTTAACCATAAAGAGGGTCTAAGGACCCAGATACATTTAAGTGATTTTGTGAATGTGTAAATCTTAGAGACATGTTTTGTTTATGGTTTTGTGAAATTATACTGAAGGTTTAGGTCTGATGCTGGCCATACATGATACAATTTTCTTACAATTTTCAGTGCGGTTTTCTTGAAATTTACCTTCAGCTATGTAGTACAAACCTTTGCCTAATTGAATACAAATGAATGTGTTTAATTTTGACCTCTTATGTGGTTTGTGGTGGATTTAACAGAAAATTGTACGATAAAGAGTTGTCCGGACATGTATGGCCAGCCTTAGAGATATTAGGATACTAGTAAATCTTTTAGTAAATGTTTAGTTGAGTTGATAAAAGTACATGGAAAAAGTGGGGAGAATTGGTTTATTTATGCCCCGTATTAGTACAATAGAATAGGAAAAAAGCTACGTAGAGATATTAGAAGTGAAAGTGAAAGTCTTTAAACACGCAGATATAGACCACAGCGATTGCCTATAGACAGAGACAGGTGAGACAATTTTGGGCTGCAGTTAAATGTCATTGCTGAGTAGCACAGTCTTAGAATTCAAACATTTGTCTTTAATTTAAAGTCACAGTACATGTTAATTGTAAAACAGCAAGTTTCTGGTTGGGCTACTAAAACTTTGTAAAGGTTTAAAAAAAAAAAAAAAAAAGCCATAACAGAGAGCGATGCTGCTGGCTCTTTTGATCTGTCTAAAGAAAAGCAGCCTGTCAGGGCGCATTTTCAAGGGCGATATCAGAAGAGGCAAATAAAAGAGTAGGACATTTTCAACATAGGCCCCCCTATAATAATAATATTACCTTACAAATACCCCTGACCACACCTGCACCCCACGGTTTCATTCTCCAAGGCAGGTGTAGTTTTCTTCGTAATGTCAGACGAGCAGAAAATGTTTGTGTGTCAGATACATTTAAAACTAGCACATTTCCTTACACGAGGGGAAAAGAGGGGGGGTCACTGCTGCAAACGCACTTCTGCATTAGTTCCCTAATTCAGAACAGTCGTAGAACAAACGATCTCAGCATTCCCATACATATGCAATTATTTTTATAGAATTTTTTAGAAGTTTTGCCATTTATACAATTGTACCCATCCTGTATGAGCGTAGTAATAATGAATAAAAACACTATTTTATTAAAAAAAAAAAAAAAAAGAAAGAAAAAATATAAATTGCCGTTGTCGGCAGGATATTTTGAAGTTATTTTTTATAGAATTATAGATAATGAAAAATTATATTTTGCAAATGATCCCCTATGTGAAGGGGAGCCTTCCTGAAAAATTTTGAAAATTGGCTATTTGCCAAGAAAGCGTTCAAGTGTCATATCTTTATTCCTGTTATAATTATGGAATTTATTTTTGGACAGAAAGGGCTACCGCAATTAGTGTGACCATTGGACCCTGTTGGCACAGAGCCAAAAGTTTCAAATCAGATTAACTTTTTATCTGATTATAGTTCTTGAATGATATTTTATGGGTATCCTCTATTAAAAGAGGGGAACCTCTGGCCAGATTTTTGTTAGAATCTGAAAAAAAACAAAAAAAAAAAAAAAAAAAAAAGTTTTTTGGAAAATTGGCACTAAGCCAAAAAGTTTTTTAGTTCTTAATCTGATCAAAGCATGCAAGTGGTATCTGATATGCCATCTCTACTGACAGCCATACCATCCGATGCTACCCACTGTACAGTGATTGGTTTAAGTAGTGTGTTTTTTTTTCAAGCGTCCTATTGGACGAGGAGACACAGCCATCTTTGTTTCTTATTTTTTCAGTCCAGGTAACTTACCTGGTGTAGAAATGCCTTAGGGCCAAGTAGACAATTCAATTGTCCGCTCTATAGTTCTCCAGACCATGCAAGAGGGGATGGACACCTGCTCATGGGTCAGTCCCGCTACAATATGTATATGACATATGTAGTCACTCTGTGGAGGCCAGTCAGAGCGAGTGAGTTTATTGAAGAAATGTACATGTATGTGGACACAAAGTGTCACAGGAATTATGACAGTAGTGTCAGGAAAGTGTTGTTTACCTTGGTTTTGTTCTCACAGAGGGTGATAGTAGAGTCAGTCATATAAGAAGTGGGTCTTGCCAGCCCACAGTGGGTCTTGCCCGCCCACAGGATCATTGCTTGTTATGGATCCGGACTGCTCCTATCTATAATAACATTTTGAGACAAACCACAGGTCCAGAAATGTCACAAGAATTGTTGAATGTGTTTATGTATCTGAAAAATGCTGTAGTTATAGCGCCTGCACAGAGCCTCCCAAATCATGGAAAAATGTTTTGTGTTTATGCAAGGGACAATTGTAAGACCATGACAGGTGTACTTGCCCAGGAGTATGGTGGTGGACTTTGACCTATAGTTTTTGTCCAAAGATGGTCGCAGTCCAGGTCTAAAGGCATGCCTGAAGTGACTCCGAACATAGCACATAGCATCTTGTGAGATGGTAATAGGGATGGCCACATCATTTGCCCTAGGTAGGCCCCAGTTTTCGATGGATTACTGGTATTAAAGGGAGTGTTTCACCACAACATGGTTGTATAGATATAATATATCAAAACAGCCATTGAGGGAGCAGAGGATGTTTTTTGAAGATGGTTCCTGCTCCAGGCCAAAAGATCACACATTGTTAGAGCTACAAACGCATGTACAGAACAAGTTTTAAGGACTTGGGTGATGTTTTAGAAAAAGTTGAGAATAGCCTTTTTCTAAAAGAGGGGAGCTCTTGTGTGTATCCCCGCAGCTAGCGCCCCACTGTTTATTGCCTAGTATTATGGAATAGGACACAGGGGGTGGGAAAGAACATATGAAGTATTACTGACAGTTTAGTGCAAGCATATGTTGCTAGGTGCATCACCTGTATTAGGAACAAACAATCCAAACATGAGCATCTCCAATACCCAAACAAACCCATTCACACATCTACAAATAGATTTCACATATAGGCCTAAAGCAGGGAAGAAATAAGAGTTCTTTTTAGTCAAATAGTGGACGTGTTCAGCAGATGAGTGGAAGCTTTTAGGACCACAAAAAGGGAGATGCCCACACGGTGGCATGCATCAGGAGATTATTCCTGGATGGGGGTGCCTGCTTTGAATTAGGTTTAATTATGCTCCAATTTTCATATCAAAAATATGCCAGGAACTAGTTAAAAAATCTTGAAAATAGATTATTATCCGCAAAGTTCAGGTATAATGGAAAGAATGAATAGCACAAATAAAGAGTAATTGAAACTTAAGAATCAAGTGGAACGGAACGAAAAGTTGCTCGCACATTTTCTTTTCTTTTTACAGGAAAATACCCATCCCTTCAGAGAAGGAGACGTAGTGGTGATGAAGCTGCTGCCCAAAGGAAAGAAACAAAAGGATTTCGCCTACGGCCCAGAGACCACTGTGGTAGCAGTTACCAGGACCGCTGTTTTGACCGAAACACAGCCCTACTTGGATCCATGCCACTAGAGTGAAGTTGGTGCAGACAGGACCTGAGCCAGAGGATCCAGAAGCAAGCAAGAAGGTACTAACGGGGGCAGACCGCCCTGACCTTGAACAGGAGGATCCAGAAGCAAGAGAGGTACTAACGGGGGCAAATTGCCCTGACCTTGAACAGGAGAGTCAAGAAAAGGGGGTACTGACAGGGGCAGACCGCCCAGACCCTGTAGAAAATGACTTTTCCAGTTGCACCGGACTCAGGCAAACTCTGGCTGCTGATAATCCTGATTCCATTTTCAGTGTTTTCCCTTGTATGGACTGTTACTAACTGCATCTATCATCACCCAGAAGATTTGGGTGTCATGAGAAGTATATGCGGACCATACCCTGCACATGAGACACATAATAGAATAAAGAGAGAATTGAGTATTGAGCATAATGTAGATGAGAATCCACCCACTTTTCATAGTGAAATGTTATTAACAAAATTTAAATATGCTTATGCTAGGAAGTCAGGTTTTGAGAAATGTTGGATATGTAGCAAACTCCATCCAGAAACAGCCCGCATCCCTCTTATTGCTGTCCCTTTGAATATTACCCAGTTCCTTAATGAGACCTCTGCTACTTTAACTAATGTGTCAAGTAATAATAATATCACCTTCCCAGTAGATGGTAGAAGCCATTTCCCAGACTGGTGTTTTAGCCTAGGAAATAACACACGTGTTACATAGTTACATAGTAGGTGAAGTTGAATAAAGACAATAGTCCATCCAGTTCAACCTGTGTAGGTGTGTGTGTTAACCCTTCCATTTGCAAAAAGTCAATTCTTAATATTACTTCCTGCCAGGCCCCATTGAAAAAATCATGTTCCCTGTTTGATATATCAAGTCCTAGTTTAAATAAGACCATAATGAGTAATTACCAGAATTTCTCTAGAGACATACAAAAAGTACTGGACCACCTTGTGACCGCAGTACAGAATAGACGCCTACAAGAATATATTGCCCAAAGACCGTTTTCACGGGGACAAAGTATATATGTATGTTGTGGGAAGGAATGCTATCCCCGGGATTAAATAATTATTCTGGAATCATTGATGAGATCATGGAAAAGAACTCAGATGATATTAAGTTGCTAAATCTTGAAAAAAGGGCCATTAGGAAGAAGTTAGAATTACATGATCTAGCTATAGAATGTATGAGTGCTGCCCTCACTGGCCTCTGTGAGCATACTGATGACTATGAATGTTGCACTTGGATATACAATACCACTTTGGAAGTGCCAAATTATTATGACATAATTGCCCAACACAGAAAGGAGGTCAATAAGTTGCAAGAAAAGGCCCGTAACATTGCTAAAAGCTGGGATCCCTTTGTAGGTATGGGAGGTTTTGGTTTTGGAGGGATATTTTCCTGGTTAAAAGACATTGCTATGATGATTGTGATAATTTTACTTTTTCTATTATTTTTATATGCATTTTTTAAGCTTATTATGTGTTTAATCGCTAAAACCACAAAGAACCCAGACTCAGCTAGCAGAGGGGGATCTTATGTAAGTTTGTACTTTAACAGAGATGCTGAAAATGTTGACACATTTCTAACAGCTAGACAAGGTGTTCTGATCCAACAAACCCAAACCCCTTTTGATTATCAGGAGTATGTAAAGTTTTATAAAGCCAAGAAAGCTAAGTCTACCATTTAGGTGGGCAGGTTTAGGTCCTTATTTGATTATACTAAGGAAGCCAAGGACATTGTCGCCTAACCTGCTATCCCTTCCCAGAGAGGCCTTGTGTCCTCTGATGACACCGTGTAAATGATAAGGAGAAAAATCATGCATGTGTAATTATGATTTTTTAGAGGGGATTGAAGGAGAATGACAGGACCTCTTTCTAGTTGCTGGCAACCATTTTCTAATGCTTGACCTGTGTCACACCATTTTAAATGTAGCCTTGACTTATAATGACTTAATTCAGCCTAAGGTTACTTTAAGTCTTTAGTTAACACGAACAATGACCTAAGTAAATCATCCGATATGTTTTTTCAGTGTTTTCACACCTTAGCTAAAGATACATTCTTTATCGCACATTAACTTCCTCTTTAGTTATACTAAGTCTTAGGGTCTAGACAAGGCATATTTGGCAATTTCTAACGAACATTCTGTATTAACCCATTGTTAAACTTTTGTGAGACATGACTCTTCCTGAGAGCACTCATTCCCCCCTCCCAACTGTATTTCCTGTTCAATACTGTGTATAATAGTTACCCCGCTTTGCAAATAAAAACTAGAATGTTTTAGACTGATCACGGTTTGGACGTGTTTTCTTTAGCAGGATAAAACATTCTCCAGAGCTCTGCTTTATTTTGCATAGAACAGACTAGATTGAGCCAATAAGTCAGGGACTTAACTTTTGAGTATACATTTAAGGTATCTAGGGTGAATATAAAGAGAAATCACCAACAGGTAGTAAGAAAGTTTTATGTGTATTTATGCTCCTAGAACGCCTGAAGGTGCTTCTTGGACGTGGAGTCTCTTTTTGTGGCCAGGCTGTGTAAAAGTCTCACACATGTGGTATCGCCATACTCGGAAGGAGTAGTAGAATGTATTTTTGGGTGTAATTTTTGCTGTGTACATGCTATGTGTTAGAAATAGCTTATAAATTGACAACTTTGTGGGAAAAAAAAGAAAAAAATATTTTTTTCTTCATTTTCCCAAGAATTGAGGGAAAAAATTACAACTTCAAAAAACCCACCATGCCTCTTACTAAATACCTTGGACTGTCTAATTTACAAAAAGGGGTCATTTGGGCGTATTTGTACTGTCCTGACATTTCAGGGCCTCAAGAAAGGAGATAGGCAGTCAGTACATCTGGTGTGATCAATATTCAGTAATTGGTACCATAGCTTCTAGACTCAATAACTTTCACACAGACTAAATAATATACACTAATTTGGGTTAATTTTACCAGAGACATGTAGCAGTATACATTTTGGCCTAAATGTATGAAGAAAAATTAATTTTTTGCAAAATTTTATAATTGAAACTAAAAATAAAGTGTTTTTTTTTCAAAATTTTTGCTCTTTTTTTGCATATATCACGAAAAAAAAAACCCCCAGTTGTGATCAAATACCACCAAAAGAAAGCTCTATTTGTGTGAAAAAAATGATAAAAATTTTGTTTGGTTACAGTGTAGCATGACTGAGCAATTGTCATTCAAAGTGTGAGAGTGCTGAAGGCTGAAAATTGGTCTGGGCAGGAAGGGTGTCTAACTGCTCTGTATGGAAGCCGTTAAATGAGCACAGAGCCCATGTGATCCTTCTATATAGGATCACATGTCTCTATGGTCATTTCACAAGCCATGCCCCCCACAGTTAGAAACACACCCCTAGGTACACATTTAACCCCTTGATCACCCACAGTGTTAACCCCTTCCCTGCCAGTGTCATTATTACAGTAACAATGCATATTTTTAGCACTGATTACTGTAGTAATGTCACTGGTCCCCCCAAAAGTGTCAAAAATGTCAGTCAGGGGTCCGTTCTGTCCGCCGCAATGTTGCAGTCCCGCAGAAAATCGCAGATTGCTGCCATTACTAGTAAAAAAAAAAAAAACAAAACAATAAAAATGACATAAATCTTTCCCGTAGTTAGTAGATGTGATAACTTTTGCGCAAACCAATCAAAATACGCTTATTGCGATTTTTTTTTTTTACCAAAAATATGTATCAGAAAACAAATTGGCCTAAAATGTTAAAAAATTTTGATTTTTTAATTTCTTTTTTTTGGGCATGTGAAAATTATTGTTTTTTTTTCTCAGAATTGTCGCTGTTTTTTTGTTTATAGCGCAAAAAATAAAAATTGCACAGGCGATCAAATACCACCGAAAGAAAGCTCTATTTGTGGGGAAAAAAGGACATCAATTTTTTTTGGGTACAGCATTGCATAACCGAGCAATTGTCCGTTAAAATAACGCAGTGCCGAATCGCAAAATATGGCCTGGTCAGGAAGGGGGCAAATCCTTCCGGTCCAGAAGTGGTTAAGCAGACTTCTGGGAAAATTGGTGAGCCAATCACACAAGCAGGAAATGATGTTTCTGGGGTGTGGTCAGTACACATTCTGTGTACAGAATAGCTCCGGGTAGCCATATTGCATTGCATTTTCAGAAAATTACAACAGCTGCAGATTGAAAAGGAAAGGTCATTTTTAATAACATTCAATTACAATATGACTTGTGTCGCAATTGTATACACTATATTGTTTTTCTTTATTTGCTATTTTTTTCCCTACAAGTGGAGTTACCCTTTAAATTTGCTATTTTAGTTTCCTCACTCAGATGTATGCACTTTTTTGAGGTTACTACCCTTAAATATTTTGAACATACCTGTACAGGTACATTTCAAGTAGATGATTGACAGCATGTGACATTCTGGAACGCCTTGCATCTCATTTGGAGCAGTATAAAAGGCAACAACACAGCAGAAATCCTTGCAGTTGGCTGGACACTGGACTTATGCTCCCCACCCTATCGCCCTGTCTCTTGCACCTTGTGTGGTTTGTCAACCTTAATAAAGGGGGGACTTTTTTTTCATTAAATAATTATTTCACTTGAGTCCTATGAGTGAGCAAGTTGTTCTCCGTGTTGTATATTTGAAAATTGATTATTGATCTCAATATGCAGTGCTTATATTAGATTTTTTAAAACCAGGTGCTGCGGCCCCAATTGTTTTTGCCACAAAATGGTTGTTTGGTTTATTTATTTAATGAGTTAAATTAATTGTAAACGATCAGGTTGTAAAACAACCCATTCAGTTTACAATGGAAATGAAAGGTAAAACATTTTTTATAGATTAAAAAAAACACTAATACCTTTACTCTTAGGGCTCTTCTTTACTGTTAGGGCTACAAGATTGTGGAATTGTCTACCACAAGAGGTGGTTTCTGCGGGAAGTATGGTGGCTTTCAAAAGACTCTTAGACTTACATCTCAAGGATCATGACATTAAGGGCTATGTGAGATGATTACAGCCACACACACCTACACAGGTTGAACTGGATGGACTATTGTCTTTATTCAACCTCACCTACTATGTAACTATGTAACTATGTAACCTTTTTTCCCTTTTTTATAAGTGGTCACATTCCCTCTGTTCTCAGTTGCATAAGAGCGGGGGTAGGAGAAACAGCAGCACACTGAGATTCCCAGTGAATAGCTGTGCAGCAGGGGCGTGTCAGGGCAAGTCTGATCTTTGAAGGAGAGTACACTGAGTTTCCAGCATAGTTAGAGAACTGACTACGGTGTGCTGTCCTGCTTAGTGTGGTTAGTTTTTAATAGGAAAGCAAGGGGGACTGGTGGGATCACCAGGGATTTCACACAAAGGTAGCAATACAAAGAGAACAGGGGACTTTCTCATACAAGCACATAGTTCAGCAGGCACATATCAGGAATATGAATTGTTGGGGTGACAAATGCTTTAATTTGCACAAATGTGCAGCCTGCAGGCCTATGCAGCCACCACATCTAATGATTGATAAGTTGCAATATATTATATTTTTGGTTTGGGGCTTAATACTGCTGGGGGAAAATACCAATTTATTTGCTGTATTATTCTTTTATAAACTATAGAGTGTATGGTATATGTGCATGGGTAACAACCGAGGAGAACAAAGAGAACATGCTCTACCTTTACCTGAAAGCCTGGAAACTGGCCTTATTGGGGAGATTGTTTTTTATTTTTAATAAAGGAATTGTCAAAAACTTGTGTACTGTCTTTATTCACTTTTTACACTTTTTTGGTGAATTGCCTAAGTACCCCATACTCATTTACATGGGGGGGGGGCTGGATCTGGGGGCCCCCTTGTTCCAGATTCCGATAAGCCCCCCACCCACACACCCCCACAGCCACAGCCCAGGGTTGTGGGGAAGAGGCCCTTGTGCCCATCAACGTGGGGACAAGAGCCCCCTCTCCTTAAAGCATCCCCCTATATTGAGGGCATGTGGTCAGGTATAATTCAGGAGGGGGTACGCTCTCTCCGCGGGGAGCGATTTCGGGTGCCCGGCGGCAATCGCAAGTGCCAGCCCAGCACCTTAGCTTCCCCACTGGAGAATGGGCGCACGTGCCCCCAGGGTCACTCCTACGAACTGCCATAAAGGTAAGGCAATTTACGGGAACCTGCCAACCTGCCGCTGTATTTAGGCGGCGGCTGATCTGCAAGTGGTTAATCTCGTTTTGGTTGCTGTCACTGCAGAAAACCCAGCTTCACAAAGATGGGATTTTAGAAATGAAAGCAGGCTTTTCAATTCTTTTGTGGCAAGGAGGAAATTCCACCTTGACTTTAATCCAGAACATATGGAGATTTGAAATTGTCTCAAACATACTTTTAAGGCCATCGTCATTTGCATTCCCACGCAGTTGATCCTCTTCTAGCACAGACAATGTTGATTCACCTGGTTTATTCACAAATGATAATCTGTATTTTCAGCCGCTCCCCAGCGCTAGCATCACTGCCTTAGATCCACCCTAGATCATCAGGCATTAGATTCTCATAAGGAGCGTGCAACCAAAATCCTTTGCATGTGCAGTCTATGAGAATCTAATGAGGAACAGGGTTCAGGCGGTAATGTGAGTGATAGGGAGCAGCTGTAAATACAGATGAAGCTTTGCTCACTCGCCTGACCCTCACCTCCTGCTGTATGGCCTAGTTTCAAACAGGTCACTGACTAGTACCTGTTAGATATATTTTTCGTGTTCAAATTATTGGTGTCATTATAATGTTCTCCAATTCTGGTTCTAAGTGACGCAAGACATATATATGAAAATATTGTTTCATAATAGAACAATATTTTATCTAAATGTTCTCTGAATTTGATTAAATTGATTGTTACCTATACATTTTTTTTATCTATGATCAATCTAGAGATTGACTCTAAAGATTATTACACTCCAATATCAAATACTGAATGTTTAAGAGAGGTTGATCACTGATCTTATGCTAAATATCACAAGACTGGAGCAAGAAATAATGGATACTAACAGATCAAATACTTACAAAATCTCCGGGATTTACAAAGAACCATGTACATGCAAAAGAAAAAAAAAATCCAAAAGGTTGCATTCTTTTCTAAAGAAAAATAGATCTGGTTCCCCCAGTGACAGAAGGGTAACTTCAGTTCACAGGAAGCCTCAGACATACAATCTGAAGTGTCTGGCATGGTACAGCAGCCCAGTATACAAACTTATTAATATTATTTTTTTAAAAGATCTGTATTATTACTGAAGGAAAGCACAGAACAAACAGAACACAATGCACAAGAAAATGGCCCTCGCATGGGCTGGAAGTAAATAGTGCCAAAGAACAGGTGAGGGTACTACTTGAAACACTTGGGTTTGCCTCGCACAGTGAAGAAATCAAACGTAAAAACATTACACATCAGAAACTGGTGGATGTATCTGTATGGCCATCCCATACCAGGGTAAACCAAGAACCCTATAAAGAGACCAACAAAACGTCTTAATCAGTAGGGGGAATGGACACTATAGCAGGTTCTGCCAACCACTTAGATCATATCCGGTCATATTTCTTCGAGCAACCTCATTTAATGTAAGTATCCTTGTTTAACCTCCTTAGCGGTAATCCCGAGCGTGACTCGGGGTTGGTTTTTCATATCAGGAGCGGTAACCCCGAGTCACGCTCGGGGTGGATTGCAGAGAGCGCAGCGGTGTTCTCTTACCTTATCCTGGCGATCCAGCGATGATCTCTCATTGCTGTGACCGCCAGCCGAGAGTTCCGCCGCTCCTCCGTCGGTCTCCGTCGCTCTGATCACTTCCTAGTTCCGTTCCCTGCAGCAGCGATGCTGCATGGGAGCGGAACTAGGGAGGGAAATTCAAAAAAAAAAAAAAAAACGTTGCACAAAACACAAAACACATTTTATATATATATATATATATATGCATATATATATATATATATATATATATATATATATACATATATATATATATATATATATATATATATATATATATATATATATATATATTTATATATATACACACACCGGTATATATATATATGCATATATATATATATGTATGCATATATATATATATATATATATATATATATATGTATATATATATATATATATATATGCACACACACATATATCTATATATAATATATAATGCATGAATTATAATCTAATCAATAATATAATTTTATTATATATATTATATATTAAATAATAAAATAATATTATTGATTCGATTATAATTCACGTGTTTGTGTTTCAAATTTATCACATCTGGGATGTCTACTAGACTCTTGTTTTGGTCAGGTTTAAGTCAGTAATTACTAAGAATTGTAGGCCTATAATACATAACGCCAAATTTCCATGAAAAGAATTGTACTGCTTTTGGTATGTAATTCCTGACATAATCATACCGCCAGGGAGGTTAACGGTAGGCTGGTATTCACTGAGTGTTCCCAAAAGGAAAGGAAGGGTGGATTTTTTCCAAGTCATAGTGATGGCCTTACAGGCATAGAAAAGGATGAAACCATGGTTCTTTCTGCTATTGTGGGGGATCGAGTTTTCTACCAGGCCCAACAGGCAAAGGCTCAGAGAGGGATTCACTGAAGTATGTGCTACTGTATTTATCATTCCCATTACTTCCTCCCAGTATCGAGCAATCACAGGACATGTTCAGAAAATATGGGAGAAATCTCCCGGAGAAGAGTTGCACCGTCAGCACTCTTGAGAATGCAAGGTATTCATTTTTTGAACAAGGTAAAAAGGGGCTGAATCGGCGCTAATTTCTCCAAAAGTATGTGACACTATAGCTGAGCTATGTGTAAAAATAAAATAAATAAATCCACTTAAATCAAACACAGTGATTATCTTGAAACAAGGGGGTGTATGGAAGTGGGGGAGATGATAAGTGATAACACACAGTGAACGAAAAAAAAAGTGTAGAGATGCAGTGCTAGTACATTGGTGACTGTAGATACACAGATAATTCTTGAATCTAGGATGCAAAATCCATAAACATAACTAAATATAAATAATGATGTAGAAAAAAATGATGCAGAAAAAAAAATATATATAAAATTAATAATATCAAAAAGTACAATCTTGTGCAAACGGTGCTTCTAATTCTGTGAAATAAAGTGAATTTTTTACTAAAATAATGTCCAAGTGCAGCAAAACATATATAAATGGTGTGACTGAAGGTGATTTTTCAAGGATGGTAAGTGACTATTCTTGTGAGATCCAAATGGTGTCATGCAGGGTGAGCAAGATATCCAAACAATAGGTGCAATGGCCGCTCACCTCACATCACACCAATAAAAGCTTTCTTTTATTATGGTGGCCACTCAAGGGTCAAGATGGTGGGTTCCTCCTTTTCTCCTCTCAAATAGGATTTACAAATAGGGGCTCCCTCAATATCCACTCCTTAAGTATGTGCTCGAGTTTTATAAGATCACTGTTTTCACTCCCAGTTGCTCAAAGAAACAGAATTTGGGCTTTCATAGTGAAGTATGTAGCATTTATTAAACAAAAAACAAGTAGTAACTTACAATTCAGCTGAAGACAGCAAGTAGCCGCAATAGCGGTATATGAGAAGGGGACTTCCGGTTTCGGCCGTAACCAGAAGTGACGTCACCTGGTTCCACACTTGAGAAAGTCACGTGATTAGTGACGCAACGCGTCGGGAGGAACCAGGTGACGTCACTTCTGGTTACGGCCGAAACCGGAAGTCCCCTTCTCATATACCACGGGAGACTGGGTGGGAGACTCTGTCCATAGGAAAACAATCAGTCGTATACTGCACAAATCTGGCCTTTATGGAGTGGCAATGTAACGCTCCTGCGTTTTTTGTAATAAGGTGGATTTGCAGCTGCAGAAAATCTCCACTCAGCAGTCATGTAGAGATGTGTTGAAATACCAATTCCAACTTCCAAGACTCATCACTGTGGTTTGTCTGGTTCAGCACACAAGTATACACACTCAATAAGGTGTTCCTGGAGTGATAGATGTATATAGCAGTATAGTGGTGATGTGCTGAAGGGACAGGTATGAACAGTGACAGTAGATGACAAGCACTTGAGAGAAAGGTTCATGAGAGTATAGATGGTAACAGGTAGGATGCAGATAGGTTAGCAATCATGTATGGTAGTAGGTGGTAGGATAGCAGATGACATACAGGAGAGACTAACCCAGTGCAAGGATAGATGTTAACAGACTCAAGAGCTAGCAATCTAATTAGCAGTGCAGATGGTAGGTTTAGTATTGCTAGAGAGTGACAGTCCTTATAGTGCAATAGTAGTAGTGTAAGTAAGGTTATGGAGGTTTCCCCTGCGGGGTACTTATCACTATAGTATAGTAGTAGAAGGGTCCGGTGATGAGGAAGTGATCCAGTAGCGAGATACAGGGATCAGTAGCGAGGTTCGAGTCTGAGGAAGTGATCCTGGTAGCGAGATACAGGGATCTGTAGCGAGGTTCCACAGCGAGACACGCTTGTAAGCATAGATGCAAGGCAGGTTGAACGAACATGTGAGTGAGAACACCGGCGGTTGAAATAGCCGCTCTGCGGCGCTCAGTGATGACAGCATCGGTCTTAAAGGTGTATGCGCACCTACCAGAAGAGAATGGTGGGACGCATACACGGAATGGAAAGTGGAATAAGGGTACCAGAGGTACCAGAACATTACAGGCAAGAACAAAGCCATTTCTTAAAGATATCCATAAAAAGTGTCGTTTAAAGTTTGTCACAAGCCACCTGGGAGACACACCAAACATGTGGAAGAAGGTACTCTGGTCAGATGAAACCAAAATCAAACTTTTTGGCAACAATGCAAAACGTTATGTTTGGCATAAAAGCAACACAGCTCATCACCCTGAACACACCATCCCCACTGTCAAACATGGTGGTGGCAGCATCATGGTTTGGGCCTGCTTTTCTTCAGCAGGGACAGGGAAGATGGTTAAAATTGATGGGAAGATGGATGGAGCCAAATACAGGACCATTCTGGAAGAAAATCTGATGGAGTCTGCAAAAGACCTGAGACTGGGACGGAGATTTGTCTTCCAACAAGACAATGATTCAAAACATAAAGCAAAATCTACAATGGAATGGTTCACAAATTAACATATCCAGGTGTTAGAATGGCCAAGTAAAAGTCCAGACCTGAATCCAATCGCGAATCTGTGGAAAGAACTGAAAACTGCTGTTCACAAACGCTCTCCATCCAACCTCACTGAGCTCGAGCTGTTTTGCAAGGAGGAATGGGCAAAAAACTCAGTCTCTCGATGTGCAAAACTGATAGAGACATACCCCAAGCGACTTACAGCTGTAATCGCAGCAAAAGGTGGCGCTACAAAGTATTAACTTAAGGGGGCTGAATAATTTTGCACGCCCAATTTTTCAGTTTTTTATTTGTTAAAAAAGTTTGAAATATCCAATAAATTTCGTTCCACTTCATGATTGTGTCCCACTTGTTGTTGATTCTTCACAAAAAATTACAGTTTTATATGTTTATGTTTGAAGCCTGAAATGTGGCAAAAGGTTGAAAAGTTCAAGGGGGCCGAATACTTTCGCAAAGCACTGTAAAATGCACTTTTTATCTTTCAAAAAGTGTTTCCTAGTGCTAAACCTTTCCTCCAATTTCCAAATTGCTGCATTTGTAAATATCAAAAGCCAATATAAATTAATAGTAGTGGTAACAATAAAAAACACTGGTGGGTTTAACAAGTAATTTTGTATAATTCTCCTTTAAGGGGGCATCCAATGCCTACATACTTTTGCTGATAGGTGTCCCTCGTTCCCATCTCAAAAAGTTGGGAGGTATGCTATTACTAGTAGAATCACCAGGTGAAGCTAAAGGGAATAAACCTAAATAGAGATAAAATGAATGGAGCCACCACATTTAAGGATTGGTAAGCCGCAACGAAAACCATTTTGTTTTTAGATACGCTTTAAGCGAACGAATGATTGCCAGATGTGCAGCACCACCTAGTGGGTGGAAATGTGTACAACTAAAGGGATGCTGGGGGTCCCTATTCTCAGATGGAACCCGGAAAGAGATGGATGGAACCTGGGAAAGTAGTAGAAGAGAGGCCTGCTAATTCGCTTCAACAGGATCCCAGCTCTGTCCATCACTAAGGGTGAGATATGGTGGGACCATGAACTAACCATCCACGCCCAACTCAAATCTTGTTTTTACTAACTGCCCTGGCTTTCCTGATGATCTGTAAGCTAGCATGTGTGTATGTAGTCTTGTTATGTTTATATACAAACCAGCTAGAGAGTCTGGCTGACAGTATATATGCATACTACTCGCTTGTTAAATGGACACTATCACCCAAATAAATAGTTTTTAACATATTTTTTTATTTTAATAGTATTGTAGTTGTTTTCCCATATTTGCATGGTGCGTCCAGTGATTTATTAGTAATAATAGATCTTAATGTGTAGCAGCTTCTCTGTCAAATTGTAACGTGCATGCCTTTCTAGTAGTCAGGGCCAGAGCTGGATTACAGATAACCAGGGCCCTAGGCAATGATAAATACTTTGGGCGTTTTTTTCATTGAGCTTTAGTTTTACAAATGACATGTTTTTTTCTGCTGCTCCGTATGATCATTGTAAGTACCATTCACTCTCTATTAACCACTTTACCACCGGAGGATTTTGCTGTCTTACGTCTGGGCCACTTTTTGCAATTCGGCACTGTGCAATTTTAACTGACAATTGCGCGGTCGTGCAATGCTGTACCCAAATGAAATTTACGTCCTTTTTTTTCCCACAAACAGAGCTTTCTTTTGGTGGTATTTGATCACCTGTGCGATTTTTACTTTTTGCGCTATAAACAAAAAAAAAAAATGTTTATTTTGAAAAAATAACAATATTTTTCACATTTTTTTATATGAAATTCCCCCCCAAAAAAATGTAAAAATCTAAATTTTTTTACTGTTTTGGCAAATTTGTTTTCTGCTACCTATGTTTGGTAAAAAAAATCACAATAAGCGTATTTTGATTGGTTTGCGCAAAAGTTATTGCGTTTACTAACTAAGGGAAAGATTTATGTCATTTTTGGTGTTTTATATTTAACGAGTAATGGCAGCGATCTGCGATTTTTTTGTGGGAATGCGACATTGCGGCGGACAGATCAAACCCCTGACTGACATTTTTGACACTTTTGGGGGTACCACTGACATTTCTACAGTAATCAGTGCTATAAATATGCACTGTTACTGTAAAAATGACACTGACAGGGAAGGGGTTAATTTTATTGGAGAGGGAGGGGATAATGTATGCCTGGTGCTTACTAACGTGTGTGGGGGGAGGTGACTGTGTGACACAGGGACAGATCGCATGTTCAGCTATGCTGAATCCTGCAATCTGACCCTGCCTGTCAGTTAGGAGATCCGCCCGCTTTGTTTACACAAGCGGGCGGATCTCCAAACTCGATTCCCCGACGATCGGGGAAGAACAGCGGCGATCGCCGCTGCTCCTCCCCTGGCCCGACTCCCACTGTGACTGAAAACAAGGGGAGTCCAGCGATGTAGGTCTACGTCGCTGGACGGAATCGAGCCACTTTGCCGCAGTACAGTCCCAGTGACTGGTCGGCAAGTGGTTAATAGGACTTTTATTGCAAGATTCATCATACATAAACCAGTATTTAGACACAGTGGTTCTTCACTCTTAACTTAAAAAAGTAAAAGTCAGCAGCTACAAAAAAAAAAAAAGACACTTACCTTTCCAAGAATCTAGCACTGTCCATCTGGGCAGGTTCTTTGCTGGTCTTAGTGCTGGCATATCATAGTTGCCAACATTTGAAAAAAATTTCCAGGGACACTTTACAGCACAGCTATTAATTACTTACTACATCCACTTCCCTGAAGTTCCGTCCACTCCACATAATTAATCCCCGCATACTTATCATCAGATTATAGGGTCTACTCAATAAAGAGAGAATTACAGGAAATTCAAAAGGGAATTTTAAACCGGAGGCCAAAGTAGCAAAGTTGGAATAATTCTCCCATTCAGCTGCACTACTTCTGCCTGTAGTTTAAAATTCTCATCACAATTCCCTGCAACTCTAAAGTGTCAAATGTGCTCAGTTGTGACCATACAAAAAATGTAATATGTAAATATAAATAAAGTGCAAAGTGTAAATAAGTACATTAAGTAAGTGCAAAGTGTAAATAAGTACATTAAGTAAGTGCAAAGTGTAAATAAGTACATTGCCGGGACAATGTAAATTACCCGGGACAGGCTTCTATTTGCTAGAACTGTCTCGGTAAAAAGGGGACAATTGGCAGGTATGGCATATGTACTAAGGGAAGCCGGCTGTGTCTCCTTGCAGCCCTTACCTGCACATGTGTGACCTGTGCTGTGCTTTATGAATGGTCACCCAGCCTTCTGGGACCTGTGGCGTGAATCCTAGGAACTCAGAGCAGAAGTGAGAGCAGATACTTGCTAAAACTAGGCACCTCCCCCCCCCAAAAAAAAAACACCTCCAAAAGGGGGAGAGGAGGGGGGAAGGAGGTGTTAAAGCTGAACTTCCCTTTTAGGGTGAAGTTCCACTTAAAAGAGTGTCCTAGGTATCTGTCTCATGGTAGTGGAACAAATGACGGAGCGTGCAACAGATTTATGAGCATTTTGGTAAGTTGTATATGAATTTGTCACAACAAAACTGTATCAAGCATCTTGCCCTTGAAGTGGCATATCAATTAAAGCTCAGCTCTGGGTTGGAAAAAAAAAATCTTGCAGTTCTCCTTGTAGCAACTGGGGGAGTAATGTAAAGACGGCTTTGCTTATCTTACCCCTGTTTTGGCACTCCAGGCAGCTTGCTATGGGGGCACCAGGGCCGAGCCACAGCTCCCTGTGTCCATTCAGACATGGAGCCATTGCCCGGTCCCATCCTCTCTCTCTCCTCATTGGCTGACTGACTTTGATTGACAGTAGCGGGAGCCAATGGCACCACACTGCTGTCTCAGCCAATGAGGAGGGAGTCCCGGGCAGACGAAACACTCCTACAACATCGCTGGATCTAGATGGGGCTCAGGTATTAGGGAGGACTGGGGGAGAAGGGGGGACCGCTGCACACAGAAGGCTTTTTATCTTCATGCATAATGCATGAAGATAAAAAACCTTCTGTCTATACAATCACTTTAAGGTAAATATTACACCTTTGCATCTTTGAGGCAAAAAAACCCAGTCATTTAACTTTTGCAGTGTTGAGGCCCCTGCAAGGGTAGCTTTTTTCCTGTGTCCTGAGTTGGGCTTTAACAGCTTCAATACAGGGCACTTTCACCCCCTTCCTACCCTGTACAATATTCAGCTGTCATGCAACGCTGTACCCAAATGAAATTTTTATCATTTTTTGAGATGGATAGATCTTTCTTTTGGTGGTATTTAATTAACATTGGGTTTTTTCTTTTTTTGCTAAAAAAAAAATAAAAAAAGACTGAAAGGTTTTTCTTTGTTTCTGAGATTTTAAGATTGTAAATAAATAATTTTTCGCCTTCACTGATGGGCGTTCATGAGACTGCACTGATGGGCACTAATGAGGTTGCACAAATGAGGGGGCATTAATTTGCAGCACTGATAGGTAGCACTGATATGCAGCACTGATAGGTGGCACTGATGGGTGCTGAAAGGTGGGACTGATAAGCACTGATAGATGGCACTGTTGGGCACTGATAGGTGGCACAAATAGGCGGCAATGATGGGCGGCACTGATGGGCGGCACTGATGGGTGGCACTGATGGGCAGCACTGATGGGTGGCACAAATGAGCAGTCACTGATGGGCACTGAAAGGCAGTACTGACTGGCATCGCTGATGGACACTGATTGGCAACACTGATGGGCACTGTTGTGGCTGCACTGATAATCAGGGCACTGATTATCTGTGCAGATCTCCCCTGTAAGGAAATTCTGCTGATCGGCTCTCCTCTCCTTACACTCTGTCAGTGTGAGGAGAGGAATGCCAATAACCTGCATTTCCATGTTTACATGTAAACAGCTCTGATTGGACACAGCTGATCACATGGGTAAAGAGCCTCGTCATCAGTGCTTTAATGAGATCGATGATGCGCCATGTCCCAAGGACACAGGGGTGAATCATTTTAATATATGGCGGATGGGAGGTGGTTAAAGATACATTTTGTTGCAGAGTTACACACAAATTACATGTGCAATACAGTCAATCATTTATTTAAAAGTGAAAGGGATCTTATTTACCTTCACGTTCCTTATTACCAATATCATTTCTTTCTGAATTTGTCACAACAAAAGCTTCAAACAGTAAAAGCGTCACAAACATAACTACTTAACAGAGTCGATACCAACAATGAAAATATTATAGGATTTACATGAATTTGCACAAAGGCTTCCGACTACATCCACACCATCAGAAATGTGTTGTTAATAAATCCCCCCCCCCCCCCAGTGTAACCCCCTATGTATACTCAAAAAGACCTCAGACCTCACAACTACACTAAAAAAAAAAAAAAAAAAAGTGTTGAAAAAAAATTGGCTAGGCAACGATGTTTGACGTCGCTCCGGTCCTCCAAGACCATAGACTTCTGTCTCTGAGGATCCGGGACCGATCGTTTTCCCCACTGCCGGCGGGTCTGGTAAGCGGTGAAAATGGCCGGGACGCGTTGGGAGGGAGGGGGGGTCACCTCTTCCGCCGCACCGTAAGGGTGATCCCGCAGCGAATCCACCGCTGGGGCCACCCTTATCTGAAAGCCGATCGCCCGCCGTTTTAAAAAATACAGCTGCCATAACCCCGGTATTTAGCATCAAATGACCGACGTAAAACTGCTGGGGGAGGTGGGTAAGTGGTTAAAGTGGTTGTAAAGGCTTAAGGTTTTTCACCTTAATGCAGAGGCTCCAGCCGCTGTCGCTTACCTCATTGGACAGATTGATAGCAGCGGGAGCCATTGGCTCCTGATGCTGTCAATCAAAAGCTGTGACACAGGAGTGGGGGGCGAGTCCTGCTGTCTGTGCCAATGGATGCAGCAGCGGGAATCAGGAGCGAACCCACATGGGTGCCCAAGTGGGCACCCAATGAAGAGGACACAGAGGTCCCAGAAGATGGTGGGACCATTCAGAAAGCTCAACGTGACTCGCACATGCGCAGTGGGAAACAGGCTGTGAAGCTGCAAGGCTTCACTTCCTATTTCCCTTACTACAGATGCCAACGCCTGCACTCAAAGCCGACTGACAACTCGGTTAGGGCTGCCAACATCGCGGGATCACTGGAATTCTTTAAGTAGTGGTCCAGGCGTGCGGTATGTTATGAATGTGTACTGGTTGTTAAGAAGCAGCAAGAGCTCGCTCACCCCCTCCCTTTCCTAACATGCCAGGCTACATGCTCGGATAAGGGACTGGTATGGATTTCGGGACACCATGCCATCTATAAAAAATATGTTGACATGAGGGTTGCCTTTAAAATCCATACCGGACCCAGAGAGCCTGGAATGGATTTGGGGGGGGGGGGGCGGTTTAATTTTTAATTGCCAGCTATTGTTGTCAGCTGATGGCTGATCGATAAACAAGGAGGCGGCTGCTGCCCGCTTCTTAACATCCATGTTGTTTAGTGGTTCTTAAGGAAAAAAGTGTCTGCCTGCTCCTTAATAACACCTAATTATTAATCCTATTAAATATGCTGGCTACCAATATGTGTTAAATTACTGCATGTTTTCACTACCAAAATACAGCATGACTTCATAAAATAACTCACTTTTTAGTGAATACCAAAAATCGCTGTGCAGTATCTTACCACATACTCAGACTCTTTGTGAATGGAGCCCTGTATGTCTAATTGTGTTCACTAAGCCTAAATGCACACACCAGTAGTTGGTGGGTGAAGGTTATGGCACAATGGCCCCAAAACCATTTGCAGTAGTTGGGGTGTGGTTCAGCGGCAGACACAATTCTGCATGCAAAAGACACTGTGTTGGATTCTGTTCTGAATTTGGTGCAGTTTAAGTGCTGAAGTCACTTTAGGCTATCAAAAAATAAATAAATAAGCTAAGGCTCAGTTACAAAGATGACATTAGACATTCCACATATTCCTTCATCACCCCACCACCACACACTCTGATTTTCTGTTTTAGTCTGATCTGCATCCTACTGACGTCGGATAACTTCTAAGGCAGCTCAGGTAGACAGGCTAGAGCTAAAATAAGTTTCCTCAGGCTGCTTTTCTTATCTTAGCCACTGATAGCAGCATGAAGGCACAGCAGTAGAGGAAGCAGAGGAACTCCGGGGTTTCTGCCAAATAACCAAGGAAGTAATGTCACTCACTGCTCTACTGGGTCAGCGACACCACTTAGGGAAAATGGCAAATGAACACCCCAAAAACATGAAAACATTATAAATACCATTTTTTTGGGTGCCGAAATGCCTTAAATAGGTTTTTCCTACAAAAACACAATGTAGTATAATATATAAATGAAAGACAGTACACCAAACAGCTTATCTATACAGGTAATAGCACAAATCAGAACTCACCATCAAGACCATGAGTCTAGGCATATGCAAATCCTGATGTGTAGTACAGCAGTGTAATTTTCAGGATGGTAGGATTCTGAGTATCAACTAGTGAACAGAAAGGTACTAGTAATATAGTAGCTCACAGGTATATGGACACCTGGAAACCAGAAGGAGGTGGACAATGTTTCAGGCGGAACTTCTTCTCTATCTCCCCCATCTGTCCAAGTCCCCAATTCAGCCAAAGGTTTTTCAGAGCAGTGTTGCCAGCTCTGCACATGTCCAGTTTTCAGTGAGTTTCTACGCTCAGCATTTCCTCTCTATCACATCTGAGCAACTTTTGTCACTATAGAGTCACACATGTGGGTGTATACATAGTGGAAAATGACAGCCCACTCCCTCCCTCCTCCTCCATGCCCACTAACCAGCTAAACACATTGGGGGTGGGATATAACATGTAGATTGAAGGAGGCTTCCCCTCCCTCTTATTTTAAGACACAGGCTGAAGGGTCGTGACACAGCCTCTGACTGGCAGAAATTCCCCAATGCCATGTTATTGCCAAAAAATAATGAAGATTTGATTTTCAAATATATATTTGTATGACAATTTAAATAGTTTATTGATATTAATTATTTTTTTTTACTCTGTATTTTAAAAGCTGTTTGTTTGTTTTGAACATTTGAGCAGCGGAAGAGGACTAAAAGCTCCTGCTGCTTATTTTTTTATCTGCAGACAGGCTGGGAAAGAGCTGGGTCATGTGACAGCTGTATATCAATAAGAGCCGGTTCACACTAAGGCGATCCGACTTCGAGGGGCGACCTGTGAAGTCGCAGTGCACAGCGTGCACCGCGACTTCGGCTCGACTTGCAGGGACTTCACATAATGGAAGTCTATGCAAGTCGCTCCCAGGTCGCTCCAAAGTAGTACAGGACCCTTTTTCTAAGTTGGAGCGACTTGTGTCGCTCCTATTAGAACGGGTCCTGTGCTAATCAATGGCAAGCGACCGAGCGCGACTTGTCAGGCTGACAAGTCGCGCTAGTCTGAATGGGGTCTTATGAAAAAGGTATTTAGATATTTGTTTTTTTAAATAATTACAGTGCCAACATCCATATACAGAAGTAGGAGGGACAATGTAAATTAAACAGTGTGTGTTAGTATTCCCTTTAACACAACAGCGCAGAATGTAGTTTTTAAAAATGCACTACATCTCTGCAAATACCTTTCTAAAACTCACTTGCAGTGCACTAATGGCCTTTATTGTAAAGTGATAAATATTTTATTCTTCCCATCACCTGAACACCAGCTAAATTTTCACATGTGTCTGAAATTGAGAGGACCTGAGCAAGCTGTAGAAATGCAGATGGAGTATAAACAGCAGGAACACAAATCTGCAGTCTCCGTTAAAGTCTTGGTAACTGAAGTTCCAAAGGTTGGCTTTCATTGCAGAGATCTTTATGCCTCACGTAGTTTGGGCCTTAACTAGTGCAATGAGGTTATCACATGCAATGCAATTATATCATCATATTACAGTAAGTTTGGCAGAGATAGCACTGCAGATTGAGATAGCAGTTGTAGGTCTTCAATTGATTATTAGAGGTGATCAAGACTTAAACTCTGACCTAAGTGCCGTTTAGCATGAAATGTATCAGAAGGTCAAGATTTCTTGATGCAATGAAGCATCCATAAACATTTTATGTGCAGTATCTTGCTGGTTTGCGCTATCAAAGCCTTTGAATGTCATGCAAGCTTGCCAAGCACCCATAGAAGCTGGTGTAGTTAGGCTAAGTTAAGCTAAGTTTTTGTACAGCAGGAGGCTTGTACCCTTTTTTGGCTCACCCACCATAGCCCATGGGCCTGATTCAACCCATGTTCCCAATTCACTACTGCTGCTCTAAAAGTTCAGTCAGGGGAGGAAGGAGTTAGAGATGTTTAAAGCTGGACACCAGGAAAACTATGGCTTCTGTAGCCATAAAAGTGTGCTATACTTCAAGATATGGGTGCACATGTGACCTTCACCCCACCCCTTACTTCCACAATGCACTCTTCAGTATTTGTGCAACCAAATGTCATGTCAACCACTGTCATGTGGGGGGTGGGGATTTACAAACACAGACATGAACCTTCATGGGCTCACACAGGCCTTTCTAACTCCAGCAGGGAGACATCAAAGCATATGGACAGAGTTGTATAAAGTACTCGAAACCCATACTTGAGTAAAAGTACAAGTGCTCGATCAAAAAGTGACTTGAGTAGAAGTGGAAGTGCTCTATCAAAAAGTGACTTGAGTAGAAGTACTAAAGTATTCAACATTTTTTGTACTTAACCACTTAAGCCCCGGAAGATTTTACCCCCATTCCGACCAGGGGGTATTTTGCGATTCGGCACTGCGTGATTTTAACGGACAATTGCGCGGTTGTGCGACGCTGTACCTAAACGAATTTGACGTCCTTTTTTTCCCACAAACAGAGCTTTCTTTTGGTGGTATTTGATCACCTGTGCGATTTTTTGATCACGCGCTATAAACAAAAAAAGAGCGTCAATTTTGCAAAAATAGCAATATTTTTCACATTTTTTTATATGAAATTCCCCCCCAAAAAAATGTAAAAATCAAAATTTTTAAAAATTTTCGGCCAATTTGTTTTATGCTACCTATGTTTGGTAAAAAAAAATCGCAAAAAGCGTATTTTGATTGGTTTGCGCAAAAGTTATCGCGTTTACTAACAAAGGGAAAGATTTTTGTCATTTTTGTTGTTTTTTTTTTTAACGCGTAATGGCGGCGATCTGCGATTTTTTTTGCGGTACTGCGACATTGCGGCGGACAGATCGGACCCTTGACTGACATTTTTGACACTTTTGGGGTTACCAGTGACATTTCTACAGTAATCAGTGCTATACATATGCACTGTTACTGTAAAAATACACTGGTAGTGAAGGGGTTAACTTTATTTGGAAGGGAGGGGCTGTGTGTGTCCCTAGGGGCGTGGTTTCTACTGTGATTGGCTGTGGCTCTAGCTGTAAGGACACTGATCAACGGATCTACATACTAGATCCGAGTGATCAGTGTCTTTGCAGCGAGGAGAATGACAGGCAGCTTGTTTACACAAGCTGCCTGACATTCTCCCTCTCCCCCGCCGATCGCCGAGTGGCCGGCGGACATCGGGTCCGCTGGTCACACGCGCGGGGGGGTCCGTGACCACGCGGGAGCGGGAGCGCGCCTCCGGGGGCGCGCGCTCGCTCACTAGACCCTCACAAGCAAGCAACGTAGCCCTACGTTAGTTTGCCTGTGAGGGGCTGACCGCCGACGTAGATAGTCGTGCGGCGGTCGGCAAGTGGTTAAGTATTGCAAGTAGTTTTTTTAAAAATTTTGCTACTCAAGTACTGAAAGTAAAAGTACCAGTAGTTTTGAAAAAAAAATGCTACTCAAGTACTGAAAGTAAAAGTACAAGTACTGTGTTATGTAGTTATTAAAGAAAGAAGTCAAAAGTTTGAACATCATATTGTTTTTTATTATTTCAAATGCAGCTTTTATTTGTACATACAGTAGCTTTTATTTTCGTATGTGCTGATAATACACACGTTTTGAGCTTCATGAAACCTGCCATCTACTGTTCTGGCAGTGGTAATTTTTATAATTGTAACGAGTAACTATGCAGCACAAAAAAAAAATATCGGAGTAGAAGTATTGAAATCATTGAAAAAATGTAGTGAAGTAAAAGTGGAAGTAGGAGAAAAAAATTCTACTCCAGGAAAGTACAGATACCGCCTTTTGGTACTTAAGTACAGTAGTGAAGTAGTTCTACTTAGTTACTATACATCTCTGCATATGGAAGGTAAATATTAGGGGAGAGGCTATCAAGAGAACCTAACCTGCCACATTGCCATGAATTCCAGGCTCAGATAAAGTTTAATCACTGATAAGTTAGACCGTATAGTCACAGTATACTATATTAAAGCTAAATATTCAGATACATGTGCAAGTCTAATCAATAATGTGTATATAAATGAATTTTCTAAGTGCTCACTACTTTTCTGAGTTTGACTTACTTTTTTTTTGCTGCAGACTGCAAGGTCTATTTATTTTTCTACCTCCCCTTCTCTCCCAGTGATTGTGTTATTATGTATTATTGCCAGCAATGAGGATAACAAGATATGGGTCCAGTGGCTGGCGAGTATTGGAGGGCTGTGAAAGCATGGATAATCCCTGTATTTAAACTATACATATCTAGCAACAATGCTAATCATTAGGAGAGCAGCACTTGCAATTGCACTTGTTTGATGTTACATAGTCTTCTGTTCATTTGAATGTCAGTAACATTCCCTAGTTTTTATAGCCACATGAGTAACTCTGCCAATCACTGGAACAAAAACTAGAGATTATTAGAACTCTGAAACATCACACTTGAATAGTAACACCAAACTCAAAGTCTAAAGACAAAAAATAGACATTTCAGGAAAACTTTGAAGGTGTGTGGCTTTCAGTAAACCAACCACATGCTCAAGTTAAAACACAGAACTGTCCAACAGAAGCTAGAGGACACACAATACACGCATGTGAAAAACCATACAACACATCCCTATGTTTTACAAGCCCAGCCAAACACTGAAACAGAAGTTTGTATATCCAACACCCAATACTCAAGCAAAGTAACCCAGTATAAGTAGCAGAGGAAAGTAAAGACTTTCAACAAACGAGAACAAAGTATTGCAGGTCAGGACTCAGCAATCCCACTACACCTTAAGGAAAAAAAGCAATTGTTTGTCGACAGTAAGATGCATATTTTGGACAGAGAGAACAACTGGTTATCCAAAGGAGTGAAAGAGGCTTTCTATGTCATACCAGAACAAGTATCTTTAAGCATGGTTTGGTGTCTTCAACACCATCTGTCACCTATATATAATATAATTTTTACAACTTTACCCTAATATATGAAATCAATTCACACCTTTAGCTATCTAACCCCTACAAGTAACATAAGTCCCAGACCATGGAAATTTGATTATATATTATAATATTTTAGAATGCTAATTTAGCTTCCCATCATGTTCTTGGATATTCAACATCTACCTATGATGTGGACAACTACATGAGGCTTAATGTGGAGAAATGTAAAGTGTTTTTAGCACTTGGGGGCTAAAAACATAAACACAAACTATTAGCTAAGGGGGAAACCTCTGGGGGAATCAAGGATGGGGAAAGATCTGGGGGTCCTAGTAGAAGACAGACTGAGCTATAGCATGCAATGTCAAGCTACAGCTGCCAAAGCCAGCAGAATATTGGCAGAGATAAAACTATAATTCTGCCACTTTACAAAACTCTGGTCCGACCACATCTGGAGTATTCTGTCCAATTCTGATCAGCGATCCACAGAAGGGATGTGCTGGAGCTGAAGAGAGTCTAAAGAAGGGCAAAAAAAACTAATTAGGGGATTGGAGGACCTCAATTGCGAGGAATAACTACAAGCACTAAATGTATTTTTGCCGGAGAAGAAATGCTTGAGAGGGGACACGATAGTGATTTACAAACAAGTGACCTTCCTACGCTGGGATCAATATATAAAATATTCAGTCTCAGAGAGTGTAAGAGGACACAGGGCCACACAACAAGATTGGGGGAGAAGCGGTATAACCCTCAGCTGCGTAAGGGGTTTTTCACTGTCAGGGCGGTAAGAATGTGAAACTCTCTTCCACAATTGGTGGTTTCAGTGTGGGTATTGATACTTTTAAAAGACTCTTGGACGTGCATCTCAAAGAACACAGTATACAGGGACATGGGAAAGGATTAACCTCACTGATACACACACTTACACAGGTTGAACCGGATGGACTATTGATTGTATTCAACCTTAACTACTATGTTACTATGTTACCTTAACACATTCCATAGTGACTTGATTAAGGTGACTGAGTTACCAGTGTTGCTGTTAAATGCTAGGATATGTTCCTGACACTCGGCAGACCTTTTTTGGTTATGCTTCTTTGACAGAAGCCAGATATTTGGTCAGCTTCTGTCGGACCAGCTGCCGCACACATGGGTCGAATGTCGGCCAGTTTCTAATGAACGCCTGACATTCGACCTGTGTGTATGGGCTTAAGCGTTAAAACGGCTTCACCATTACAGAACGAGTCCTGTTGAATGTGACTTACTACTACTAGCTATGTCACGACTTGGATAAATGAGGACATTCACAGACAGTGTTATCATTTGCATCATTTCTTTTAAAGGCTGGTCTACAACTCTACTTTATTTGCCTAACTTGCTGCAGGGGAGTAGCTATTAAACTGTCCTGATACCTTTATGTCATTCATGGAGCTTTTGATACCAGATTTTTTAAAGTGTTTAATAAATAAATATGGTTTCTCAGTATAACATTCATTTTTGAAGATTTTTACTTGGCTATACTTACATTTTTACATAAGATAGGTGTAAGAAGTGAAAAGCATCAATTATTGTACAATTTTGCTTAATCTTTGCAAACTTCCTTTATAATTCTTTTCTAATTGTATGGTATTTAAATGCTCCTGGATTCTTGTGAAAGATTCACGATAATTTGTACATTCAAAGTGAATTAAAAGAAATAAAAAGTTAAACAACCTGCACCAAGTGTGTGTTTTCTCTCTTTGTATGCTGACTTTAATTGAATTGAACTCAAAATTCTCTCTTTGTGCTTGTGGATAATTTTTTTTTGGAAATAAAAACTACTGTATGTGCCTAGTTACGGCAGTTGTATCAGTCTTTTGGCTGTTTAAGTATTTCTGTTAGCCAAGAGTTCTTATAACCAACTCAAGCACATTATTTCAACAGGAGTGGTAACTACTCATACAATTAAATTATCAGATACTGTAACTTTGTATTTTGTGACTACTGTGTGTATATATATATATATATATATATATATATATATATATATATATATATATATATATATATACTGTCTGTGTATGTGTGTGTATGTATATGCATATATACATATATATATATATATATATATATATATATATATATATATATATATATATATATACATATACTATACATATACTGTTTATTCCCCCAAAGAGATAAAATGTTTGTGTGATATGTACAAAGATGTAGTTTTAATAAAAGGGCAGGGGACACAGACAGCTATACAATCTTCTTAGCATAAAAAATGCTGTAAATATACTTTAAAGAGATACTGTAATAAACCTAAAAAATGCAGGTAAAACACAGAAAATCAAGTATTTCAAACAACAAGTGCACTTTAAAACAAAGCGCATTTATCCTTTTTGCCTCCTGGTCCTGACACTGAGAAGATCTCGGCTTTAATGTCGGGATCCACCGAGATGCCTGGATCGGCAACTGGTCTCAGCAAGCCACTGAGAGCCTGAACCAGCCGCTTACACCCCCACAGCCCAACACTCCAGTGAGCTCTGGAGGGGCAGAACAGAGAGCTGTTGAGTGACAGTCACCGCTCACTGAAGACCAAGATTGGAGCGATTAGTGTTTTGTAATTACTCAGTTCTCAGTCTTAGAGGTGATGGCGGACAAATGCAGCATCGGACCGATGCTTCATCCACCTAGGTGAGTATAATTGTTTTTTTTTTTTTCAATTTGATAGATATATACCCATGCTACAGTAATATGTTATATTGCAAAAAGTGACCTAAAATGTGGACTGCTAAATATGTGGACTGCTGCAGAAATAAAGGTATAGTTACCCCTATAAACTATCTGTGTGCAAATTCCAGCACTGTCCTTTCAAAACATGCAATTCAAATCCTTAAATATATAAATATATACAAATGCTAAATTTCATATTGTCCAAAATGTGAATAAATTAAGTCCTGGAAACAAAGTGCAAAAGTGCTTTCTTCAAAAGTGCAAAAGGTGAATCTTTAAATTCACCCCACAGCTTGGGGCATCAACTTTCTAAATATAATCACACACTTCAGATAATAGAAGAGGCTGTTTAACATTGCCACACTGCTCAGAGCTTGTACAGTGTTTCAATTTTGGCATCATAGTATGGTATAACCATTGCTGTCTGTGGTGTCTTCCAAAACATTAACTTGCTTGCACAGCACAATATGGATGCTGAAGACGTAAACCTTTTACTGACCTTGAAAAGCACCTCTTCCGATAAAATTAGTTATTTAGGTATATGCTTATATTTAGAAATATGCTGCTATGGAGGGTGATTCAATTTAAATAGTGGGTTTAAAGGTGATTGCTTCAGTGCAAGCACACTGTAATGATTGATTATGCCAGGTAACAAAAATTGCCATTGTTATCAACCAGATTTTAGAATTGGCTTCAATTTTCATTGCATGCAATGCAACAAAAAAACAAAAAACAGTCAGACTCCTAACATAAAATACACAGAATCATATATTATTTAAAGCTGAACTCCAGGCAGATAATAAAAAACATCACTTCATGCAGGTATGTGTTTATTCGCCATATATTCACTGCAGGTGACTCTTGTCATGCATTTTAAATCACAATGATTCACTTACCACCACAGTGAATTTTGATGAAAGTCACCCTCACTGTTATATAAATATGCCTCTAAGAGGGCATTGCTATATAAATATGCCTTTAAGTGGGCACTGCTATATAAACATGCCTCTAAGTGGGCATTACTATATAAATATGCCTCTAAGTGGGCACTGCAATATAAATATGCCTCTAAGTGGGCACTGCTATATAAATATGCCTTTAAGTTGGCACTGCTATATAAATATGCCTCTAAGTGGGCACTGCTATAAAAACATGCCTCTAAGTGGGCATTACTATATAAATATGCCTCTAAGTGGGCACTGCAATATAAATATGCCTCTAAGTGGGCACTGCTATATAAATATGCCTTTAAGTTGGCACTGCTATATAAATATGCCTCTAAGTGGGCACTGCTATAAAAATATGCCTCTAGGTGGGCATTGCTATATAAATATGCCTTTAAGTTGGCACTGCTATATAAATATGCCTCTAAGTGGGCACTGCTATAAAAATATGCCTCTAGGTGGGCATTGCTATATAAATATGCCTCTAAGTTGGCACTGCTATATAAATATGCCTCTAAGTGGGCATTGCTATATAAATATGCCTCTAAGTGGGCACTGCTATATAAATATGCCTCTAAGTGGGCACTGCTATGTAAATGTGCCTCTAAGTGGACACTGCTATATAAATATGCCTCTAAGTGGACACTGCTATATAAATATGCCTTTAAGTTGGCACTGCTATATAAATATGCCTCTAAGTGGGCACTGCTATATATATATGCCTCTAAGTGGACACTGCTATATAAATATGCCTTTAAGTTGGCACTGCTATATAAATATGCCTCTAAGTGGGCACTGCTATATAAATATGCCTCTAAGTGGGCACTGCTATATAAATATGCCTTTAAGTGGGCACTGCTATGTAAATATGCCTCTAAGTGGGCACTGCTATGTAAATATGCCTCTAAGTGGAAACTGCTATATAAATATGCCTCTAAGTGGGCACTGCTATATAAATATGCCTTTAAGTGGGCATTGCTATATAAATATGCCTCTAAGTGGGCACTGCTATATAAATATGCCTCTAAGTGGGCACTGCTATATAAATATGCCTTTAAGTGGGCATTGCTATATAAATATGCCTCTAAGTGGGCACTGCTATATAAATATGCCTCTAAGTGGACTGTAAAAGCAATTCATTTGAGGCTGGGTTCACATTGTGTGCAGAGGGGTCCGTGCATCCCTGTTCACCGTTTAAGGTCCAAATTCAGTCCAAATTTTTTGCTGAATTCGGACCTGAAATAAAAACCAGAAGATGAACAGGACCCTTCAAATTACTCCGCAGCCATCTCGGAGCTGTGTGAACCGGGTCCATGAGAGCTGGTCACAGTCCCTGACATGCGAATTGGATGCAGGGAAAACCGCATCCAATTCCCACCAGTGTGAACCCAGCCTAAATGTCAAATTTTTTATGGAGGTGTCAGTCTCTTGCAATCCCCTGTACAGCAAAGCTCATACTGGGAGAAGGAGAAACAGCACAAGGTGCCAATCAGTTATAAAGCAATGCTTACAAGGGGGATACTAATAGAAAGAGCAGAGTGACAGAATGACAAACTTGTTAGTCTCCTACTTCTCCATCACTGTCCAATCACAGGCAGGGGATGGGGACAAGACCTAGCTTTATTGCTTCAGTACTCAAAAGAAAAGTGAGGTCTATAGGCTGACTGTGCTGTGTGGCATGGCTGTGTAAAACTCAGGAATTAATGGACAGAGAAATAAATCTTTGCTATGTAAAAAAAACTCTCATGTGTATGAATCTGTGTAGTTAGTTGTTTGCATGAAGTTCACTTTAAAACAGTAAAAGTATGCCCTAAACCTTTCTTTGGTTTTATTTCCCTTTAGAGTCACAGTAGTACATTCACTATTGTATTGCTATGACCCAGAGTCAGCTAAAAGCATGATATAGCCCCCTAGCAGCTGATGTGGCAGAGCTTAACCACTTGCGTCTGCTCACGTTGAGCCTACTGCGGCAAAGTGGTTCGTTATCATCTGACGACGTAGACCTACGTCATCAGACACTCCCCTTTCTATTCAGTCACAGCGGGAGTCGGGCCAGGGGAGGAGCAGCGGCGATCGCCGCTGCTCTTTCCCGATCGTCGGGGAATCGAGTGTAGAGATCCGCCCGCCTGTGTAAACACAAGCGGGCGGATCTCTGAAGTGACAGGCAGGGTCAGATTGCAGGGTTCAGCATAGTTGAACCCTCGATCTGTCCTTGTGTCACACAGTCACCCCCCCCCCCCACACGTCAGTAAGCACCAGGCATACATTAACCCCTCCCTCTCCAATAAAAATTAACCCCTTCCCTGCCAGTGTCATTTTTACAGTAACAGTGCATATATATAGCACTGATTACTGTAGTAATGTCCCTGGTACCCCCAAAAGTGTCAAAAATGTCAGTCAGGGGTCCGATCTGTCTGCCGCAATGTCGCAGTCCCGCAAAAAAAACGCAGATCGCCGCCATTACGCTTTAAAAAAAAAACACCAAAAATGACAGAAAACTTTCCCTTAGTTAGTAAACACAATAACTTTTGCGCAAACCAATCAAAATACGCTTATTGTGATTTTTTTTTCCAAACATAGGTAGCATAAAACAAATTGGCCAAAAATTTAAAAAAAAATAGATTTTTACATTTTTTTGGGGGGAATTTCATATAAAAAAATGTGAAAAATATTGTTATTTTTTCAAAATAAACGCTCTTTTTTTGTTTATAGCGCAAAAAGTAAAAATCGCACAGGTGATCAAATACCACCAAAAGAAAGCTCTGTTTATGGTAAAAAAAAGGACATAAATTTTGTTTGGGTACAGCGTCGCACGACCACGCAATTGTCCATTAAAATCGCACAGTGCCGATTTGCAAAAAGTGGCCCAGACGTAAGACAGCAAAATCCTCTAGTGGTAAAGTGGTTAAAGTGATTGTAAAGCTGGATACACACTATCCATCTTTTGTGGTTAGATTTCCTTCAGATTTACCTTTTCTATGTAGTGCGAGGGCCTGCCAGATTGCATACAAATTGAAAGTGTTTAGGTTTGACCTCATATTATATGGTTTTGGTAAGTCTAAAGGAAAAAGTCTTCAGAAAATCTTATAGTGTGTGTGGTCCATTAGAGTCCATTCACACTAGGGTGACTTGTCATGTGACTTGTCAGCCTGACAAGTCGCGGTCCCTCGCGGTCCATTAACTGGTACAGGAGCCGTTCTAATAGGAACTACACAAGTCGCTCCGACTTAGAAAAAGGGTCCTGTACTACTTCGGGGCGACCTCGGAGCGACTTGCATAGACATTCATTATATGAAGTCCGTGCAAGTTGCGCCAAAGTCGCGGTGCACGGGACTTCACAAGTCGCCCCCGAAGTAGTACAGAGTCGTGCCGCGGTAGTGTGAATGCGGGCTAAAGGTTTTTTTTTTTTTAAATTAATAACAATGTTATACTTACCTGCTCTGTGCAGTGGTTTTGCACAGAGCAGCCCCAATCATCTTCTTTTTGGGTCCACCATCAGTGGTCCTGGCTCCTCCCCCCTATGGAGTGCCACCAAGAGCAAGCCTCTTGCTATGGGGGCACTCGAACAGGCTCTCTCCTTAGCCATGCTCGTGGAAATAGACATTGTCCATCCACACACTGAGCCTGGCTCAGCACACACCGAGCGTGGCTCACACACCATGCGTGGCTCACTGGCTGTGATTCTGTATGAGCCAATGGGGGGAGAGAGACCTGAAAGAGCCACTGCTCTCATGCACATCGCTGAACTGAGATGAGGCTCAGGTAAGTATAAGTGGGACTGGGGGGGGGGGGGTGGCTGCACCCAGAAGGTTTTCTACCTTAATGTATAGAATGCATTAAAAAACATTCAGCCTTTAAAACCACTTTAAACATTTTCTGAATAGTAGACCTAAGACAAGTATAGACATGCAGTACAGCTGCATGAACATAAAGAATGTGTCTTTTGTTGTGTTAAAGTATAACTAAAGGCAAAACTTTTTTTGCTGTTGTTTTGGTTAGAACCCCTGTCCATTTCTATTGCTGTCTCTGTGTCCCCTTTAAGGAGATTCAGCCTATTTGTCCTGTTTACCATTATCTTTGAAAGCAAAAGAAAACCCCACATTTTGGGTTGTCCCCAGAAAAGTAATAGAGGGAAAATTTTCCAATGAGGACACTAGTTCTTGTGACTTGGGGATTCCCAAGGAACTCCCTCAATTTGCATGGATTTCCTTTCACTTCCTGTTTTGGCTATGGGACAGGAAGTGAAGTTACATCTCCCCAATGGGATACAGATGGCAAAAACAAACCTTAAAGGGGTCATAACTCTCCCTTACCCTGTTCAAAGTAAAATATTTTTCCTATATTTCTACTTTAATACTTTACTATTATATGAACCTGCCCTTTAATGGCAGCAAATCCCACACAAAGCCCAGTGGACCAGGTCTCCAGTGGTGCAATGCACCTATGGCACAGTGCTCCAATCAACAATGCTTATGTTTTCAAAGCTGCATTGTTGATTAAAGCACTGTGCAGATGGTGTGTTGAGTCACTGGAGACCTGGACTGCTGGGTCTCCAGCATGCTACCAGTACAGGATAGTTTGATACATTAGCGAAGCAGTAACAGATTTAAAATAAGCACAGAGATTCTTTACTTTTTATGCATCCTGACTTCATACCCTTTTTAAAATATGAGGGCTCATTTGGACTTTAAGATCTTTGCCCTGTAATGATTTTATGGCCAAATGATTATTATTATGCAGGATATATAAAATATCAACAGTTTGTGAAGGGTTTTACAAAGTAAAAGGAGACAGTACAGTTAATACAATTTAATACAAGAGAATTAGAAGGTCCCTATCTGTGAGAGCTTACAATCTAAAAGGGAGGGGCAAGTAATGCAAAAGGTAATAACTGTGAGAAAGTAATCATACCGTTTATAGCTTAAGGAGGTATAGACTTCCATGAAGGGATGAATTTTCAGGGATAACCTAAAGGCTGACAAAGAAGGAGATAATTAGACAGATTGGGGTAGAGAATTCCAGAGGATGGGAAAACATCTGGGGTAGTCCTGATGACAAGCGTGGGAGGAAGTGACAAAAAAGCAAGAAAGGACGAAGTCCTGGGACGAGTGGAGTGGACAATTTGGTTGATATAAAATAAGATTGGTGGCTTGGGTCAGAGTTTACAGTTTTGTATGGCGTTAATATTTTAAATTTTGTACATTAGTCTAGCAGAAGACAGTGGAGGGAGTAGAAGAGGGGGCAGTGGCTTCTTAACAGCTTGTAAGGTGGATGAGTCCAGCAGCGGTATCCATTATAGGCTGTAGGGGGATAGTCTGTGTAAGGGTAAGTCAATGAGAAGGAATTTTCCATCATCGATGCATGAGGAAACCAGGGAGTGAATCAGTAGTTTTATGGTATATATATATAAGTTGGTATTGGATGCCATGGAAGGTAATCAACTGACCCATGGAGGAGGTTTAGACCAGGCATGTCCAACTTGCGGCCTGGGGGCCACATGCGGCCCGGAACCCCAGGCAATGCGTCACACTGCCCCCTGACAATTTTTTTTTTGCTGGGGAGGAAGGAAGTCGGGTCGGGGGCATGGACACAGTGGCTTCCAACTAACGGTAGGCAGAGGCTGCCTCGGAGGGGAGGGGGGAGGCGAGCATGTGCAGTGTTTCTGACTCCTACCACCATGACCACTTCAAATCACTGAAGTGGTCATGGTGGTTAGAGTGTTCCTTTAATATCTCTCAGAAGAAGTAAACCTCTGTATACTGATTCCATTTAATTTCATCATTCTCTGTATGTGTTAAATTAGTGCGGGGGGGGGGGGAGGGGTGGCATCACAGGAAGGGCACAGCGGCATTTTATTGCTTATCTACCTTAACTATAGCATATATTTTATATGCGGCCCGAGAAAATTTCTCTACACTCAATGTGGCCCAGAGATGCCAAAAGGTTGGACACCCATGATTTAGACGGAGAACAGAACAGGTCTGAGGACAAAGGCTTGGGGGACCCCTAAAGAAAGAGTAAGAGGAGAGAAGGAGATAATGTTGTAGGTGACATTGAAGGTGTGCTGAAATAGTTAGTAGAAGAACCAGAATAGAACAGAATCTGGGATGTCAAAGGAGAGTTGTTATTTGAAGGGGAGTGCATGGTCAACTGCATCATAGGTGGCAGACCTAAGAGTAAGAGTACGGAGTAGTGGCAATTGGTTTTAGCAGTTAGTAAGTTGGTATGACATATTGCATATGCTTTATTAGCAAAAAAATAAAAAGTCCACATAGTCCATATGTCACTCTCTGCAGGGCATACTGTTGTGGGCATAAACCAACTCTGTGTTGAATGCCTATTGAAAAAAATGCTTATTTCCACAATTTAGCAAACCATTGCATGATGTATATTTCTGTTAGGGTAATATTCATACATCTAACTTCTACTAACCTTTCTGCAGTTCCATTTTTCTTATGTCAGCTGGAAAATGGCAAGAGGTGCCTCCTATTAACTGTGACTGAATTGTATTTCTAGGCAACGCACAGAAATGAGAACACATTTGCTACTTTTCTGAAATCATGCCAGCCAAATAATTGCTGCACATTTTCTCACAGTTTGAGTTTTCTTTACATTTAGAGTCTATTAGGAAATCTTCTGTCCACCATGCCACTGGTACACAATTAAAATTTTTATTCCATACAAACTCCTACCAGAATCTCAAGTACAAGCCAATTGAGATGGCGCAGGTACTTCTTTTGAGAGATATTGTACTTCAGGATATTCTATACAGTCCATATGAGAAATGTTGACATTAACCACTTCTGGACCGAAAGGTTTTGCCTCCTTAATGACCAGGCCATTTTTTGCGATTCGGCTCTATGTTAATTTAACAGACAATTGCGCGGTCTTGCGACGCTCTACCTAAATAAAATTAATGTCCTTTTTTTCCCACAAATAGAGTTTTCTTTTGGTGGTATTTGATCATCTCTGCGATTTTTATTTTTTGCGCTATTAACAAAAATAGAGCGACAATTCTGAAAAAAAAACAAAAAACAATATTTTTCACATTCTGCTATATAACATTCCCAGAAAAAAAAATTAAAAATCAAAATTTTTTTAACATTTCAAGCCAATTTGTTGTCTGCTACAAATATTTTTGGTGAAAAAAAATCTCAATAAGCGTATTTTGATTGGTTTTCGCAAAAGTTATCGCGTCTACTAACTATGGTAAAGATTTATGTCATTTTTATTGTTTTTTTTTTTTACTAATAATGGCAGCAATCTGCGATTTGTAGCGGGACTGCGACATTGAGGCGGACAGATCAGACTCCTAACTGACATTTTTGACACTTTTGAGGGGACCAGTGACATTACTTCAGTAATCAGTGCTAAAAAATATGCACTGTTACTGTAATAATGCCATTGGCAGGGAAGGGGTTAACCCAGGGGCAATCAAAGGGTTAAATGTGTACCTAGGGGCGTGTTTCTAACTGTATGGGGGCGGGGCTTGTGAAATGATCCCAGAGACCTGTAATTCTATATAGAAGGATCACAGGAGCTCTGTGATCATTCCAGAGAGAAGAATGGTTAGCTGTGTTTACAACAGCTGACCATTCTTCTCTCTCAGCGGGGAGCGATCACGGGTGTCACGCGGCAATCGGAGCCACCTGCCCCGTGCATCGGAGTCCACACTGCTGAGTGGTCTCCGGCCCGTGCTCACCCGCTAGCTGCAGCCGTGCAACCGACTTATACCTATGGCGGTTCGCGCAGGAGGGCCAGCCTGCTGCAATATTTCTGCGGCGGGCGGTCTGAAATCGGTTAAAGGCTAAGATTACCTTAAAAAAATAAATAAATGCAAGTATTTTTGCAGATATAAAAAGGTGCATTTATTATTAATATTATTATTATTTATTTATTTTTTAACTGGAACACGCAGAGCATTGAACCCACAATCAGCAGATCTTGGGTGCAATGTCAGGCTCCTTCACAGTCTCCCTCTTGCTTTGTACCCATATCTCTGTATAGGCTTTCAGTTACAAAGGTTGAGGAATTCTGAATAAACTACAAGCGTGCTGAGCAGGGGGGCTCGCAGTCCATTCATAATACAAGTACCTCTGTCACAATTTTTTCATTGACAGGAATCTGTAAATGAATGATGAGGCTGTGCGGGCGGAGTCGGGCTGTTTTCCGAGCTGTTTCAAAAAGTGACAGTGGGTGCAGGAAGGAGATCCCCCTGTTAGCTGTCACAGAGAGGGGCATGCTAACAGCGGGAGGTAGGTGCAGAGGAACATGTCACACCCTTATATGGGTGTAACACGTAACAGGCTCCTGAAGATAAATGTATCCTTTAAGCCCAAGCCTTGAAGAACGGGGAATACTTGGTCCCCGAAATCCGTTGGCTACCGTTCTTTCTGTTGGCACATTAACACCAATAATAAAGGGTTACAGACATTGGAGATGATCATTTGCTGCTCTGTTTAACTTATTTTGGACTTATAATTGCTTGTCTATTTCGCTGAAAATGTAAAACATTTACATTATAACCAGTCAATATTATAGACTTCAGAAGCTTCTTGAGCCACCTTCTTCTGATGTCAGCAGGGCTCTCAACAGAAAAGCGCATGGTGTTCTTTGCATATTTAGAGGCATCAGTTCAACACGGTATACAGTATATGAAAGGGAAATGCTCTCTTCCTGTTATAAAAGCATGTCACTCCCTGATACTCATGTGATAGAGAAGAGCAACTTCATTCATATTTATGGTGGACTAATGTAGCTCGGTTTATGCTGCGTCTTTTAATGTGATAATCTAACTGATTGTTAATACGACATCACTATTAGCAACTCATTTCGGTTCCAAAGTCTGTAATAAGGCCTTTTAAAGATGAGATGTGAGTAGCATCGACGCTCAAGAATGCTGATGAGTCCTAAGGGTTGTTTGGTTGGTGTTAAAGAAGTACAAAAGTAGAGACAACCCTAAAGAAGTTTCTTCTTTGATTGGCTTGATTCCATCAGTAATCATGCAGACTGCTCTGGTAAGAGCTTTCCTCAACATTTGCTCTTCTTAGTAGTTTTTAAGCTCTTTAATTTAGAATTTAGTATTCATAATCCGTTATATTATATGGTAAAATGGATTATAACAAATATATATTCATCATATGAAATATAACTAGAATTGCTACAGAAACCTCACCTAATTTCTGGTACACTCTTATTCACATCAACCATGTTCTCTAAATCCAATTAAACTCAAATGTAGTTTGAGACAATAAATGTCACCTTCCACTGATACCTTAAAGAGAAAGTAATTAGGTTAGTATGTGCAAACTGTTGGCGCTATATAAATCATGTATTAAAATAATAATAATAATAAAAAAATTAATAATAATAATAATAAGAAGAAACTTAGCATAGGGGTTGATTTACTGAAACTGGAGAGTGCAAAATCTGGTGCAACTGTGTATGGTAGCCAATCAGATTCTAACTTCAGCTTGTTCAATTAAGTGCTTAAGAAAAATATAGTAGGTATATTACCACGCGCCACTGGGAAAGGGTGAATTGGTAAATGTGCAATCTATATAAATAATATAAATATGTGAGATAGCAGCTGCTGTAGGAACTAATGAAATAGTTGTGAGTAATTGGTCTAGCAGACCAAATACAGCGCTTGCTTATATAAGTTAATAAATATATTGGTAAAAAATATAAATCATCAATTATGGTGAATATGAAGTGCAACAGTGTTTGATAAAATTAATAAATCACAAGCAATAGTAGATAAAAGGATCTGGTGACTAAAATTGCTCAGATATAAATATACAAATATACAAAAAATCTTGGTAAAATTCAAAGTTCAAATCATCAATTTTCAGTGGATATAAAGTGATGCAAAATTATAAAATAATAAATAAAGTGACTAATAGTGCTCAAGTATAATTAGGCAAATGTCCTTAGTGAAAGTGATTTTCCAAAGTTCATACAAAAGTGCTCGTGCTCAAACTTGATAGATATGATCTCAGCTGTTTCTTATCCCAAGTGGGTAATAGGTTGGGTCACTTACCAACTGAAGTGGGTACTGAATGCCATACGGCACCAGAACCAATCAAGCTTTGTAAGCCCCCTGGGCTAAATGGATCCCCTCGAGATGTTATCCCATGGGCTGGCAACAGCCCCTCAGGCTCCCTTGGTACACGATCCGATCCAATGTGGGGAGAAAGAATTCTCCAAATAGTGTAGTATTTAAAGTTTATGCAGTTTATTTACCCAATTCGTGGGTTTAAAGCATTTAAAAACATGCAACAGTAACATTGGAAGCTAGCTCCGTGAGGAGGACGTGCAGCCCGCACCGCTGACCACCAATGTTACTTTTGCATGTTTTTAAATGCTTTAAACCCACGAATTGGGTAAATAAACTGCCTAAACTTTAAATACTACACTATTTGGAGCATTCTTTCTCCCCACATTGGATCGGATCGTGTACCAAGGGAGCCTGAGGGGCCGTTGCCAGCCCATGGTATAACATCTCAAGGGGATCCATTTAGCCCAGGGGGCTTACAAAGCTTGATTGGTTCTGGTGCCGTATGGCATTCAGTACCCACTTCAGTTGGTAAGTGACCCAACCTATTACCCACTTGGGATAAGAAACAGCTGAGATCATATCTATCAAGTTTGAGCACGAGCACTTTTGTATGAACTTTGGAAAATCACTTTCATTAAGGACATTTGCCTAATTATACTTGAGCACTATTAGTCACTTTATTTATTATTTTATAATTTTGCAGCACTTTATATCCACTGAAAATTGATGATTTGAACTTTGAATTTTACCAAGATTTTTTGTATATTTGTATATTTATATCTGAGCAATTTTAGTCACCAGATCCTTTTATCTACTATTGCTTGTGATTTATTAATTTTATCAAACACTGTTGCACTTCATATTCACCATAATTGATGATTTATATTTTTTACCAATATATTTATTAACTTATATAAGCAAGCGCTGTATTTGGTCTGCTAGACCAATTACTCAAAACTTGTTCAATTAAGTGTTGACAAGAAAAACCTGGAAGCTGATTGGTTTCTATGCAGCGCTGCACCAGATTTTGCACTCTCCAGTTTTAGGCTGCATTCACACCTGTGCTTTAGCGGTTTACTGGCATTTTTATTTGAGAGCTTTTGAGCATTTTTAGAAGTGTATTATAAGCATTTTAGAAACATATTACAAGCGTTTTACAGCTTCAGTCATTTTTGTTTAGCCAATAGAAAACACTAGGGGGAGGAGAAGTGGAGGAAATTTGTGGTGGAGAGTGTTTTACAGCTTCAGCCATTTTTGTTTAGCCAATAGAAAACACTAGGGGGAGGAGAGGTGGAGGAAAATTGGGGGGGAGAGCATTTTACAGCTTCAGGCATTTTTGTTTAGCCAATAGAAAACACTAGGGGGAGAAGAGGTGGAGGAAATTTGGGGTGGAGAGTGTTTTACAGCTTCAGGCATTTTTGTTTAGCCAATAGAAAACACTAGGGGGAGGAGAAGTGGAGAAAATTTGGGGTGGAGAGCGTTTTACAGCTTCAGGCATTTTTGTTTAGCCAATAGAAAACACTAGGGGGAGAAGAGGTGGAGGAAATTTGGGGTGGAGAGTGTTTTACAGCTTCAGCCATTTTTGTTTAGCCAATAGAAAACACTAGGGGGAGGAGAGGTGGAGGAAAATTGGGGTGGAGAGCATTTTACAGCTTCAGGCATTTTTGTTTAGCCAATAGAAAACACTAGGGAGAGGAAAGGTGGAGGAAATTTGGGGCGTAGAGCTGCTGTTTGAGCAGAAAATAAAATGCTCCTAAAAAAAAAAAAAGGTCACATGTTTTGAGGCGTTTCTATTTAAGTCTATGATCCCAAAAATGCTTGTAATCTGCCAAAAAAGAAGCTCATGTGTTTTTTTTTGAGCGACAGGTGCTTTGCTTCAGAACAGGGGCCATTAAAATGAATAGAATTTGGCTCGTTGAATGTTTTAGAGCTACAAGCTTCAAGCAGAAAATCGCTCAAATGTGAACGAGGCCTTAATCTCAGTGAAAAAAAAAAAACTTGATATAACATTGTTTTTTTTTGGTGCACTACAGATGACCCTCAGAGATGAAAGTGGCTGATGCGTTTCGATGAGAGGACATTCTTAACATCTATAAACCTTGAAAACTGATGTGCAGAACTATTGTATTCCAAGGTACGTAACTCCCTGCCATCTAGGATTCCAAATCTCACAAGAATATGCTTTTTTAGAGTGTTTTTTTTTGATTATACGTAGCAATTTTAGAGTGTAGAGGTGCTACTAAATAGTTTTCATCTATGTCAGGTAGGAGGTCTGCTTTAAGCAGGGCTGCTAATTGCATTTACTGACAGAGGATCATATAAGGGAACATTTACAAATCTGTATGAGAAATATAAACTTTTTGCTCTTCGCTATAATTAGATTTAATCCAGGGCATCTTTCAAAAACAAAGTATCATCAATAAACATTTGCTAAGAAGCAATATGTAAACTAAACAATATGTAAATGTTAGGGCTACACATATATGCATGATTTTTATGTACTGTAGGTAAAAATCACAGTGTAAACTCCACTGTCTTTGTCCGCTTTGTTATGTTTTCCCAGTTTCTCCATTCAATTGAATGTAAAGTAAGATTTAAATTGAAATGGAGAGTTTTCCAAGGTTTTAGTCCACTCAGCTGTGTATGTTTTAGGGCTTTTTTTGCCCTCTTTTTAAAAACAGTGTTCTGCTTAGGGATTGTCCCATTATACCCCCTGAGGGCAGTACTGGCACTGAATGTGACCCATTCAAGTGGATGCATGGCACTCAGTTGCAGTTGTGGTCTTACAATGTTAAAACAGGCAGTGCAGAGGCGACATATTGCCTCCCAGTCAAATGTTTTCTGATAAGTGATCCACCATGAATCGCTTTTTTAGAGGGGCAGCAAGGGAAGAGCTGCCTCAATCTCATCATCCCTGATACATTAGTTCCATCATACACCAGTCTGGATCTGCAGTCTGCTGACACTCAGACTTCTTGCTTAGCTCAGGTCTATTCAGACAGGGACCACCCCTGTCCCTCTTCAACTGTCACTCTCAGATATCAGTCTAGCTCTGCGGCATGTGTGCTTAGTAGTGATGGGCCGAACACCCCCTCTGCACCAGAACATCTCGAACAGGGAAAAAGTTCTAGCGAACATGCAAGCTCCATTAACCTCCCTGGCGGCCTGATTATGTCAGAATTTCTGTGCTAAAAACGGTACATTGTTTTGCATGGAAATCTGTTGTTTTATATTTTAAAACTCACCTTCCCCTGCGATCCCCCGCCGTCCTCCCCCGCTGTCCCCCACCACCGTCCTCCAGCCATCCTCCCGCTGTCCTCCCAGTCGATGCTGACACTTGCCTTCCAGTTCCCTTCCCTGCGAGCGTTACGACGCAGGGGGGTGGAACCGGTGGCAATTTAAAAAATGTAAATAAGCCAAATGACATGATACAAAGCTTTGATCCTAACTGATTACAATGTATCATGCCAGTTCACCACAGGATTTCACCTGGTGCCCTGCCTGTGCTTTTCCAGTTCTTTGTGCCTGGAAAATTGAGAACGACCATGGCATCCAAAAAGCGTTCTTTTTGCGCCAAATCCCTTTTAGACGAACTGGAAAACAGCAACAGCAAAATGGAGTTACTTGAAGAACTGAGCGATAGCGATTTGTGGGAAAATTCGTCATCAGATACGGAATGTGACGACATCGACGATTCTGATGTCTCTTTCTGGCACATAGCTCCATTGGAAATTGAGAAGAATCATTTGATATACTTCCCAAATTCCACAAGCTATGTGCCAGAAAGAGACATCAGAATCATCACTGCCATCACTTTCCTTAACTGATGATGAATTTTCCCACGAATTGCTATCGCTCTGTTCTCCAATTAACTCGCTGACGCTGTTTTTCAGTTCGTCTAAAAGCGCTTTTGCGCAAAAAATGCTTTTTGGATGCCGTGGTCGTTCTCTATTTTCCAGGCACAGGCATTGGAAAAGTCACCAGGTGCAATCCTGTGGTAAAATGGCATGATACAGTGTGATCAGTTAGGATCACAACTTTGTATCATGTCATTTGTGTATTTGCATTTTTGACTTTGCCTCCGGTTCCACCCCCCTGCGTCGCAACGCTCGCAGGGAAGGGAACCGGAAGGAAAGTGCCAGCATCTGCTAAGCACAGAGCAGGGAGAGAGTGTGAGGACGGCGGGGGATCACAGGTAAGGTGAGTGTGCTTCTGGGGTAATCCCGAATGTGGCTCAGGGTTACCGCTTTTGGTACTGAAAGTTAACCCCGAGCCAAACTCGGGAATACTGCCAGGGAGGTTAAAGTCTATAAGATATGAACATTAAAAATCAAAAGTCCTACATTTAACCTTCTCCCATCCGCGCTACAGCCTATATACGGCTGCAGCGCGGACTCACATTTTCAGGAGGCCGTTTTTATACGGCCTCCCAGAAACAGTCTCCCCGCACGCTCCCGCGAGCGCGCATCGGGGAAAATCTGTGTCGGCCGTGTCCCATGTCCCACGTGATCGGACCGTCCAATGAGAGATGATCTCATATGCAAACATATGAGATCATCTCTCATCGCCAGCGCTCCTTCCTCACACAGAGCCTGCGTGTGAGGAAGGAGGGAGAGCTGCCCAGCGCCGGGGACACAGAAAAAAGTAATCAGGGCACCGATCACCAGTGCCCTGATTACTAGAGGTACACCAAACACACCTTCAATGCCCACAGTGCCCGCCATCAGTGCCCCCCATCAGTGCACACAATCAGTGCCCATAGTGCTGCCAGTCAGTGCCCATCAGTGCCTGCTCATCTAGGCACTGATGAGCACTGACTGGCAGCACTATGGGCACTGAGTGTGGGCACTGATGGTGCTGCCCATCAGTGCTCATCAGTGCCGCTCATCAGTGCCACCCGTCAGTGTCCATCAGTGCCACCCGCCAGTGCCCGCCAGTGCTGCCCGCCAGTGCCCATCAGTGCCGCCCGCCAGTGCCCATCAGTGCCGCCCGCCAGTGCCCATCAGTGCCGCCTGTCAGTGCCACCTCTCAGTGCCCGTCAGTGCCACCTCTCAGTCCCCAGCAGTGCCACCTCTCAGTGCCCAGCAGTGCCGCCTATCAGTGCTCATCAGTGCCGCCTATCAGTGCTCATCAGTGCGGCATATTAGTACCTCTTCATCAGTGCCACCTCATCAGTGCCCATAAGTGCCACCTCATCAGTGCCCATCAGTGCAGCCTATAAGTGCCCATCAGTGCCGCCTCATCAGCGCACATCAGTGAAGGAGAAAAATTTATTTATTTTCAAAATTTACTCGCAAAAAAATAAGAAAAACTTTTTTTTTTTCAAAATTTTCTGTCTTTTTTCTTTTTTTTTTGTAAAAAATAAAAAACCTAGAGATGATTAAATACCACCAAAAGAAAGCTCTATTTGTGTGAAAAAAATGATAAAAATTTCATATGGGTACAGTGTAGCATAACCGCGCAATTGTCATTCAAAGTGTGAGAGCACTGAAAGCTAAAAATTGGTCTGGATGGGAAGGGGGTTTAAGTGCACAGAAGGCAAGTAGTTAAAGGCTTATACATATGCAAGTTATTGCCATAAAAAGTGTATGGGGACCTGGGTACTGCCCTGGGGGACATGTATCAATGCAAAATAATGTTTTTAAAACAATTGTTTTTAAAGCAGCAGTGATTTTAATGATGCTTAAAGTGAAACAATAAAAATAAAAAAATAAAAATTATATATATGTTTTTAGCAAAGACTCTGGGGAATAAAATGGCGGTCATTGCAATATTTGTTGTTAGGCGGTATTTGCGCAGTGGTCTTTCAAACGCAATTTTTTGGGAAAAATTACATTTCACTACATTTAAAAAAATAAACAGTAAAGTTAGCCCAATTTTTTTGTATAAGGTGAAAAATGATGTCACGCCGAGTAAATAGATACCTAACATGTTATGGTTTAAAATTGCGCACACTCGTGGAATGGCAACAAACTACGGTACTTAAAAATCTTCATAGGCGACTCTTTAGAAAATTTTAACGGTTACCAGTTTATAGTTACAGAGGAAGTCTTCTTTTAGAATTATTGCTCTCGCTCTGGCGATCGTGGCGATTTGAACACTGTTTTTATTTGCGGGCGTGACTTGCATATGCATTTTCACTCACAGCAATGGGAACGCTTTAAAAATTTTTTTCCCTATTTGTTTTATTAATTTTTTTATTTTTAGCACCGTTTTAAAAAAAATAAAAATGTGATCACTTTTATTGCTGTCACAAGCAATGTTAACATCCCTTGTGACCGTAATAGGCAGTGACACGTACTCTTTATGGGGGGATTGAGGGTCTAAAATACCCCAGACCCCTCCACTGCACTTCAATGTAGCAGCCGAGTAAACCGGAAGGAGGGAGGGGAGGACGTCCCTTCCCTCTTGTTGGGATAACGGCCGAGCGGCTGCTGAGCTGCATTGGCTGTTATCTCCTGAAAGCTGACCGGCAGCTCTAAAAAACAGTACCAGGTTAATGCCTGCAGCTGCAGGCATCATCCTGGTACAACCAGGTACCTCGGTTTAGTGGTTAACAATGGGGCCCCCAGATCCCTGCCCCCCCCCCCTTTGTGAATGGGTATAGGGTACATCTTACCCATTCACCAAAAAAGTGTACAAAAAAAAATAAACACATAAGACAGTTTTTGACAAGCCCTTTATTTAAAAATAAAAATAGTGTCCCCTGATGTAAATCCATCGTCAATCATGCCGCCCGCCGCACCAACGTGATTGACGATGGATTTACATCGGGGGGGACACTATTTTTTTATTTTTAAATAAAGGACTTGTCAAAAACTGTCTTGTGTGTTTATTTTTTTGTACACTTTTTTGGTGAATGGGTAGGGGTACGATGTACCCTATATCCATTCACATAGGGGGGGCAGGATCAGGGGGCCCCCTTGTTAAAGGGGGCTTCCAGATCCCAAAAAGCCCCCACCTGCAGACCCCCACAACCACAGCCCATGGTTGTCAGGAGGAGGCATGGGGACAAGGTGCTTTGGGGGCACCCCACGCCGTTTTTTTTTTTAAATTCTGTCATGGGGTTCCCCTTAAAAGCCATTCAAGTTCCAAAGGGTCCCCCAAGCTGTTTTTACCCCAGTTTTTTAAAATTTACATTTTCTTTTTACAATTATTTTTTTTAATTTAGCTCTCAGCAGGGAAGCTTTAACAACTTATTGACTGTGTGCGCTCGGTGGGCGAACATCCCGATAAGTGCCGAGAAAGTTAAGGTGTTAGGCGAGTACCTGAATGGGTCGATGTTTAGGCCAAACTTATGCTCGGCCCAAACCGTTCACCCAATCCTAGGGGTGCCTGAACACTGTAACCCCTCACAGTTACTCTTGCTGGGCACAGGAACGAGCCCTGCTGTTAAAAATTTTAAACAGAAATTGAAAGTACATGCACCTGTTATGTAGGTGCAGAAAAATTGGACCTTGTGTGTTGGTGGTGCATGAAGACTGTAACCCCTCACAGATACTCTTAATGGGCGCAGGAATGGACCCTGCTATATAAAATTAAACACAGAACTTTTCACATTGGAACAAAAAACGTTTCCTTTCATATGGATATTCATATCCGGATTTGGACACTTTGACTTTAATAAGCAGTTCATAAGATTTACACTCTTCTGACTTCCACTGAAAGGTGGAAGTAACATTGGACTCTTCTAAGATTAATATCTACCAATAAATATCGCCTTATTGATAATTTGCATTTTTATTCTCGTGGGTGATTGTGTAGGCGGGGCCCCAGTGCACTGCATTGCCCGGGGCCCTTTAATGCTCATAAGATGTCACTGATCCCTTTCCTTGATACCATGAATCCTCGGGTGCTTTTGCACGATTTCCAGAATCAGGAAGCCCATGCAGCATAAGTTTGAGGAGGCATGAGATTCTGAGTCCTCTGGGTCACTAAGGATGACATTTTTAGGAGTAACCTCTCCCCAGCCACGTACTACTCCTGGGGTTTCTGGGGAATGGAAACCATCCCTTGAAGACTGCTGTATGTTATCCTCTACATCCATGCTGCCACAATCTTCCTCCTCTTCCTTCTGTGTGTTTTGTGGCCCTGCAGAAATGGTATCTGCATAAAAGGGGCCTTGTGAGGAAAGGAAGTCCTCCTCTTCCGCCCGCTGTTCTGCTCCAAGTGCCCTGTCCATGATTCCACGAAGCGTGTGCTCCAGGAGGAAGACTAGAGGCAAAGTGTCACTGATGCATGCATCGTCGCGGCTCACCATCCTTGTGGCCTCCTCAAATGGTGACAGGACAGTGCATGCATCCTTTATCAGCAGCCACTGGCATTGCGAAAAGAAGCCAAGCTCCCTTGAGCCTGTCCTTGTGCCATATTAACACAGGTACTCATTTATGGCCCTCTGATGTGTGTGCAGCTGCTGCAGCATTGCCAATGTTGAGTTCCACCTGGTGGGCATGTCACTAACAAAGCGGTTGGTGGGCAGGTTGAATTCCAGTTGAATGTCAGCCAGCCGAGCACTGGCATTGAATGACCACCAGAAATGGCCACAGACTTTTCTGGCCTGCCTCAGAAGATCTTGTAAGCCCGGGTACCTTTCAAGAAATGCTGCACCACTAAATTCAGGACATGTGCCAAGCATGGAACATGTGTCAAGAGTCCCTGTTGGGTGGAGAGAAGGTTGGTGCCATTGTCACATACAACCATTCCTGGCTCAAGCTGCAATGGCGTCAACCCCCTCTGAGCCTGCCACTGCAGAGCTGACAGAATCTCTGCTCCGATGTGGCTCCTGTCCCCTAGACAGACTAAATGAAGCACTGCATTACATCTTTTAGCCTGACTGCTTGCGCAGCCCCTTGAACGCTTAGGGAGCACTGCTGGTTCAGAGATTAATTCAGCAGAAGAGGCCATAGAGGAAGAAGAAGAGGAGGGGTTGGAGCAGACAAATGTGGCATAATCACCACCTGCTTTTTGGAGGCGTAGTGGCGGAACAAGCTCCAGCACTGAACCCTGTACTGATTCCTTCCCAGCTGCCAGCAGAGTTACCCAGTAACGTCCCTGACCATGCCTGCTGGACCATGAGTCAGCAGTAATGTGAACCTTCCTGGTGACCGCTCTGTCCAACTAGGCCAAAACAATGCCTTCCACATGATGGTACAGAGCTGGAATGGCCTTATGTGAAAAGAAATTCATTTTTGGAACCTCCCACTGTGGTACAGCACATTCCGCAAATTCACAAAATGGGGCAGAGTCTACCAGATGAAAAGGCAGCAGTTGTAGTGCTAGCAATTTGGCCAAACCAGTCTTTAGACGCTGAGCATGTGGATGGCTGGGACAGTATTTTTTTTATGGTTCAGCAACTGGGGTAGCAAAATTTGCCTGGTGGTGAAATCAGTTAGCAGATTGGGTGCCTGTGGCACCCATTACTATACTTTCATCCCTCTCATATAGCATATTTTTGAGAAGACTTTAGGTATAGTAGGGGTAAAGAGGGGTAAAGATTCCCGATGAGGAGCAAGGAGAAGTCTGCATTTTTTTTTATCATGTGGGTCTTTCAGGTGCTGTTGCCAAAGGACTGCATGGCAGGCCATCATATGTCTTGTCAAGCATGTGGTGCCCAAGCGGGTGGTGTTCTGGCCACGCTTGATCCGCTTCAGACAGAGATTGCAAACAGCATGTATTGAAAAAAGCCCACACCAATTAACTTTTGGAAGTCAGCGGGGAGTTAGCAGCGCCCTGCACCTGTGGAGCTCTATGGTGTGATGCAATAGGGTGGCTGCCCTTAAGCCGGCCCATGGAGGACATCCTGCCTTGTTGGAGTTGTGCCTCCTCCTCCTCACTTTCATTCTCTATTCTCTCAGGCACCCAAGTACATTCAGTGACCTCATCATCCCCTCTCTCCTAGTCACTGGAGCAAATTTGGCAGTATGCTGCAGCTTTTGGAACATGACTGATAGTTGCGTGACCGTCATTGTCACCACCTCTCTCTAGGCTCACGTCAGTTCCTTCCTCAACCCGTTAACCAACATCGGAGCATTCAAATTGCTCCGCATCCTCCAGCATCATGTAACTGACACTATGAACAAATAATTCAGGTGACTCCTCCGTGCATGATGGTGGGACTACGGAAGGAGTAGCTGTGGACAAGAAGCCTGTGAAATAGGTCGCTTTGACAGCTGCAGGGAAGGCAAACTAGTATGAGCCTGGGTGACAGAGGATGAGGACGGTTTAGTTATCCACTCCACTAACTCTTTTGCATGTTGTGGCTCAATAACACAGCCAGCACCGCCTGCAGAGGATGCACCATGTCCGCGACCACCACTTTTCACTGTGGGCACAGAGGCTGCTTGCCCTCTTTTAGTTGCCTGTGAGCGTCTGCCTCTCCTTGTTGGCCTTTCGGACATGATGGGGATTTTTTGGGGGGGTTTTTATAACTTTTTATTATAGAATATGGGATGGAAATATGGTGCTTGGGTGCAATACTTTTGTGCTTGGTGCACTATAAATCGTTTTATTACAGTTTTTTAAATACAGAAAACCTAATAAAGCAAAAAAAAAAACCCCTGCTGATGCAGATGGAATAGCACCTGTGATGCAGAAGGGGGGACAGCAATTACACCCTAAATAATATTAGTGCTGCTGTGCCACAAAAAAGAAAACCCCTGCTGATGAAGAAGGAATGGCACCTGTGACACAGAAGGGGGGACAGCAATTATGCCCTAAATATTATTAGTGCTGCTATGCCACGAAAAAAAAAAAAAAACCACACTGCTGACGCAGAAGAAATAGCTCATGTGATGCAGAAGGGGGGGGGGGCAGCAATTATGCCCTAAATATTATTAGTGCTGCTGTACCATGGAAACAAAAAACAAGAAAAAAAACAGACTGCTGACGCAGAAGGAATAGCACCTGTGCTGTAGAGGAGGGGACAGCAATTATACCCTAAATATTATTAGTGCTGCTGCGCCACAAAAAAATACTGGTGATGCAGAAGGAAGAGCACCTGCAACACAGAAGGGGGAGTACTAATATTGCAGCAACAAAACCTGATGCTGCAAAAAAAAAAAAAAAATGCAAATAAATTAAAAAAAATATATCAATAGAAAAATAAAAAACATGGGATCACTGGGGTGACACAGCCATGTTGTATACACCAACACTTCAATGGCACCACTACACTGTGTTACACAAGAATCAGCACAGCACTACACTGACTGCACTACAATGTGTTACACAAGAATCATCACAGCACTACACTACACTGACTGCACTACATTGTGTTACACAAGAATCTGCACTGACTAACTTAAACTGACTGAAAGCACAATCCACTAACTACCCTGCCTAATCTCCACTCTTAACACACTACACAAGGCTGCAGTGTAAGCAGCAGCTTTATATAGTGTGGGGCGTGGACTTAGCCCCTGAGCCATGATTGGCCAAAGGCACCCTGCCTTTGACCAATCATGGCTCTGACAGGACATTGTGCTGTGATTGGCCAAAGCATACAGGTCAGGTGCACTGCAATCGTGAAGTGCATTATGGGGCGCTCGTAGGCAGGCAAACCTCCCCCTGAGCGCCCCGGGTGTTCGTGTGTTCAGCGTTCGACTCAAACATAAAGCCCATCACTAGTGCTTAGACTATCACAGCACATTGAAATCCTGACTTCCGGACTGTTTGGAAACTTTCTTATTTGTGGGTAAGACCAAGCTGTCTCCATTCATTGTCCTCCTTTGGGATGTTTGTTCTAATTTTTTGAGGGATCATTTTACTTCTGAAAAAGGATCTCTCCCTGTCACCTACTACATCTCTACAGTGACAGACAATGCTTCTGCCAAAGGACTTAGGGTCCTTTTACACATTTCTGTCATCCGCTCCATATGCCCGCATATCATCCCATCCGTTTGCGGATGATATGCGGACATAATGTAAGTCTATGGCATTGCGGATGTCAGCGGATGACACCGCTGACATCCGATTTTCCTTCCTTTCCGTTTTTTACACGGAAGAAAAAATGGGGTTCTGTTCCATTCGTAAAAACGGAACAGAACTGAAAGGAGGAAAATCGGATGTCAGCGAATGGTATTCCACTGATATCCGCAGTGCCATTCACTTACATTATGTCCGCAAATCATCCGCAAACGGATGGGATGATTTGCGGACACACGGAGCGGCCGTGTGAAAGGACCCTTAGGCCCCTTTCACACATACAGTCCGTTCAGTTCATCAGTTCAGTCACGTCAAATGTATCAGTTTTCATCCGTTTTTCATCCGTTTTTCGTCAGTTGTCGTCCGTTTTTCATCCGTTGTCATCCGTTGTCATCAGTTAACATCAGTTTTTCATCCGTTGTCATCCGTTTTTCGTCCGATCCGTTTTTTTGACGGATGAAAAATAGGGCATTCATCCGTTCAAAAAAACGGACATTGACGGAAGTGGATGAAAACGGATGTTAACTGATGATCATCAGTTGTCATCCGTTTTTACATAGAGATGCATTGATGTCCGTTTTTCATCCGTCAACGGATGGATGAAAAACGGACAAACGGACAGCATGTGTGAAATGAGTTCAATTTAATTAGCTAAACATGCCTCACAAAGAGCATAGCAGTGTCAGCGAGCCTTGATGCTGCAGCTTCCATTAATTCCTATTAAGTGCATCACCCATTGAATTGTAAATGCAGTTTGAAATTGTCAGGTCAATAGAACCTTTAGGCTAAATGCACTGTGTGCACCGTGCATCGGGAGGTGTAATAGTTCAGGATACACATATAAGCACTAATGTTCATGGATGATCAACAATAGCTGTTTTTCTGAGGAGAGGGTCATTGGACAGTCTCTGTGTTTGCTCAGATATAGATGCAACTAAGCACCATGTAAAGGGTCATTATCCCAAACCTGACAGTTCCAGACTCCACCATTTAAAATAATTGTTCACAATTGATGAGTAGCTTGAAGACACATTCAGAAAACAGGGAGCTGTCGGCTCAGATATTGTGGAAGAATTATATATTATGAACTAGACAACTATAAGCCTGAAGGTTCTGGCCTGTGTATCCAGCGACAATATGCTGCCATTTTGTCTCTGAAATAAGAGATAATGACACTGCGCAACATAACTGCTCTGTGCTTCTGGTTATCTCTCTTTGCTCTATAGACAAAAGTACCACCAGCACACAAAACTAATATTTTCAATAGTTTTAATATATCCTTGTAAAAGCTAGATGTACACTATATTGTCAAAAGTATTGGGTCGTCTGCCTTTATAAGTACATGAACTTTAATGGAATCCCAGTCTTAGTCTGTAGGGTTCAATATTGAGTTGGCCCACCCTTTGCAGCTATAACAGCTTCAACTCTTCTGGGAAGACTGTCCACAAGGTTTAGGAGTGTGTCTATAGGAATGTTTGACCATTCTCCCAGAAGCGCATTTGTGAGGCCAGGCACTGATGTTGGATGAGAAGGCCTGGCTCGCAGTCTCCACTCTGATTAATCCCAAAGGTGTTCTATCAGGTTAAGGTCAGGACTCTGTGCAGGCAAGTCAAGTTGCTCCACCCCAAACTCGCTCATCTATGTCTTTATGGCTCTTGCTTTATGCACTGGTCTAAATCATTTAGTGGAGGGGGGAATTATGGTGTGAGGTTGTTTTTTCAGGGGTTGGGCTTGGCCCCTTAGTTTCAGTCCACTTATTCCTAATTCATTCATTCCCAATATTGCACCTACTTTTTTTATCTAGGAAAAGCATACTGACAAGCCCAGGGATTTTGCATTGTCCTGTTTTTCCCCAATGTTCCTCCACTGCACACATTGTTCCATCTTCCTTCTTCTAGTCATCAGGAGCCAGCTGTCTATTCAAGTTTCTTGCAGCCAGCCCCCAGAGGATGCAGCACCAGATAAATCTTAGGGTCCTTTCACATGGGCTTTCCGCCCCGGGGGACTCCGTTTTGCTCAGCGGGGGATCGATTCGCTGATCCCCGCTTTATAGGCGGATGACAGGTCTGTCTCCGCTTACTTTGCAGAGACAGACCTGTCAGATCCCCGCTCTCCTTTATGGGAGATCGGATGAAAACGGACCGCCTGTCCTTTTTCATCTGATCCTATCTGAACCCGATCTTCCAGACAAATGGAAAATAGGATTTCCATCTGTCTGAATTTCACGGAGAGGATCAGATCAGATGGCAGTGGGTGTCAGCTGAGACATCAGTCTCCGCTGACATCTGCTGCTCCATAGGGATGCATGGAGCATTCGATCAGGTCCACCGGAGAATCTGACAGGTGGACCTGATCGGAAAGCCCATGTGAATGGACCCTTACTGAGCTATCATGAAAATACCTGAAGCCTGTCCCAGGAAGCTGTAGGAGAAGGTTTTACAAAATTTTTGCCTAGGTTAGAATTGAGGCAAGAGATGGATCAACCACGAGTATAAAAAAAATGTTATTGAAGGTAATTAAAAACCTAATAATAAAAAACAAAACAGTGGGTTGTTTTTTGATGTGCAGGGAAAGGATTGGGGTTGAGGAAAATGTTTGCACACTGTTGAGTGAAGGTGTGCTTTATTATTAATTGCTGTTCCTTTTTATCGCAATATTTTTTTATATTGTGATGTCAATAATGTATTCATGCAGATTTGTTAAGTTAATGAGAATACGGTGTAAATGAGGTAATCACATGAATAAATTAAAAAAGTTTCACCTGTTTTATGATTGTTTAGGATGGTGATTGTAAATAATATATATAACAATATATATCTTAAATGTTTGTTTTATCACAGATGCATGATAGGAAAAGGCAATCTGAAGAAGGTTCATCTGCTTCAGGACATGGTAATAGAATTCAAAAACAATAGTCTTTACATTTCAATAAATTCATCTTTTTACTGGTAAATACCGAATGTTTTATAGGAAATACCATATGGTTTATACAAGCTTTACTACCGCAACCATCATTTTCCAAAGTTTCTTAATTATGCAAGCCTGATTTTCAAGCCCGACCTTTCTAATAATATCTGTGGACATCTTCCAATCCCCAATAGTGGAGGTGCCCATTTATGTGTTGAAACATGATTGCTAAGCAAAGAGCTACTTTTTTACTAGCAAAAAAAAAACTCATGTTCAAATACACAACTTTAACATTTTGACTTTAGTTTCCCACCATAGCTTTTTGTCAAAATTTTCTCTTGGCTTAGTGAATGTAGTGAAAATTTACTTTGCCAATAATACCTTGTCACGTGCAAGGTAAAAAAGAAGTCAGTATTTTTGCTTGCACACAGGTGAATGATGGAAGTCAGCAAAGCTTCACCTCTTTCACTAATTTTAGGGAATATTCCCTTGAAAAGTGAACAGTCGATTTGGTTTAAATAAATAAACACCAAGATTTTGACAGTCTTAAAGCAGTAGATACCGCACTGTTGGGACATGAAAGTCCTACCTCGGATCTAGGTAAATCTAAAATTCACCCCTATCAGAATTGTCATTTTGGCTAAGTCTAAAGAGATGCGGGTAGAAAGGGGTACACAGGGGCAGAAACAACTAGAGTTGACAAAGCTGAGCTACTTGAGCTGAGTTACTGAAGCTAGATGGAGCAGAGATGTAGAGCTGACTTTCTGTTCCTGTTATTTTTACTACCTATGGCTTTTATACATTTAAGATCACATAGGCCAGTATGCTACGTATTATTTATTGGCAGAGCAAATAATGACATTTAATTTTCACTATATACTACTATTATGTTGTGTAAAATGCCTGAAAATTGTATATTATTACGATTGTAATAGCGATGTCATGTAGAAATATTGCCCTGATCGATCTGAACATAGGTTCTTTCCAGTGCTTTAAGTGGCCCAAAAGAGGTGCCGGAACTCTATTATAGCCTATAAATTTTGTCGCCCCCCCCACCCCACATCAGGGTCCCCACAGAGCACCCCCCCCCCCCTGGCCTGGGCTGGGACTCCGGAGCAGGGGGACTCACTGGTGGTGACTGTTCTGGCTCTGGAGTGGGAAATATTCTTGGGGGGGGGGCAATTTAGGGGGCAGATGTCCAAAATTAGAGTACTGGTACGCTAAGGCGCACGGAGAGGTGGCGGTATGCTCAAGAGTCATATTTGGAAGTGGCGGTACTGAGTACCAGTGCATACCGGCCCACTTAAAGCACTGGTTCTTTCACAGAAAGTCCAGCTGACAGTGGTACACGTATTTCTAAAGATTAGAAAGGAATATTAGAGTTGAAAAACTTGAAGAAAATATAATAAGTCTTCCTTAGAAAATTTCAAGGAAAAGTTAATTTTCATATACTGTATGTGTTTTGGCAGCTGCAGAGTTTCATATACTGTATGTGTTTTGGCAGTTGCAAAAGTGGCTGTAGTAGAGAAGAAATACTTCTAAGCAGTTGTGGAACTGGACTGTTTTCTGTAATAGATCTGGAGGTGTAGTTGGAGTTTTTGGAGTTACCTGGAGGGTTAGGTTTGTCCAGGTTCCAGAACAAACTTGGAGGTAGAGATCACCATACTCCACACACCGCTCCAGGTGAGTTCACCCAAACAAGCAATAAAAAAAACTGGTCAGGTGCCAGTCTGGCTTGTACTGTAGAAAATCAAGAAGGCAGGGATGAATGACCGAACATTAATGACAGTAAAATTTCGGCTTCTTTATTGCAATGATTAAAATATCCATAGAATCACAACACACAGATGAGGAAAAAATGTTAACGCGCTTCATGCTAAAAGGTGCTTAATTATAGCATACCACTAACAGATCCAAAGCCATTTAAATCACATTATACCTGATTACACCTCACAGCTTGACCCAATCAGTAATCAAAGCTCTTATACTCACAAACTCTAATAATATTTAATGTTATAATCTCTCTCTCTCGCTCTCTCTCTCTCTCTCTATATATATATATATATATATATATATATATATATATATATATATAGATAGATAGATAGATAGATATATAATATACACAACTGTTCAGAAAAATTAAGGGAACACTTTTTATTCAGAGTATAGCATTAAGTCAGTTAAACTCCTGGGATATTGATCCAGACAGTTAAGTAGCAGAGGGGGTTGTTATTCAGTTTCTGCTGCTTTGGTGTTAATGTAATTAACAACAGGTGCACTAGATGGGGAACAATGAGACAACCTCCAAAACAGGAAGGGCTTTAGAGGTGGAAGCAACCGACATTTTTTCCCTACTCATCTTTTCTGACTGTTTTTCACTAGTTGTGCATTTGGCTAGGCTCAGTGTCACTACTGGTAGCATGAGGTAATACCTGGACCCTATAGAGGTTGCACAGGCAGTCCAACTCCTCCAGGATGGCCCATCAATAGGTGCCATTGCCAAAAGGTTTGCTCTGTCTCCCAGCACAGTCTCAAGAGCATGGAGAAGATTCCAGGAGACAGGCAGTTACTCTGGGAGAGCTAGACAGGGCCATATAAGGTCCTTAACCCATCAGCAGGACCGGTATCTGCTCTTTTGTGCAAGGAGTAACAGGATAATCACTGCCAGAGGCCTACAAAATGACCTCCAGCAGGCCACTGGTTTGAATGTCTCTGACCAAACAATCAGAAACAGACTTCATGAGATGGCCTGAGAGCCCAACGTCCTCTAGTGGGCCCTGTGCTCACTGCCCAGCACCTTGGAGCTCGATTGGCATTTGCCATTGAACACCAGAATTAGCAAGTCAGCCACTGGTGCCCTGTGCTTTTCACAGATGAGAGCAGGATCACCCTGAAAGGGTTAAAGGGTCTGGAGAAGCTGTGGAGAACATTATGCTGCCTGTAACATCATTCAGCATTACCAGTTTGGTGGTGGGTCAGTTATGGTCTGGGAAGGCATATCAATGGAGGGACGCACAGACCTATAGGCTAGACAATGCCACCCTGACTGCAATTAGGTATCAGGATGAACTCCTTGGACCCATTGCCAGACCCTATGCTGGTACAGTGGGTCCTGGGTTCCTCCTGGTGCATGAGAATGCCCGGCCTCATGTGGCGAGAGTATGCAGCCAGTTCCTGGAGGATGAAAGAATTAATTCCATTGAATGGCCCCTGCGCTTGCCTGACCTAAATCCATCATGTTTCGATTCATCCGACGCTGCCAGATTGCACCTCACTTTGTTCAGGAGCTCAGTGATGCCCTGGTCCGAATCTGGGAGGAAATCCCCCAGAACACCATCCATCTTCTTATTAGGAGCATGACCCAACGTTGTCAGGCATGCATACAAGTGGGGGCCATACAACTACTGAGTGCCATTTTGAGTTGTTGCAAAGAAATTTAAGCAAAATGGACTAGCCTTCTGCATCATTTTTTCACTTTGATTTTCGGAGTGTCTTTGAATTCAGCCCTCTGCAGGTTGAAAATTTTCATTTCCATGACACGATGTGGCATCCTTTCCTTCCTAACACATTACCCATTCCATATCAGTGTAGATATACAGAATAAAGAAAGTATTCCCTTTGTAGAAACTGGGAAAAACGATGCAATTTTTGTGACAAAGAAAGGCAGTTGGGATACAAAATAAAATATTAATTTCTATATTAGTATCAATAGATACATTTAACAGTAATATATTTCCTCAATTAGGGAGATACCAGAACCACATCCACTGTGCATGTTAGACATGCTGACATAAAAATGAAAAACACAACAACATAAATAAACCAAGACCGTCCGGACGCCAGGTGATCCTGACACATAGGAGGTTACCATGGCAATTCGCCTTATATTAATTACCAATAATGTATATATAAGGTAGTATTCCTGTGTGTGAGCCCCTGGGAGCTCGAGCTAAGGGATAGGGCAGTGGTTTCAATAGGAGGACTGGAGGACCAAAAATGCGTAATGTTATCTTCTATTAAGGGTATGGTAACCCTATGGTTACTGCAAGCCCATTGGATGTACCTATGTCCATGTATTGAAGAAACATAGATATGCTCGGGAATTCCCTAGATACTATATCCAATGATCTATATAGATCGGCAGTCCATGAATCGGGTACCATGTGAAAGAACCCTCTAAGATAGGAACTCAATAATAGAGGTCATCTTCTGTAGATGTGAAATGATGCCATGACAAGTAAATGTCCGTATGGATCTCTGCTGATGGATATTGGGTTGGTATATATATATATATATATATATATATATATACATGTGGGGAAGTAATGTATTCTCTCAGGTATTTCTGACATGTAGGGGTGTATATATAACACTGCCTGTTCCCTAGTACTATTAGAAGCAGCTTCTAGGGGAATGGTGCCGCTGGTGTAAAGGGTCTTCAGTGTACCTGGGATCTGTGGTATGCCTGGTGTTAGCATGGCTGTGTACAAGCCATGTATGGATTAGGGGTTACACGTGTTTGTAGTCAAGGCTATATTAGCGTAGTACTTTACCCCCCTTATAACGCCCATGTTCAGCCGATCATTGCCACAATCCCTTCTACGGTACTTCTGGATGATGCAAGTTCAGACACCCGCTGTTAGGATTCCTTGGTATTGCTCCAGAATGACCCTATGTGCATGTCAGCTACTTCTCCTGCGCAATCTATGTCTGATCACCGGCTTATCCATTTCTCCACATAGCTCGCCACCATACTTGGGATGCCTTGTGTAGCGTCTCAGGCATTGATGATGTCAAAGTGTTTCGCAATGCTATTGTGTAGCTTCGTCTGCACATCAGGTGGTTATCCAAAGGTTCCATTTAAACGTGTCTCTACGTTGGACAGAGCCACCCTGTTCAGTTTTCTCTTAAAGGAACAGCTTTTTTTTTCTCGTGTTGTGTTTATACTGTCATAAAGGAAAAGATTTACTACACATCATCTGCATAAGTATATTGTCTCCACAATGAAGCAACTGAAGCAACTAAACTTTTGTTTTATTTATTCTATGGTATTAGGAGAAGGGGAGGGGAAAGGGGAAAGAAAGGAGGATGGGGGAGGGGGAAGGGAGGAGGGGGGGATAAAGAAAAAGACAAAGAGAAAAGAAGGAGAAGAACAAGACAGATGACAAGAGACAGAGACTACTACAGAAATAGCTATAATGGGGTCTTATTTGCTTTCCACTAATATTACTTCTTATATGTCTACTTAAGACTCCAAACAGACCTGTAAATTAAGTTCTGTGTTCAGGCCATTTGGTAGGTGGGAATTCAACCTGTATATTCACCACTTTTCCTTTTGTAGTAGCATCAGATTCGAAGTCAGCCCCTTCTAAGGGGCAATTTTAGCATATGCGGTAAATCCCCTTCAACCGCATACCTTCCAATTTACCATAATGGTATTGGGCAAAGTGTCTCGCGAGTGTTTTTTTTCCCCCCTAATTTCACGTATGTGTTCACCTATCCTAACTTTTAGTTGGCGTTTCATTTTGCTTATATAGAATTTATTGCACGGGCAAGATAGCACATATATAACCCTTGTTGTAGAACAGATAATGAGGTTACGTATCTGATGACTTTTTTCCACTAAAGCATGCTTAAACACATCAGTTCTGTCTACATATGGGTAGATTTGACATCTCCCACAGGGGAACATCCCATTGCTCCTAGGGAATTGCAATTCAGGTTTCAGGTTTCTTAGTGAACTCACATTTGATCAAAATGTCCCCCAAGTTTTTGGCCCTGCATGCCACCAACTTGGGGGTTGGATCCACTATATTTGCTATTCCTGGAGTGTTAGAATCCCCAAATGCTTCCATATTATATATATAATGTTTTGTACTGTGTCCCACTGTGCCCCACATTGGGTAATTATTCCTATCTGGCTAATATCTCCCTGTTCTGTCTCTCTCATTTTCCTTTTAAGGAGATTTTTTTCTATTGGGTCTGTCCTGCTATTCTTTTCTTTGCTTTTTTAAGTTGCTTGTGTGAGTAACCTCTTTCTCAGAATTGTTTGTAGAGACCATTACTCTCTTTTACAAAGGTAGCCGACTTTGTACAGTTACGTTTAACGCAAAGGAATTGACCTATTGGGATCCCATCCTTGAGCCATTTAGGGTGATAACTGTCCACACTGAGCAAGGTATTAGCTGTTGTTTCCTTTCGGAATGTGCGTGTAACCAGAGTATTATCTCCTATCGCTATCCATTGATCTAGAAAATAAATTTGTTTCCTATCAAAGACATAAGTCAAACGAATATTACATTCATTGATGTTCAGGTTATTAATGAATTTATGGAGGGTCTCAGGATCTCCCCTCCATATGACTAGTACATCGTCGATATACTTAAGCCACGTATGTACGTGGTCTAGGTATATCTGGGAGACATACACTACCTCCTCCCACAGTCCTAGATGAAGGCATGTGTATGCCGCGGCCCATGACGCTCCCATCGATGTGTCTTCAATCTGTTTGTAATATTTGGACATAAACTGGAAGTAGTTATTTTCCAGGGCAAAGGCTAGTATATGCTCCAATAGCTCATTTTGGGGGCCGCATTCAGGGTAGTGTTGTTCTAAAAACACTATCACCGCTCTCAATCCCCATGGATGCCGGATCGAGCTATATAAGGACTCTACCAGACCCAACCAGCCACACATCTTCATCAATTATGAGGTTGGGTATTTTCTCCAGGACATCCCTTGTGTCCTGAACATATGGTTTTAAGCTTGTTACCATGTCTTTTAAAACATATCTCCCGATCTTTTCCATTGGGCCTTTTATTGCCGATACAATCGGCCTTTCTGTTGGATTTTCTTAGGACTTGTGAATCTTTTAAATGATATAGAATGTGGGTACATTGAAGTCTTTAATATGCAAATACTAAAACTCACGTTTACTAAGTAAATTTGCTTCTTTTTATTTTTTTAATTTTAGTATAGATATCCAGCATGATATTGTTCCCAATTGAGATCTGATGTGTTTTCAAAGTGTTCCTTGATTTTCTTTGAGCGGTGTGTAAATATATATACATATATATATATATATATATATATATATATATATATATATATATATATATATATATATATAAAATAATATATGTAAACATACTCTAATATTCATGTGTGTTCCTTAACTGCAGATGTGGATAAGAAAGATGAGGTTAAATTGGATGGCAGTAACAGGTAAGTTTTATCTGTAGTATTTACTATTTACTATACCATATCTTTATATGGCTTATGATAATTTGGCCACACAAATGTAAAAATGGGCCAAAAATCTTCTAGCAAACTGAACTAATACTGGACACACAAAAAATGTTCTTGTCATTGTTTCAATATTCCCGAATGAACATTAATAGTAGTTTTTATCTTTAAACTGAATAATGGTCTCAAACTTAAGATAAAGGTAATTGGATGGATTAGAAAACTCAGACCAGTGTCAAGTCGATCCACTGGTACATGGATCAAGTTTTTGAACGTGAAATTGTAAGTGACTGGATTAATGAAGACAAATTTGACATTTAGTTTGCAGAGGAATATTATTTCAGACATCAGATTGATTAAAACAATTGTATCCAGTGGCGAATTGCATGAAAAATCGAGTGGTATACCGTGAGAATTACTTTGTATGGTTAAAATTACTTAGAAGGAATACCATACTAGCCTGGGGAACAGAAGGAAAATGTTCTGGGGTTGATTTAGTAAAGCCAAATAGACTGCACACTTTGCAAGTGCGGTTGCACTAACTTTCCTCAGTTTAGTGAATGTGACGAAGCTTCACTTTGTAAAAAAATACACATTCAGGTATGGGGAACTTAAAAAAAAACAGCATCTTTGCTTGCCTATGATTGGATGATGGAAATCAGCAGAGCTACATACATTCACTAAACTCTCAGGAAAATGTGTGTAAGTGTACTTGCAAAGTGCATAGTCTATTTGCCTTTAGTAGGTCAACCCCTCTGCATCTATCAGATGGGATATCTGAAATAGTGCATGCAAATAACGCTTATATTACCACTATCTGCAGCTCTTCCAAATGCCATTATGGACTTGCACTATTTAAAGTGTAAACCCAATATATAGTTTTCAGTATGTTTGACATTATGGGGGAGATTTACTAAAGCTGGTGCACACAGAATGTGGCGCATCTGTACATAGTGACCAATCAGCTTTTAGGCTGTGCTGCCAAAGCTGAAGTTAGAAGCTGATTGGTCACTATGCACAGGTGCTCCTGATTCTGTGAGCTCCAGTTATAGTAAATCTCCCCCTATGTCTCATTGTATACAGTTTTCTAAAGCAAATCATTTTTTTGTAAATCTATTGCTCGGCAGACTGACAACACTGCTGCTAATTTTTAACACAGTGGTTTAACTTTGTTAGCCTGCAATAGGTAGAGTTACATAGTTACATAGTTACATAGTTAGTGAGGCTGAAAAAAGACACAAGTCCATCCAGTTCAACCTATGTGTGTGTGTGTTTGCTTTTAACCGTACATTGTATACCCCTCTATGTTGTGGTCTTTAAGGTGTCCATCCAATAGTTTTTTGAAACTATCAATGCTCCCCGCTGATACGACTGCTTGCGGAAGAGAATTCCACATCCTTACCGCTCTTACAGTGAAGAACCCCTTACGCACTTTAAGGTTAAACCGCCTTTCCTCTAGTTTTAGTGAGTGGCCACGTGTCTTATTGTATTCCCTTACTCTAAATAGTTTGTTCCTTATGCTAGGGTCGCCAGTACAGTATTTGTACATTGATATCATATCCCCCCTCAAGCGTCTCTTCTCCAGAGAGAATAGGTTCAGTGCTTGTAGTCTTTCCTCATAGCCGATGTCCTCCATTCCCCTAATTATTTTTGTTGCCCTTCTCTGGACTTTCTCCAGTTCCAGCAAATCCTTCCTGAGGACCGGTGCCCAGAACTGGACAGCATACTCCAGATGTGGCCGGACCAGAGTCTTGTAGAGTGGAAGAATAATCTCTTTATTTCTGGAGTGAATCCCCTTTTTTATACAACCCAGTATTCTGTTGGCTTTGCTTGCAGCGGCTTGGCATTGCATGCCAATTCCAAGCCTGTTGTCTACCAGTACCCCCAGGTCCCTTTCCATCCTAGACTCACCCAGAGGTTCCCCCCCTAGTGAGTAGCTTGCTTTCTGGTTTCTGGCCCCCAAGTGCATTACTTTACATTTTTCTACATTAAATCTCATCTGCCATGTAGTTGCCCACCCCGTTATTTTGTTCAGGTCTGCTTGCAAGATTTCCACATCCTGCATAGAAGATATTGGCATGCCTAATTTAGTATCATCTGCAAATACTGAGATTGTACTAGATATCCCCTCCTCTAGATCATTTATGAATAAATTAAACAGGATTGGTCCCAGGACAGAACCCTGGGGGACCCCACTTTCCACACCCGCCCAATCCGAGTACTCCCCATTAATCACCACCCTCTGTACTCTCCCCTGGAGCCAGTTCTCTATCCAGGTACTCACCTTATGGTCCATACCTACCTTCCTTAGTTTGTACAGTAAGCGTTTGTGGGGAACGGTGTCAAAGGCCTTTGCAAAGTCCAGATACACCACATCCACAGGCTTACCTTTATCTAAGTGGCAGCTCACTTTCATTTTCAGGTTGATCCTGACAAGATCGCTGGGATAAAAATTAAAAATAAAATGGATAAAAATGATATTCTGACAAAAACTGTATACAATGAAGTATGTTGCCAGATATGCTGAAAAAGTAAAACTCTGCTAATGTCTATCTAGCTCTCAATTGATACACAGTGGGGTTGATTTGCTAAACCTGGAGAGTGGAAAATGTAGCTTCCAAGTTTTTTTGTCAAAGCTTAACTGAACAAGCTAAAATTAGAAGCTGATTGGCTGCTATGCACAGCTGCACCAGATTTTGCACTCTCCAATTTTAGTAACTCAACCCCAGCGAATAAGTATTTTTACTTGGCCAGTAGTTGAATGGTGAGGACAACTATTGGTCTTAACACAGAAGCCCCTTTGCAACTCTATCCATCCACCATGTCTTTCTAAATCCAGTTCCAATGAAATGTTCATTTTCCATGACTTATGAAAATATATATAAATAAGTATTTTTATGAATTGGTTAGAAAACATGAATAGTAAGATTATTATATATGGTAATACCTGTATGGTCTGTGTTCTAAGATTTCTTCTTAACTGTTTTATTAGGTCATGTCCAGCTTACATATTATGTTCAGATTTATACAAATCTATGAAACACAATTACTTTTTAATATTCTTTTACAACGTGCAACCAAGTAGTGCCATTTGAACTTCATAAGACAAAGACCCTTTGAAGATTTTATACTAAACATGTTTGAGAAAGTATTTGTAAAGGATTCTGCTTGACATAAACCTGTGCTAAAGTGGCCGATGATGACATGTACAAAGTGGTGAATTCACGAGTATATTTTAAGTGCCTAGCAGAGATAATAGCTTGAAGTATATATTAGAACAACACATTATTGTACTTCTCAAACCAAAAGATGATCTTTCAGAGAAGATATATTTTTTTAATTTTTAAACAACATATCCGTTATTTCTTGGATGTAAAGGAATGAGATTATCGGATTCTATATTGCCACTTTACGGATGTTGCCTGGTCTATAGCAAGTTATTATTATGTTCTACCCTAATGTATTTGGATCTACAATGCAGTGGACTTCAAACACTTTTCTAATGGATGGTAACTATACAATATTTTTTAGAAAAAGATGTTGGTAGAAAAATAGTTATAAGGGAAATTTGAGAGATGAAGTCCACCAAATCTGTCATGTTTGTCATGCAATATTACAATGATTACATACAGTATATAGAGGATATTGAGCTAAGAGTGTGGGTTCCATTGTACATGAAATAGTAAAAATATATGTTAGTATGTTTAAAAATGTACCAGTTTGGTCAGCATTGCAAGCTTTCCCTGTGTCCTCCACAGTAAAGGCAGAAGCGTTCAAAGTTTAAAGTGGAACTGCAGAATGGGGAAGAGTTAGAATCTTTATCATATTTTTATTGTTGTCTGTGTCCATGTTGTGGACATTTTCTTTCCATTCTGATCACCCTGACAACACAGGAAATTAGGAGAATCTACACAATGGGGACACATATAATAAAAACCCGTTAGACGTTCTAAGCCTTTCTCGGTCTAATAAAATAAATGTTTTTATTGCTGTCTGTACCCAGTAGTAGAGATTCTTAAAGACAAAATTCCACAATAAGTCCATTCCTGAAATCAGCTTTGCTGAACTGGTTAGTGGAGAGGTTGCCATTATTAATGATGGAACTGAACTGGCATCTGTAGCAGCACTTGAAAAACAATCTAGTACAGCACAGAAGTTCCCAACCCACTGTTGGAACACAGCACTGTATACTATACTGAATAAAATTAAGAAAGCAACACTTGTTTTTGCCAGCTGTCCGGATGGCTGGTCTCAGATGATATTGGAGGTGAAGATGCTGGATGTGGAGGTCCTGGGCTGGTGTGGTTACACGTGGTCTACGGTTGTAAGGCCGGTTGGATGTACTGCCAAATTCTCTGAAACACCTTTAGAGATGGCTTATGGTAGAAAAATGAACATTCAATTCACGGGCAACAGCTCTGGTGGACATTCCTGCAGTCAGCATGCCAATTGCACACTTCCACAAAACTTGCGACATCTGTGGCATTATGCATGTGATAAAACTGCACATTTTAGAGTGGCCTTTTATTGTGGCCAGCCTAAGGCACACCTGTGCAATAATCATGCTATCTAATCAGCATCTTGATATGCCACACCTGTGGGGTGGATGGATTATCTCAGCAAAGGAGAAGTGCTCACTAAGGCCCCTTTCACACATACGGTCCGTTCAGTTCATCAGTTCAGTCACGTCAAAATGTATCAGTTTTCCATCCGTTTTTCATCCATTTTTCATCAGTTTTTCATCCGTTTTTCATCAGTTGTCATCCGTATTTCGTCAGTTGTTATCCGTTTTTCATCTGTTTTTCGTCAGTTGTTATCCGTTTTTCATCCGTTTTTCGTCAGTTATCTGTTTTTCATCCGTTTTCATCCGTTTGTCATCCGTTATCATCCGTTTTTCATCCGTTGTCATCAGTTTTTCATCCGTTTTTCATCAGTTGTCATCCGTTTTTCGTCAGTTGTTATCCGTTTTTCATCTGTTTTTCGTCAGTTGTTATCCGTTTTTCATCCGTTTTTCGTCAGTTATCTGTTTTTCATCCGTTTTCATCCGTTTGTCATCCGTTGTCATCCGTTTTTCATCCGTTGTCATCCGTTTTTCGTCCGATCCGTTTTTTTGACGGATGAAAAATAGGGCATTCATACGTTCAAAAAAACGGACATTGACGGAAGCGGATGAAAACGGATGTTAACTGACGATCATCCGTTGTCATCCGTTTTTACATAGAGATACATCGATGTCCGTTTTTCATCCGTCAACGGATGGATGAAAAACGGACAAACGGACAGCATGTGTGAAAGGGGCCTTACACAGATTTAGCCAGATTTGTGAACAATATTTGACAGAAATAGGCCTTTTGTGTACATAGAAAATGTCTTACATCTTTGAGTTCAGCTCATGAAAAATAGGGGCAAAAACAAAAGTGTTGCGTTTATAATTTTGTTCAGTGTATGTGGAGCTGATCCTACATACTGTTTATACAGCGCCAGGGCTTTTTTTCCAGCGGAAACGCACTCTAGCACTGAATGTATGGGCAGGGCTACTGGGGTGTGCTGGAGGATTTGTTGATGCTGGCTGCTGGGGGCTCTATTGTCGATGGGAAGGATCTATGGTTGCTGGGGTGGATCTAATGTTGTTGGGGGTATTATACTGTGGGGTGTGTATTGTTGCTGGGGTTGGTATATTGTTGCTGCAGAGTGTTTTGTTGCTGGCTGCAGGGAATCTATTTTACTGCTTTTTTTGTTACAATTATATTGTAATGTTATGATTATTTTGTTATAACAAATTCCATACAAATTACTTAGTGCCATAAAATGATACTTGGTCCTGTATTCTTTAAAAGGGGCCCTACTGAGACGTGGGTAAGGGGTAAGAGATGGTGCTCGGAGGTGGGTTAAGGGGTGGAGACAAGAGGTGATTTAGAATGGGGGGAGTACCTTCACCTTTTACCTGAGAAAAAAAAGCTCTGTATAGTGCACACAGCTGCTGCAAGCAAAGGACCAGTTTGGTCCAATCTATTTATAGTTCACTAAAACCTGGAGTTAGGCTTTAAACAGAGAGAACTTAGTACACACCACAATGAAAGGAGGATAAAAATCAATGATTTTTAAAAACAAAATGAAAAAAAAATCTGATTTAAATTGGAGTTTTTAAATTGAAATCAGATTTTTTTTATATTTTTCACATTTATTTTTTAAGAAAATGCTTTTGGAGTAAAAATCTATCAAAAGATCATTTTCTATTCAAGATATAATAATGATTTAGTTTATTCAGCATGAAATGGAGCTTAGTTATGTAACATGAGGCTGTATATTATGCAATATTTACATTTTTGGTAAACTCATTTAATGATTTCAAGCTCTGCAAGCTGACATAACATGCACTGCACTGATGTATTCACACAATTTCACAATAACTACCAGCAAGAATGAGTCCTTACATTTAAAGTGCTCCTGTCATTTCAGATTCATCATGGCAGCACCTGTTAGTGGGCATCCACTCACCTGCTGCTGCCACAACCCCCACCTTTTTGTGTCACTGCTGCATCACCAGCAACGCCATTAAAGTGAATGGGACTATCAGTGAGTCAACAGCAGGTCAGAGGAGGAGTCGCTACAGGATAGAAATGACAGTTGCTCTTAAAAATTTTTTGATTTAAATCAAGCCTTTTTACTAGTGATTTAAATCATGATTAAAATTGTGATTAAAATTGATTTGATTTAACCGGTTGCCGACCGCCGCACGACTATATACTGCGGCGGTCAGCCCCGGCCAGGCAGAGTGACGTATCGGTACGTCACTCGCCTGTCACTGACTTGCGAGCCTATCGCGGGCGGGCGCGCGCCCGCCGAGGCGCGCGCCCGCCGCGGCTCGTTCACAGGCAAGTCAGTGCGTGTGACCGGCGGACTCGATGTCCGCCAGTCACACTGCGATCGCTCCTGTGAAGGGAGAAAGACAGAGCAGCTTGTGTAAACAAGCTGCCTGTCAGTTCTCCCTGTGTAAAAGTGAAGATCTGTCCGTTCTACTATGTAGAACGGTTGATCTTTGCTTTTACACCAATAGGAATGTCCCTACACAGTTAGAATCACGCCCCTAGGACACACTTAACCCCTCCCTGTCCAATAAAGTTAACCCCTTCCCTGCCAGTGTCATTTTTGCAGTAACAGTGCATATGTATAGCACTGATTACTGCAGTAATGTCACTGGTAACCCCAAAAGTGTCAAAAATGTCAGTCAAGGGTCCGATCTGTCCGCCGCAATGTCGCAGTACCGAAAAAAAATCGCAGATCGCCGCCATTACGCGTTAAAAAAAAAAACACCAAAAATGACAAAAATCTTTCCCTTTGTTAGTAAACGCGATAACTTTTGCGCAAACCAATCAAAATACGCTTTTTGCGATTTTTTTTACCAAACATAGGTAGCATAAAACAAATTGGCCGAAAAATGTTAAAAAATTTTGATTTTTACTTTTTTTTTGGGGGAATTTCATATAAAAAAATGTGAAAAATATTGTTATTTTTGCAAAATTTACGCTCTTTTTTTGTTTATAGCGCGTGATCAAAAAATCGCACAGGTGATCAAATACCACCAAAAGAAAGCTCTGTTTGTGGGAAAAAAAGGACGTCAAATTAGTTTAGGTACAGCGTCGCACGACCGCGCAATTGTCCGTTAAATTCACGCAGTAAAAAATCGCAAAAAAACCCCTGGTCCTTTAGCAGCCAAATCCTCCGGGGCTTAAGTGGTTAAACCACATCCACCCTGCCACAATGTGGCCTGCATTTTATGAATGGGCTGAAAAAGGCAGGAAACAGTATGGAGTAACCTTGTGGAGTATAAAGAAGAGTGGATATTTATATCCATTATTCCTTATAAATGAACCCCTATGTGTAGTTGGAATGTGTTTGATAAGATAAGAGGACTAAGCTGTGCCTGTGAAGTCACACATAGCTCTGTACTTCCAGTTCCTCTGTTATTTTTAGCTATAGTAGGCATAGACAGTGAATGTGAACTTGCTCAAGCATAAAACTTATGAATACAAGTGTCTATAAAATTCACTTGAAAAGCTGCCTAATTAAAAAGTCAACTACCTGTGTAACTGATACATCAAAGGCAATAAAATGACACTTCTCTAGCTTAATGCATAGCCCTTCTTATGTATTAAATAATTGTGTTGAATGCTGCATATTAGATTTGACCTGTGGCTTTTACCTATCTTGTAGCGCAGTGAAGGGCTTGAATTTTAAGATACATTTCACTGTTTTTTTTTTTTTTTTTTTTAGAAAACTCTTGTAAACCATGCAGAATGCCTATTGTACAGCAGAGGAAAACAGAGAGAGCAAAATATCACTGGGGTTTTTTTACGACAAGCCGCTTTGCTGCCAATCAGACCTAACCTTAAAGTGATACTAATCACACACTGTTTAATTTATATTATCCCTTCTCTTTCTGTGTGTGGATGATAGCACTGTAATTATTTTAATATTTACAGAGTAAATTAAATAAATCATATCAATAAGCTGTTTGAATTGGCAGTGTTTTGCCCCTTTAGCCTGTGTCTTAGAATAAGAGGGAGGTGAAGCCACCATTAATGTACATGTAATATACTAAAAAAAGGGAGAGAAATATCTGCGCTCAGAATCAAAAAGAGACCAGCAAAGAAATAAAGAGATATAGGCAGACAGCTAAATAGGCAGATTATAATCCTATAAACAGCAATAGATCAAATAGAAGCAGCGCCAGTAATAATTACACATATAAAAATAAATGCAAATAAATAATGATCCTTGAATCATAAAACAGAAAAAGTCCCAGAGTCCTTCAGGAGGAGGAAAGGAAAGACCAATCCAAATCATCCAAACACCGGTGCACAAAGTGGGGAACAGATGGAATCACCCAATAGTGACAGCCAAACCGCTTACCAGAAGATCTGACCCTCCTACTACAGAGCGGTCAGACAAAGCCAGAAAAATCAAAATAGGCGGTGCGTTAGGAGGGCTCCTCTTTTGTCTTCTGACCATAACTGGCTCCCAGACTCTTTAACAAGGGGATGATGCAGAAGAAACCAAGCCTGAACCTCTCTTGTTCCCCAATAGCAGTACTCCTCTGTACTTCCAAGACGATGACTTAAGCCTCGTCTTGGAAGTGCTGTCCTTCCTTCCTTCCAGGGAGCTGTCTGGAAGAATGACTTCCCAGGAGAGCGTCCCTTTCTCAGCTTAGAAAAGCCAAGACACACCTGGAGAGCAGATCCTACGGAACAAAGAACGTTACACCTTGCTGGGTTCTGCGTGTGTGGACAACCTGAGAAGTACAGTGGTGTACTGCTACTGGGGAACAAGAGAGGTTCAGGCTTGGTTTCTTCTACATGTAATATCCTGCAGCCATTGTGTATAGCTGGTTAGTGGGCATGGAGGAGGCGGGAGGAAGTGGGCTGTCATTTACCACTGTGTATATACCAACATGTGGGACTCTATAGCCACATGTGCTGCTCAGATGTGAGCGGGAGGAAATGCTCAGCATAGAAAATCACTGAAAACTGAGCATGTGCAGGGTTGTCACCACAGCTGCCAAATCCCTAGCTGAATTGGGGACTTGGATAGAAGGTGGAGATAGAGAGCAGCAGGATCAACCAGGTTTTTTGCAGAATACAGAAAACAAATCTCATAGTGAATGAGTGAGTATGAACAGCATGTGTATACAGCATTTATTAATAGTTTTTTAAAAAAATTTGAAATCTATTTTCTTGAGTCACCTACCTATTTTTCCTCTGTGTGGACTGATCTCATGTACAGTATGCCAAAAATGCTGATATCTTGATAGCAAATATCCACATTTTTAATATATTTTTTAAAATATTTTTTTAGCTGGAAAAACACAGCCTGCACCCTTTTAGACAAAAAAAGAAAGATTTGAAATCACAAACATTTGCAATAATGCTGACAGGTGTATGATTCTGAACATATGTGATTTCCAGAGACATTATGAATATATTCATGTTTCTTTATTTTTTAAGTGGTAATGGACAAGTCCAAGAGCAGTTGGGAAGCAGTTTACCCCCAGGGTATTATAGACAAGGATACTGCAGCTGCTGTCAAGTACATTACATTAACCTAGAAAAGGTAAGAAAACGTAACATTGAAAGAACATAAAGATAGCTGTAACCTGAATTATAGTAAATGGTATTTGACAGTGTGCTCTTTTTTTCGGTGATTGATATACATTCTACAGTGTGATGTCACACTAAGCTTCTTGTACTTCTCCAATGAGTTTTTTGATACTTGTAAGTATTTATTTATTTTTTTTGAGCAAAGAGTTTATTTACAAATGGCTTGTGTTCAAGGGCCAAGGGCTGGAAATTAAAACCCCGTTCACACTGGGGCGATCCGACTTGCCGGGGCGACCTCGAACATTGAAGTCTATGTAGGTAGCTCCGGGTCGCCCCAAAGAAGCTCCGGACCCTTTTTCTAAGTCGGAGCGACTTGTGTCGCTCCTATTAGAACGGGTCCATAGCTTCTCTATGGCGAGCGACCTACGGCGACCTGTCAGGCGACCAGGTCGCCTGACAGGTCACCCCAGTGTGAACGGGGACTTAAGCGTCTGTTGCCCCAGCACTTCATATTCCTGATATGTGCCTGCTGTACCATGTACTTGTATGAGAATGTATCCTGTTCTCTTTGTATTGCTTCCTTTATGAGAAATCCCTGGTGTTCCTGCTCGTCCCCTTGTTTTCCTATTAAAAACTGACCACACTAAGCAGGAGAGCACATCCTGGTCAGTACTCTAGCTATGCTGGGAATTTAGTGTACTCTCCTCCAATGATCAGACTTGTCCTGACTTGCCCCGGCTGCACAGCCATTCATTGGGCAGCTCAGTGTGCTGCTGCTTCTCCTACCCCCATTTCTTATGCAGCTGAGAACCGAGGGAATGTGATCAATTATAAAAAAGCAAAAAAAAAAAGGTATACAATAATGTTTTGCCTTTTTTCAATTCTATTTTAAACTGAATGGCTTGTTTTACAAGATGATCGTTTACAATCACTTTAGGCTCCGTTCACATGTAGGCGTTTTAGGGCGTTGTGGGGGCGTTTTTCTGCTCTAGGATCAGCTCTTAAAACGCCCAACAAGACAAATCCTATTCATTTCAATGGCCCCTGTTCACATCTGAGCGTTTTGACGCCGTGAGCAAAACGCCCAACCCTCAAAAAAGTACATGAGCTTCTTTTTGGGCAGATTACAGGCGTTTTCCATTGGTCTCTATTCAATCTAAAAATGCCTGCACAAAAAACGCCTGTAAAACGCCTGCAAAAACGCCTGAAAAAACGCCCATAAAAACACCTGTAATAGCAACGCCAAGATGTGAACGTAGCCTTAAAGTGGTTGTAAAGGCTCAAGGTTTTTCACCCCCATGCATTTTTATGCATGAAGGTAAAAAACCTTATGTGTGCAGCAGCCCCCCTAATACTTACCCCATCTCTCCCCCTAATACTATCCCCTCAATATTTGCCCCATCTGGATTCAGCGGTGTGCACGAGAGCAGTGGCTATCCTGGGTCTCTTCCTCCTCATTGGCTGAGACAACAGTGGGAGCCATTAGCTCCCGCTACTGTCCATCACAACCAGTGAGCCAATAAGGAGAGAGTGGGGCAGGGCCAAGCCATGCTTCGGTTCTGAATCAACACACATAGTAGTGTCTCAGGAGTGAGCCTGCTCAGGTGCCCCCATAGCAAGCTGCTTGCTATGGGGGCAGGAGGGAGGGGCCAAGACCCTCAGCAGGGGACACGAGAAGAGTAGAATCTGGGCTGCTCTGTGCAAAACCACTGCTGAGAGCTGGTAAGTATACCATGTGTGTTATTTATTTATTTTTTTAATCTGCCTTTTACCACTTTAAGTTTTCACTATAATGTGTTATGGATCATTATTTACCACTTAAAATCTGTCACCAAACAGATTATCAATTTCAGGAGATTTTATTGGAAGACGCCAAGAAGATGCATCTGTTTAGCCTTACCTTCAGTCTTGTACAGTTCTATAGGCTCCTCTCCTGTACTGAAATTATGAGAATGCAATGATTATTGCTAGCAGCTGCAACAGCTGCTAGCAATAATCACATGTAAAATCCAGCAGGCTGGTTGTAGCCAAGTTGATCGATTGATCAACTTGGGTACATCTAGCCTGCCCATACATGGTTCGAATCGCTGCCAGTTCCTGCTTAACCGGCTGTGATCCGAACCGTATATGGCCAGCTTAAGTTATGGGTCCTGCTCAGATTCTGTGTAAGCAGCTTCCCCCCTATGCACTGACCACAGAGGTTTGCTCGTTCCACACTACCACCCTCCATAGGGCAACTTTTATTTCTTTTTTTATTTATTACAAGGTGATCACTTATAGGGAAGCCACTGGCACAGGATCTGCATAGAATGGGGGCTATCACTGTAGTAGTGCATACTTATATTGGTCCATGCTGGTTCAGTGGAATAGGAGGTGAAAGCAATTGTTCCAAATAGAATACAGCAACCAATGATTGTAGGATTGTTTTGGGATGTTTTGAAGTACCAATGACCACCAATGAGTGTTGTATTGGGGTGTGTTGGGTATATCTAGCCACTGCACACAATGCAATTTTAATGCAACGCAGTTTCCTTCTTTACTCTCTGCCAATAATAACAGAAGACTGATGCTTGCAAGTTTCTTTATATTCCAAAAAAGTGTAAAAAAAAAAAAAAAACCTTTGGGGGGTTCGACTTTCCAAAAAGGGGTCATTTGGGGGTGTTTTTTTGATAAGTTTTATAACAGAACATTAGGAAAACATTTTTTTTTTTTTTTTAATGTTGTGGCTTTTTTCCTTTATATAGTGAAAAGTAAAAAACAAGTGGTTATTAAATATTATCAAAATAAAGCTCTATCTGTCATAAAAAAAAGGGTAGAAAAAGTATTTGAGTATCAGTGTTGCATTACTCAGTAATGGTCAGTCAAACTATTACAGCACTGAAAACTAAAAAGTGGCCTGGAAACGAAGGTGGTGTAACCTGCTGGCTTTAAGGTGGTTAAAAGATACAGAAAATAAAAATTGAAATGCAAAACAAAATGTATTTGCCTTGTATTATTGCATTTTATTTACTATATTTAATGTCTAATCTTCTTTCTAGCACCTTGCAAGTGACCAGCACAGACGAATATCCAAGCTACATAAGAATCGATTCAGAACAAGCGCATTGATGGAGCGATTCTTGCAGGATGTTCATCTTTACCATCCTCAAGACTACCATGATACTAGGTAAGTGTCTTTTGTGACAACAGACCTTCTGCTATCTTACTATGGTACTTGTGAGAATCTACAGATTAAGTCCCCTAAAACTGATGGTTCATTTTTAGAACTAAAGTGGAAGTCTTGTCAAGTTTTTTTGTTTGACTAGGGTGGGAAAGGGTTTTTCTTATGCTGTCTTAATAAAGGGACCCTATATGGTTCTGAAATGTTGGCTTTTTGTGCTGATCATGCTAGTCAAAACGACATCCTTTATAATATATGGACCCATACCAGGATGTACACCTTTTTACATGATTGACTGTGCCATCAATTAGATCACTTCAGCACTCCTATAAGTAAAATTTTTATATGTACCATATGGTGTTTAGCTAATGTATGTATGTCTTCGAACGTTTGATTCGATTTCCCTTCACTTGGTGTCCACCAACTCGGAAAAACATTAGCCCCCTTTGCCTAGTAAATAATCCTAGTTTTCATCTGAGAGTGTTTTTTTTTTTTTTTTTTTTTTTTTTTTATTATTCACAGATACTGTAGTTTTTCCACCAACAGTTTTTTGAAGAAAAGCTTTGTTCTTTATTGTTTGATCTTTTTCATAACGCAGAACAATGGCCTCTAACCCTCTATAGAATAAAAGCCGGGGCTATGTTCCCAAATAACTTGAATAATAGAAAACAATAAAAAATAAAGGGACTTTTAAAAGCTGGAGGTTAAGAAGTACAAGGTACAGAAATTGATGAAAAAAAGACCTCACTGCATTGCAGCATTCATTCTAGAATTGTTACATTTATTTTAATGAATTCTGACAATTAAAGAACTCACATGAGTTTCATAGATTAAATTAATACAAAAAAATGTACAGTAAGATCTATATTACAGTATGTAACCTTAAACAGGATACTTCGTTCATTATTCGTAGCATAATATAAACAATATACAGTATCTCACAAAAGTGAGTACACCCCTCACATTTTTTTAAATATTTTATTATATCTTTTCATGTGACAACACCGAAGAAATTAGACTTTGGGGTTTATTTACTAAAGCTAGAGAGTGCAAAATGAGTTACATTTCTGCATAGAAACCAATCAGCTTTTAACCTCAGCTTGTTTAATTAAGCTTTGGCAAGAAAACCTGGAAGTTGATTGGTTTCTGTGCGGAATTGTGACTAATTTTGCACTCTCTAGCTTTAGTAAATACACCCCTTTGCTACAATGTAAAGTAGTTAGTGTACAGCTTGTATAACAGTAAATTTTGCTATCCCCTCAAAATAATTCAACACACAGCCAATAATGTCTAAACTGTTGGCAACAAATGTGAGTACACCCCTAAGTGAAAATGTTCAAATTGAGCCCAACGTGTCAATATTTTGTGATTTTGTGTGGCCACCATTATTTTCTAGCACTGCCTTAACCCTCTGGTGCATGGAGTTCAACAGAGCTTAACAGGTTGCGAATGGAGCCCTTTTCCACTCCTGCATGACGATATCACTGAACTAGTGGATGTAAGTGACCTTGAGCTCCTCTACCTTCTGTTTGAGGATGCCCTACAGATTCTCAATAGAATTTAGGTCTGGAAACATGCTTGGCCAGTCCATCACCTTTACCCTCAGCTTCTTTAGCAAGGAAGTGGTCGTCTTGGAGGTGTGTTTGGGTTCATTATCATGTTGGAATATTGCTCTGCGGCACAGTCTCCGTAGCGAGGGGATCGTGCTCTGCTTCAGAATGTCACAGTACATGTTGGCATTCATGGTTCCCTCAATGAACTGTAGCTTCTCAGTGACGGCAGCACTCATAAAACCCCAGACAAAGACACTCCCACCACCATGCTTGACTGTAGGCAAGACACACTTGCCTTTGTACTCCTCACCTGGTTGCCGCCAGACATGCTTGACACCATCTGAACCAAATAAGTTTATCTTGGTCTCATCAGACCACAGGACACACAGGACATGGTTCCAGTAATCTATGTCCTTGGTCTGCTTGTCTTCAGCAAACTGCGGTCTTTCTTGTGCATCATCTTTAGAAGAGGCTTCCTTCTGGGAAGACAGCCATGCAGACAAATTTGATACAGTGTGCGACATATGGTCTGAGCACTGACAGGCTGACCCCCACCCCTTCAACCTCTGCAGCAATCCGGCAGCACTCATACGTCTATTTCCCAAAGTCAACCTCTGGATATGACGCTGAGCATGTGCACTCAACTTCTTTGGTCGACAATGGCGAGGCCATTTCAGTGGAACCTGTCCTGTTAAACCGCTGTATGGTCTTGGCCACCATACTGCAGCTCAGTTTCAGGGTCTTGGCAATCTTCTTATAGCCAAGCCATCTTTATGTAGAGCAACATTTTTTTTTTCAGATTCTCAGAGAGTTCTTTGCCATGATGTGCCATGTTGAACTTCCAGTGACCAGTATGAGAGAGTGAGAGCGATAACACCAAATTTAACACACCTGCTCCTCATTCACACCTGAGACCTTGTAACATTAACGAGTCACAAGGTAAAATGGCTAAATGGGCCCAATTTGGATCTTTTTACTTAGGGGGTGTATTCACTTTTGTTTCCAGCAGTTTAGACAATAATGGCTGTGTGTTGAGTTATTTTAAGGGGACAGAAAATTTACACTGTTATACAAGCTGTACATTCACTACTTTACATTGTAGCAAAGTGTCATTTCTTCAGTGTTGTCATAATAAAATATTTACAAAAATGTGAGGTGTGTACTCACTTTTGTAAAATACTGTATACGCACAGAGAGATGAAAGTACAGTCATCGGAGACAAAAAATTTAATTGATTAAAAAATTGGCCTTTGATCCAAATATGTATGTAAGCATGTATTTTAGATTGGAAAGCACTCACTGTGGGAGATGGCCTCATGCAAAAAGCAGTAGTTTGCAGAGTGGAGGGAGGAGGTGTAGGAGTGTAAGAGAGGAAAGAACAACAACAAAAAAAGAAAGTAGAGTGATGATAGGGTTCTGGCACAGTTAGTAAAATGGTGCCTATGACTGTTAAGGAAGATTACTTAACTATTTATCTCAAGGATGTTGTAATTGCGGATTTATATATGATTTATTACCTAAATTCCAAAGCTATACTAACTTACTTTAATCCTCTTCAAGCTAGAAACAGCTTAATAGTAGGAGTTCCAATTCAATCCCATTGCTTTTTAGAATCCATTTTATGGGCAAGTCTGTGGTAGAGGGATAGCTCAGAAAGGAATACATTTGGTGGGTAGGTAACAAAAAGTTGTAGAGCTGCAGGCTCTGAATATTGTCAACCTCTTGCTGTATAGTGTTGCATTGGAGTGGAAATTGCAAACATGGCAGAACAGAATTATGAATATTTGAATCGGTAAAAAATCCACAAATATATGTTCTCTTTGATGGTCTCTCAATTGAAACATGGTGGAGCTAAACAGAGATGGTCAGCCGTGATTTTTGTCACCACTGAATAAACTACATTGATGGCATACCAATTAACTGTTCCCGTGAATTGACATGGAGACATCTTTAAAGCCCATTTCTCCATTAAAATTCTGTGAATAGATTCCAGATGCTATAAAGTGGTAATTCTTACTGTTTATTTCCCTGGTAAAGCAACAATGGCCATAATAAAATAGCTTGACCTTCATTGTAGGGCAGGCCGCTTCAGTTTATGTGGAGACAACGACACCTCTGCACCAGTCCAACACACCCCCAGTGAGTCAGAGCTAGAACTCTTCATTCAGCAGGATGTAAGATTTGTTGATTGTAGTGCTCTGACCAACAGGTGATGTGTCAGACTCCTTAAGGGCTCTTTCACACAGGCGGACCATTCAGATCCACCTGTCCATTTTTTTTGGCGGATCTCAACAGTTCTCCCATGCATCCCTATGGGGCATCGGATGTCAGCAGAGACATGTCTGCTGACATCCGATCCGATCCGTCAAATCTGGACGGATGGAAACCCTATTTTCCATCCCTCGATCGGATAGGATGAGAACGGACCGACAGTCCGTTCACATCCAATTTCCCCATAGAGATGCATGGGGAACTGACAGCTGTGTCTCCGCACACAGCGCGGAGAACAGCTGTCATCCTCCTGCTCAGCGGGGGATCAGCTGATCGATCCCCCCGCTGAGAAAAACGGAGTCCGTCTGACGGACGGAGTGTGTGAAAGGGGCCTTAGAGAGACTACTGCTTATAAAAAAGACCAGCATCCCAATCTCTGCTGAGTGATGGCTGGGGATAGCATATTTTACTATGACCATGACTGCTTTACCAGCTAATCCAACAGTGAGTCTGCTCCAAACAAACATCTAGAAAGATGAATATTTTTTCTTTATTACAGGTATGCTGTGCGAATAGGAACACATTACAAACATATTGTTACCTACCTGTATTCAGAGCCTGAGATGACGAGGGTGGTCTCTTGTACAGTTCATGTCCATGCTCCCCTAAATGTTGATACAGGGTCTGCAAGGGCAAAATAAAGGCACAGGTACCAAGGTGTAGACACTGGGGAGCACTGGTATCTTATTAGCAGAGGCATAGCTGGTTATGCAATGAAAAAAATGCCAAATCCAGTTGATGGTGGAGTCAGGTCCCACACCTGGCCAAGTGACAGTTGGATAGAAGGACACCACAGCATAAGCAGAGTCAGAAACAGGCAGGATTCTGCAACAATCGGGCTGGCAGGTACAGATTCACTAGGCAGAAGCGTGGTCAATAGTCCAAACCGGCGTCGGTGGTGGAGGCAGACAGCGAACATAAGCAGACAAGGGTAATCCAAGAGGGTCAGAGAGGATCAAGGATGTGTATCAGGAACTAGATCTCAAGAACAAGACCATACAGCAAAGAACTAGTGCAGAGGTCAGGTTTATTTTGCTGCTTGGTGCCAATGGACATGCATGCACGTACGCATGTGGACATGCACACACGTACGCATGCACATGCTTGCACTTTTGTTTGTTTGTAGCAAGCAGTGTATGTTAGTTGCAGTCATATCGACTGCTTTTTTTAATACTATAAATCCAATATTCCATAGTCCCTAGAGAATCTTTAGAGCAAGCAAAAGAGGGTGGTTACAGTTCTACATACAGTGGAATCATGAACAACAAATGTAGCCACCCTCTAACAGGAAGTTTGATCACTAAAGCAAAAAAAGTAATTTGGAGATTTGGAGGAGACTGAAAGCAATAGAAGGTACTTATTTGACTTAGGAATACATACTTTTGGAAAAAAAATAAAATAAGGAATACAGTAAACCCCCCTCCATTGCGGGGGTTACGTTCCGGACCCAGCCGCGAAAAGTGAAATTCCGCGAAATAGAAAAACCCTATTAAAATGCATTGTAGGCATGTTTTTTTACTGTCACTGTACGTGTAGAAGCATTTTAAGGTCTTTAAACACACTTTTAAAACAATAGAAACTCATTTAAACACATAAAAGATACTGAGAGACAGAGCAAGAGCTATGAAAAACACAAAAATCTTTCATTTTTAATGATTTATATAGTAAAATAACATTACAAAAAAAAACGCGAATTACCGGGACCGCAAAAACTGAACCGCGATGTAGCGGGGGATTACTGTACATACTTGACTATTTTTTTTTGTTCCTTTTACTTGAGTTGCATTTCAGTTTAAGCAGCAATTGGAGAGTGTGGGGTAACTCTTTGTTCTTCTGCACAATGGATTTGGACACAGGGTTAAGGGTAAAAAAAAAGCAGCACATTTCTGTGGTACCTGCCTATTTCCCCATGTTTTGTCTCTTTAAAATATATCCTGAAGGTACAGAAAAATATCAGTTGATCCTGCCAGAAATCCATGGAGTTCCTAACTTACTCTGCACATTATTGTTTTTAAAACTTTTTTTTTAATCAAGCCACCCTTTAAAATTATGCAAAATCTCAAGGCACCCCATTCTTAAATGCAAAAACGAAACTAATAGTTTTACATATTGGAGCAGCATCCTCACACGTGGGACACCCAACATTAGAGTTGATCTAGTTTTTCAAAGGAAATACACCTTTGCACAGTGGGGTTGATAACTACTAAAATGGGGTTACTAAAATGGGGAGTACAAATTCTGAGTTCAGATGTGCATGGTAGCCAATCAGCTTCTAACTTCAGCTTGTTCAATTAAACTTTGACGAAAAAAAGCTGGAAGCTGATTGGTTTCTTTGCAGAGCTGCACAAGATTATGCACTCTCCAGTCTTAATAAATCAACCCCATTGGTTAGTATTCCAGTGCTTCTCTTTTCTCCCTCTCACTCAGCTAATGTGATCCCATGGCTGAGGGGAGAGGAGCGGGGGAGGGGAGGGGCAAATAAAAATGCTGTCCAGGCTTCCTACACCCTCCTTATCAACCGATGAAGCCTCTGGTTGTTAGGATGCCAAGAGCAAGGCTGTAATGCGGCACAATGAAAAACTGTGGCCCTGTGTGATAAAAGGGCAGGCTTGAATGATCTGCTAGTTTTTACATCATTTTGGGCAGTTTTGGGCAATTTTTTGGCTGGTTTAAAAAGGCTGGACTACAGAACATATCCCTCATATGTTTTAGAGAATAAAAGAGGGGTGTTCTTTAGTCAAACTAAGTAGTGGGCAGTCTAGGAAGACAATGCTGCTGATTTACAGATGCAATGCAATGAGTACAGGTTGTCACCCTAGGGCAGTGAAAGTGTGTTATTGGAAAGATCACTAGCTGAAAATAATAATATTAAAAATAGAAAACTTTAAACATCTAAGGACTGGTAAAATGCAATACATAATTTTTTGGTCCTGAGTTTTGATTCATATTTGCCTTTTTCAGACCAACTTATGATGATATTCCAGAAGTTAATGTGCCTACTTCCTCGTGTGAAGACAGAACATGTAATTTCTCACAGGAACATTTGGGGGCTGTTTCCAGCAGTGGAAGACTAACTGGCTTGGACAAGCATTGTATTTCTGAATCATATAGATCACTGTTCAATTGCAATGAAAAAACATTTACACAATCACACAACACTAACCCCAAAGAGGGCCAGTGTTCCAAAACTGGGGAAACCCAACAAAGCATTTTCCGAAGTTTTCCGACTACTTGCCAAAAAGCCTTACATAAAACAGTAAACACCATACCTCACTATAGCACTTTACCTTTATATTCTAATAGTCAGTTGACTGCAAATAACAGTTCCTTTAAAACTCTGCATGCTGGGCTATGTTCAGGGTCCACTAATAACAAAGAGACAAATGATGAGAAATGCAAAAAGTGCCTAGCTACATCTACTTCAAAAAACACTACAAATGACTTACAAAATAGCCAGTTCAATTTCCAAGGCAGCTATCATCATCTGACCTCAGGCACTTTGTTTAAGAATGAAAGGATTTTCAAATCTCAGGAAAACAAGGAATGCTTTCTCAGGGATCATGATGAGTTATGTAATGAAGCAAAAAAACTGAAAAATGATAGACAATGTAAAGGATTTTCCCACTTCAAGAACAAAGGTATTCACTTGAGCAGAGGTGATGGAACCTTAGTAGATGAGACCATTGAGGCAGTAATCAAAAAATACTGCCATGAATCTTCATCAAACAAGACAACAGAAAAAGATGAAGAAAGTGTATTGTCCCTAAATGTCCCATCCATTACTGAAGATTCTACTCTAAGTTTTGATTGTATTGCACCTTCAGAGTTAAAAGAAGATCACTTAAAAGTCACAATGACAAATTTAGACTTGCACAAACAGTCTAATGTAAACATCGATGAAGAGTACAAATCAAAACTTAAATGTATCCTGCGTGAAAGTCCAACAAAAGAAGTACAGGTTATAAAACACGAACAGGATGAGGAAGTTCTTCCAGCTCTGCCTCATATTCCTCCATCATTTGTTGGTAAAACTTGGTCTCAAGTAATGTATGAAGATGATTTAAAAATTGAAGCCCTGGTCAAAGAGTTTAGAAAAGGAAAGTTCCATTGTTACTTTGAAGATGATTGTTCCGTGAATGTGGGCTCTAAGAGAAAACATAAGGGCAGACAAATAGAGAAAAAAGTAGAGACAAAGACAGAGGACTTAGATGAGTCCCACAAATTAAACTTGCTGCCATTATTTGAAGATATTTGTGAGGACCATCACCCTGAAACAACTAGTATTAAATCCGAAAGACTTTTAAAATCTAAGCTTCCTAAACCATGCAAACGAGTGTGGAGGCAAGCTTCAAGATGTCAAGTTGTAAAAGTCAGCCATGGTACTCAGACAAGTTTGGTCAACTATCCGGTGGTAAAAAAGAAAGTCCTGAAAAATGAATCACAAGGAGTTTTTGATGACCTGGAAGACGAAAAGACTCCAGACATGAAAACTAGAATGTGTGCTTTAAAACTTCCAGAATCATACACCAAAATTTTAACTCCATTGCAACCCAAGACAATGGTATATGTTCTTTCCCACCCAGATATAAAACCAAGTACTTGTAGGAGAAATCGTAATCAGTGTTCCACTGACAGTAGGGACTCTGTATTTTATAAATATAAGCAGTCACCTCTGAAGTATTATGACCCTTCGACTAATCGTATTCTCAAAACCCCTCCCAGGAATTCAGTACGAGGAATGAGTAGCAAGGCTCTCTGTGTTCGAAAGCTGTTCAGAAGCCTTAGTAGTGAAGGAAATGTTGATAAAGTAGATCCTGAACAAAAAGAATCAAGCACCTCTAAGAAGTCTCTGAGCAGTTCTTCTGCTGCTTCTTTACACTTTGGATCTGTTAAGGGTAAGGATTTAGGCTCCAGCATTAAGGGAAGTGGATCTTCTGTGAACTCAGAATACATAGGCACTGGCTTTTTAAAACCAGGGCATTCTAAAAAACAATATGCACGCATTACCATTTCTCAATGCAAAGCAGCTAACACCAAGGCCAAGGAAGACACTCAACACAGTATTTTGCTCTCAAAATCTAAAAGTAAACCTTTGAAACAGCAGAAGTTGATCACAAGAGACCCTCATAACTCTTCAGCTAGGCTTAGGAAGTCACAAATGGAATCTAGAGATACTGTACGCTCTAGACATAATCCTCACAGAATGGTGAAAAATTTAGGAAAACAAACACAAGGAGTATCCAAATGTAGGAAACGGCCAAGCAAAAAAACTTCTTCAGTTCTTCCAAAATCAAACAAATCTTTTGCTCGGGTTCGTCAACCAAATAAAGAAAAAGTGAGAAATCAGAGGAATGAGATTACAGTTCAGGATCATAAGAAAAGACTGGTAAAGTCACAGTTTGTTTCACTCAATCACCAAAAAAGAAAGCAAAGTATGACAAAAAACAGTTTGCAAAATAAGTATCAAGAGAAAAATATTACTAGATCACGGAGCAAAACCTCTGAGCTTATAGTGCAGAACACAATGCATTATCTAAGAAGCAGACATGCAGTAGCAAATAAAGCTTATAATACTAGAACTTTTACTAACACACTGACCAGAAGAAAAGTCAGGTGAACTTGTATTAAAATGTCAATGTTTATGGACTAAGACACTAAAACACTGTGTGCTGGAAAACGGGTATAAGGTACATTTTTGATACTTTTTTATAGTTGTTTGGAATATTTGCTGAGATAATATTCAAAATATTTTACACTTTCATAATCTATTAATAACGTTTATTGTAAGATATATTTCTTTATATAAAAATATGTAAATTGAACTGAACATAAGCATAGTTGTCTTATTGTATATTAATGTATTAAGACCAGAACAGTGCTCTATATTCATCTTACTGATTTCTATAAATGTTATTAAAAGGGGTATATATTAAAGCTTTATTTTAAATGCCATAAAATGTTATTTAATGGACACTGATTATAATTAGAAAATGGAGATGTAAAAGAGGCTCTAAGTTTATAATGTAATTTAGTAAACTTTGAAGATGGCAACCTTCAAAGGGTAAGGAGACTTTCCCACAAAGTTTTCTTAACCTTGTGCATCAACCCCCTAAGTAGTTCAAACTCACTCTCCCCACCACAAATTGCTATACTTACCTAGATCTTGTTTACATCCCTCCTCCAGCTTCTTGATGTGATGCCTGCACCTGCGCAGTTCTGCCTGTAGACTTCTATGCAAATGTAGATGGATAGGAGCTGATTTGTGGGGGCTAGACCTACCTAGTCGGTGTGGGTGAAAAAGAGTAAGAAAGCTTTGGGGGGAAAGTTTCTTTACCCCTTAAAGTGCATGCATAGGCAGAACTCGTTGGTTCATGTTTTGCTGTCTGTGCACCACTGAGGACATTTCCCTTCACTCCCCATCCTAGAAATGCAACAGGCATTTAGAAAATATCCCAAAGTGAGGGGAATTCCCCTCTTGTACAGTTATTCCAGAAACAGATCTTTATTGGAAGATTACCCCCCTTTTGAATGCAACTCTAATATTTTAATTTCCTCTCATTCCTTTCTCGGTGATAGTAGTTACCAGTAAAAATAAAGAAGACAAATCTCCAGAGAGGAGACACAGGTACGAAATAAAAATGTGAAAGAAGATCTACTCCTTACTCAATCTTTCTAAAGCAAAAAAAAAGTTTTGGGTAGAAATAAACTTTAGCAATGTAAAAGTTACTTTATCTAGACATCATTGCCGACTGCAATGAAATTAGAGAGTTCACAGTAAATTATAACTGAAGGCAAAACTTTTATTTTAGTTTTGGATAGAGTGGAAAGGGAATAGAAACCCTGTCAGTTTTTTTGCTGTCTGTGTTATGCTGGCCATACACTAGCCAAAATATCGTTCGATAAATCTGTCATTTGGTCTGTTCGTTCATTTTTCACCCAGTTAATGGGCACAAATAGAAAATTGGTTTTAACTTTAGAGCCGAAAAATCGAAGGAACAGTTTGGAAAATTCGGCCGAGCGAATGATAAATTGAAAGGTTAATGTGTTTCTTGCCCGAACTGTTTGCACTAGGCACATGCAACAAGCTGAACGAAAAACGGATTCATTTATGTCCATTGAATGATTTATCATTTGAAATTCGGTCATTACATGATGGCCTGATCGTCTGCTCTCATGGCCAATTTTTTGTTTTTTCGAAAATGAGTTTGAACGATTTTTCGGCTAGTGTATGGCCATTGGCCAGCTTTAGGAAGATTCACCCTCTCTGTTTGTCATGTTTACTGTTATTATTAAAAATTAAAGAAAAGAAAATCCAAAAAATGTTGGTTGTCCCCAGAAGAGTAACAGAGAGCAAAATCTTCTAGTGGTAACACTAGTTTTAATGATCATGGTGACAACCAAGGATTCCCTCTCTTTGGGAGGATTTCCTCTCACTTCCTGTTTTCGCTATGAGGCAAGAAATGAAGGGAAATCTCTCCTATGGGACACAGATGGCAAAAAAAAAAAACTGATAAGGGTTATAACCTTCCCTCACGCTAGCCAAAAATTAAAACAAAGTTTTGTCTTCACTTCTACTTTAATTTTAATTCTTTCTAATTCACAGCAACTTTTTAGAGAATAGCTTACAAGGTCATTGTAAGTATATTTTCTTGTGCTTTGTAACTTTTTACTTTCAGCTTCCTGTATCAACAATCACATTCAACTACACTATATGGCCATAAGTTTGTGGACTGTTGACCATCACACTTCCCTATATTGTCAAAAGTATGCAAACACTCCTCCAAATTATTGAGTTCAGGTGTCTCCAGTAAAGGGTACTGCTAGCGCTATAGTATATGTAGCAGGTTTTCCAGGCATTGGGCCTGATATGGGTCTGCCATTGTTACCGGTGATACCTTCAGCCCATTTAAGCTGAATACCCAAGTGTGAGAGTTGAGACAATCACCATTCCGGCATCTTTGGTTTGTTTTATTTATTTGAAAATGGGGGTGGGAGAAGGGAATGAATGGGATACTCCTCTGGCTCAACTAGGTACAACTGGGGCACTTTGCAGAAAAATGCCTGTTAGAGCTGTCTTGACACCAGCTGGATGCCGACCATCGCTTACTGCCCATTGAAAAATGTTTTTTTACTGAACTGTGCTAGAACTTGACTTGTAACCCTCTGGTTAACTCAAAAGATCCTAGACTCTTTCGATACATGACTCTTGACACTCTGTTAGGCTCAAAAGTCCTGTGAACAGCTTCCTCCAGCCCTTCACTGACTGAGGTAGCTCCTTGTAACTGCTTGTGCTGCTGCAACTCTCAACACTGTACACTGCACACTGCATGCTGTACACATTAATTCTTCAGGGCCCAACCGCTGGCGCCCCCCTCTTTACACTTTCAGGGTCCTCTACTAGGCACCCCCCTGCACTTCAGGATCCTCTCACTAGGCACCCCCTCTGACACTTCATGGTCCTCTCACTAGGCACCCCCTCTGACACTTCAGGGTCCTGTCACTAGGCCAGTGTTTCTCAACTCCGGTCCTCGGGGCACACTAACAGGCCAGGTTTGCAAGAAAACTGAAATACATCACAGGTGATCTAATTTGCTGCTCAGTGATTGCAGTATTCTAGTCTGCATCTCCCCAAGGTAATACTTAAAATCTGGCCTGTTAGTGTGCCCCGAGGACCGGAGTTGAGAAACACTGCACTAGGCATCCCCTCTGACACTTCAGGGTCCTCTCACTAGGCACCCCCTTTACCGCTAGCTAGCTCCTGGATCCCTTGGACCTTCACCGGAGCGGTCCCCTCTCAACTAGGCAGACCCCCAGGGGCAGTTACAGTACTCACAAACTTGGAATGCTTTCCTGAAACTGGGCCCCCACTTTCGCTGGCCTTCGGCACACCAAATCCTCTCTGCAGCTCAGCTCAGCTCTCTCTGTACCCTCAGGCAAGCCGCCCGAGACACCCGATCCTTCTGATAGGAGGAAAGACAGCCGTACTCTCCCTTCTGGGACTCTGCTTCCCACCAAAGACGCTGCGTCATGTGCTCCCCTCAAACTTATACCCACTCCCTGAATGCTGTGCGGCAGAATCTGCCTTCCTGGGGTAGATACAAGCCTGAATGTGCCACTGATTGGGTGTCCTCCACTGCCCAATGAAAACCCTCTCATGGAGCCAGTGGGGAGACTCCGCTCCCAATGGCAACACCTGGGAGACATGACAGCCCAGCTGAAAATCAGGGCCCTACTGTTAGGCAGCCAAGGCCCACTATACTTTTGTCTAGCACCTACCTTGTAGGATGCTACACATACAAAGATATTTTGGACAGTCATGAACTTCCAGGCTTGTGACAACAGTTTGAGGGAGTCCTTTTTCTGTTTCAGCAAGACTCTGTCCCTGTGTACAAAGCCATGTCTATAAAGACGTGCTTGAAATGGTTTGGTGTGGAGAAACTCAGTTAGATTGCAAAGAGCCCTGACTTCTACTCCACTGAACACTTTTGGTGTAAATTGAAACACTGATTAGAAGTTAGGACTTCTCATCCAACATTAGTACCTGATCTGAAAATCGTTCTTAAAAATACTGGGGTGGTAAGTGGGGTCCCCCAAGGCTCAGTCCTGGGACCAACCCTGTTCAATTTATTTATGAATAGCATTGAGGACGGGATCAGTAGTTCTATATCAGTTTTTGGCAGATATCCTACAGAATGACCTGAACAAAATAACAGAGTGGGCAACGACATGGCAAATGAGGTGTAATGTGGAGAATTGTAAGGTTTTGCACTTGGGGACTAAAAACATAAAAGCACAATACACTTTAGGGGGGAACCTTTGGGGGAATCAAAAATGGAGAAAGATCTGGGAGTCTTGGTAGAGGAAAGACTAAGCAATAGCATGCAATGTCAAGCGGCAGCTGCCAAAGCTGGCAGAATATTAGCATGCATAAAGAAAGGGATGTATTCCATAGATAAAACTATAATCCTACCACTTTATAAAACTCTGGTCCAACCTCATCTGGAGTATTCTGTCCAGTTCTGGTCGCCAGTCCTCAGGAGGGATTTGTTGGAGCTGGAGAGAGTCCAGAGAAGGGCAACTAAACTAATTAGGTGATTGGAGGACCTTAATTATGAAGAGTGTCTACAATCGCTTAATTTATTCTCCCTGGAGAAGAGATGCCTGAGAGGGGACATGATAGCAATTTATAAATACCTTAATGGTGATCTCAGCATAGAAAAAAAGCTATTCAGTCGCAAGGATTGCATGAGGACTCGAGGACATACAATGCGATTAGAGGAGAAGCGTTTTGACCTCAGGCAACGCAGGGGGTTCTTTACTGTTAGGGCTACAAGATTGTGGAATTCTCTTCCACAAGAGGTAGTTTCTGCGGGAAATATGGCTACTTTCAAAAGACTCTTGGATGTACATCTCAAGGATCAGAGCGTTAAGGGGTATGAGAGATGATTATGGCCACGCGCGCCTACACAGGTTGAACTGGATGGACTATTGTCTTTATTCAACCTCAACTACTATGTAACTATGTAACTCATCAATTCCTCATCAAAGCTCAAATACTGTAAATGTAATAATCCGGGGTTCACAAAATGTTAAATATAGTACATCTGATTGGTGGCTCACTCTGCTATTTTTGACTTTCTACCATGGCCCAGGTAAAATTCTGCATTAGGCAGAGACACTGCCTTTGTCTGAGACGGGAATCAGTGCCTAGCCTTGGCTTCATCTGAAACCTAAAAATAGCGGCTACATGCATGCTAGTCATAATCACAAAGAGCCCTTAACTCCTTCACGCTGCCCGTACGCAAACATGAGGCCTCACTGGACTGTACTTTTTTTCTGTGGGGCCACACGGACTGGGCCCCACTGGACTGGCCTTTTTTACGTGGGGCCACATATTTGCGTATCTCCCTTTCTGTGAGCGCGCTCCCAGCTCAAAGACCAGGTTCTCAGCTGGAGCCCTGGGTCCCATACTAATAATCGAGACCCGGATCTCCTGATTTCGGGTCACCTGATTGCTGTGATAACCTCTTAATGGCTATCACAGTGATCAGTCACTGTGAAGCGCTCCCCTGCACTTCCTTTCTCTGTGAATGTAGGAGAGATAAACTTAATATCTCTACCTCTTTTTGCAGAGAAAAAAAAGTGTGTGTAAAAAAATAAATAAATAAATAAAATAAAAATAATAATAAAAAAAATAAAATACAAAAATACAAAAGAATACCTAGATCAGGGTCTGATCTAGGTCAGTGCCAGGGTTAGTGTTTGTGTCAAAGTCAGTGTCAGTATTTTTGAGAGTACAGTTCATGATCATAAGAAAAGACTAGTAAAGTCACGGTTTGTTTCACTCAAACACCGAAAAAAAAAGAAGGAAAGTATGACAAAAAACAGTTTGCAAAATAAGTATATAAGAATATCCGATTGCCTCTTGGGGGATCAGGAAATAATTTCTCGCCTGCTGGAGCAAATGATCATGCTTTATTGTGTTATTTTTTTGCCTTCCTCTGGATCAACTGTGGGTATTAGATTGTGTATACATAGTAGGATTGTATGTTTGAGTATGTACAGTGGGGATCGAAAGTTTGGGCACCCCAGGTAAAAATTTGTAATAATGTGCATAAAGAAGCCAAGGAAAGATGGAAAAATCTCCAAAAGGCATCAAATTACAGATTAGACATTCTTATAATATGTCAACAAAAGTTAGATTTTATTTCCATCATTTACACTTTCAAAACAACAGAAAACAAAAAAATGGCTTCTGCAAAAGTTTGGGCACCCTGCAGAATTTATAGCATGCACTGCCCCCTTTGCAAGGCTGAGACCTGCCAGTGTCATGGATTGTTCTCAATCATTGTCTGGGAAGACCAGGTGATGTCAAATTTTAAAGGTTTTAAATGCCCAGGTTCATCTGACCTTGCCCCAACAATCAGCACCATGGGATCTCCTAAGCAGTTGTCTAGAAAACTGAAACTGAAAATAGTTGACGCTCACAAAGAAGAAATGGCAGTCATCAGGAACAGTGGAAGTTAAAGCAAGATCTGGAAGACCAAGAAAAATATCAGACAGAACAGCTCGCAGGATTGTGAGAAAAACAATTCAAAACCAACGTGTGACTGCACGAGCCCTCCAGAAAGATCTGGCAGACACTGGAGTTGTGGTACACTATTCCACTATAAAGAGATACTTGTACAAATATGGTCTTCATGGAAGAGTTATCAGAAGAAATCCTCTTCTATGTCCTCACCACAAAAATCAGCGTTTGAACTTTGCAAATGAACATATAGACAAGCCTGATGCATTTTGGTAACAGGTTCTGTGGACCGATGAGGTTAAAATTTAACTTTTTGGCCGGAATAAGCAAAGGTACGTTTGGAAAAGAAGGGGCACAGAATTTACTGAAAAGAACCTCAGTCCAACTGCTAAGCATGGGGGTGGATCAATCATGCTTTGGGGTTGTATTGCAGCCAGTGGCACAGGGGAACATCTCACAAGTAGAAGGAAAAATGGATTCAATAAAATCTCAGCAAATGTTGGATGGTAACTTGATGCCATCAGTGAAAAAGCTGAAGTTAAAGAGAGGATGGCTTCTACAAATGGATAATGAACCTAAACACACCTCGAAATGCACGGGAGATTATATCAAGAGGCGTAAACTGAAGGTTTTGCCATGGCCTTCACAATCTCCTGACCTCAACATAATTGAAAATCTATGGATAGACCTTAAAAGAGCAGTGCGTGACAGACAGCCCAGAAATCTCAAAAAACTGTAAGACTTTTGTAAGGAAGAATGGGCAAAGATACCTCAAACAAGAATTGAAAGACTCTTGGCTGGCTACAAAAAGCATTTACAAGTTGTGATACGCCATTTTTTTGTTTTCTGTTATTTTGAAAGTGTAAATGATGGAAATAAAATCAAACTTTTGTTGACATTATATTATCATATTATAAGAATGTCTAATCTGTAATTTGATGCCTTTTGGAGATTTTTCCATCTTTCTTTGGCTTCTTTATGCACATTAATACAAATTTTTACCTGGGGTGCCCAAACTTTCGATCCCCACTGTATATGTGTGTGTATGGATATATATATATATATATATATATATATATATATATATATATATGTGTGTGTGTGTGTGTATATGTATGTATATGTATATATATATATTTTTTTTTCTCTTCTATTGGTTGAACTAGATGGACTTGAGTCTTTTTTTAGCCAGACTACTTATGTTACTATGTAGCTAGAAACCAAAAATATTTATTACGTAAATGTCCAATGTAGGTTCAAATATTTATTGATTTCTTATACTGTATCTACATGAAACGCAAGCAGATCTGTTCTGGAGTTCCAAGCATACCCTGCTGTAACCATTCTATAGTCATTACAAGACACAATATATAAGATGCCAGATGATAATTAAATCCACATTATCTACCTAAAGCATTACTCATGGATGGGGTTAAACTTTAATTATATATTGTTTTTTCTTCCCAGTCAAATGGCTTTAGGTTGTTAGGATTGTTTTCCTAATATAGTTTAGTGAATTTGTTGCTTAATGAACTTAATGCTTAAAATTTCTCATCTACATAAGTTGAAACAGCCATGTACAAAACTACCAGTTACACTTGGAAATGGTGAATACTTTTTATACTTTTGTATGTATATGACATGAAAGAATTAGACAGCACTTTAGATTATGCATAAATCCACCTACCCCACTTCTTGCCCCAGAGGAATTTTCAATCCAATAACCCTTCCTCAGTCATACAGACACATAACTATTTACTTTGGCAGTTTGGTCAAAAGCCAATAGAATTCAGCATTTTGGATTTTGGGTAAAACTGGAGTACACAGAAGAAAATGAATGCAAAGAAAGAACATACTGTATAAAGTGCATGAATATGTTGTCCTTGGTAAGAGGGACTTTGCTAGTAAGTAACTTTAACTATGTAAAATGGCCTTTGTGTTGCTAGTCAAAGTGACATGTTTCCCAAGGCAATGTAGCCAGAAGACAAAGAAATGTGCACCTAAGAGGTAAGATGCTTTCATATGGGCTACACGAACCCAGCTTGTAAGGCCAATAATACACCTCAGAAAGTGCCGCCATGGTTAACAGAAGATAGACTTAGAGCTAAACTAGAGAAACTTAACATAAATAAATCCCCGGGACCGGATGGCTTGCACCCGAGGGTTCTTAATGTGCTCAGCCAGGTGATTGCCAGACCATTATTCTTGATCTTTAAGGATAGTTTACAGACGGGTATGGTGCCAGCTGATTGGAAAAAAGCCAACGTGGTACCAATATTTAAGAAGGGGCCGAGATATATCCCGGGTAACTATAGGCCGGTCAGCCTAACATCAGTAGTCTGCAAAATTTTGGAGGGGATGTTAAGGGACCACATACAAGACTTTAGTAATGAAACTGGTATTATAAGTAGTAATCAGCATGGATTCATGAAAAATCGTTCTTGCCAAACCAATCTATTAACCTTCTACGATGAAGTGAGCAGCCACCTAGATAAAGGTAAGCCTGTGGATGTGGTGTATCTGGACTTTGCAAAGGCCTTTGACACCGTTCCCCACAAACGATTACTGTACAAACTAAGGAAGGTAGGTATGGACCATAAGGTGAGTACCTGGATAGAGAACTGGCTCCAGGGGAGAGTACAGAGGGTGGTGATTAATGGGGAGTACTCGGATTGGGCGGGTGTGGAAAGTGGGGTCCCCCAGGGTTCTGTCCTGGGACCAATCCTGTTTAATTTATTCATAAATGATCTAGAGGAGGGGATATCTAGTACAATCTCAGTATTTGCAGATGATACTAAATTAGGCATGCCAATATCTTCTATGCAGGATGTGGAAACCTTGCAAGCAGACCTGAACAAAATAACGGGGTGGGCAACTACATGGCAGATGAGGTTTAATGTTGATAAATGTAAAGTAATGCACCTGGGTGCCAGAAACCAGAAAGCAAGCTACTCACTAGGGGGGGAACCTCTGGGTGAGTCTAGGATGGAAAAGGACTTGGGGGTACTGGTAGACAACAAGCTTGGCAGTGGCATGCAATGCCAAGCCGCCGCAAGCAAAGCCAACAGAATACTGGGATGTATAAAAAAGGGGATTCACTCCAGAAATAAAGAGATTATTCTCCCACTCTACAAGACTCTGGTCCGGCCACATCTGGAGTATGCTGTCCAGTTCTGGGCACCGGTCCTCAGGAAGGATGTGCTGGAACTGGAGAAAGTCCAGAGAAGGGCAACAAAAATAATTAGGGGAATGGAGGACATCAGCTATGAGGAAAGACTACAAGCACTGAACCTTTTCTCTCTGGAGAAAAGACGATTGAGGGGGGATATGATATCAATGTACAAATACTGTACTGGTGACCCGAGCATAAGGAACAAACTATTCAGAGAAAGGAGGTACAATAAGACACGTGGCCACTCACTAAAACTAGAGGAAAGGCGGTTTAACCTTAAAGTGCGTAAGGGGTTCTTCACTGTAAGAGCAGTAAGGATGTGGAATTCTCTTCCACAAGCAGTCGTATCAGCAGGGAGCAACGATAGTTTCAAAAAACTAGTAGATGGACACCTTAAAGACCACAACATACAGGGGTATACAATGTACGATTAAAAGCAAACACACACACGCATTCATAGGTTGAACTGGATGCATAGGTTGAACTGGATGGACTGATGTCTTTTTTCAACCTTACTAACTATGTAACTATATGTAACTATATTAGATAATAATGATTTACGTGTTTAGCGTTACGTGGGGCTAACTGTCTGCAAATTGATAAAAACATACATTTCAGGTACTTTTTGTGAGGCCATCCACATTTCCTTAGTACATATTTCAAACTTTTCTCAATACAAATAGGCTGGGAGTTCTATTTTATTACATGGCATCTGTTGTGTCTGTCAGGGCCTTAGATAATTTTTTTCATGGTTCGGGGGATTCAGCCTTGGGCTTTTAGAGGGGAATGTTACATATCCTTTCCTTCCCACAGCCTAAATTGAAGAAGAACTTCATTAACATTGTCAAAAAATACTTAGCAACCAGCACCTGTTGCACAATATAAAAAGTGAAGTGGCCAGTATAATGAAATACACAGCATAGTGCATATAGTAGGGTTTAGGTGTACACAGAATGTGCATAGTAACCAATCAGCTTCTAACTTCACCTTGTTCAATTAAGCTTTGACAAAAAAAATATAGAAGCTGATTTGTTACTTTGCACAGCTGCACCAGATACTGTGTGCGCCAGTTTTTGTAAATCTCCCCCACAGATTGCAGGGGTCAAGTGTGCATAAACACACAGCGCAGGGGTCAGTGGTACATAATGCAGGGGTACGTAATGCATACAGTGTAGAAGTCAGGAGGGCATAATGCAAAGTTATCTACTCTATCAACTCTAGATAGAGTCCAACAAAAATTACTTTACTCCACAAGTCAAAAATCCCCTCCAGTTAAGTCCCCCCCCCTGTACAGATTCCCTTTAATACAGATCTCCTCCCATTACAGTCCTACTCACCTGCCAAGTACAACTCTCCCTCAAGTACAGCTATCCCTCCTCCATGAAACCCATATAATAGGGAGGGCCTTCCCCACTCTGGACTGCCACTGTCTGTCTCTGAGGTCTGATAGGTAGCAAGAGTGGCAGCTGCAAATGCTTCTGGTCAAATGTTTCACAAGGGGGGTGCGGCGGGGTGGGGGTGTTGGACCGCACCAGGGTGTCCATCGAGGGAGGGTGACAAAAAAATAAATAAAAGTATAATCACATAAAGTATCGCTCACAAACTGTACAAGCATTGAATTATGGAGAATAAAACAAAAAACAAAAAGTGGAGTTACACGCAGTCGGACAAATATTCAAATATGCAACAGCGAAGACAGTCAGCAGGGGACAGTTACTCTCAGCACTGCTGAGATGTATCAGGACATTGCACCCATTTGTCCCAAATCTTATTAAACTTTTGAGGGCACCCCCTGTGTTTATACAGAAGTTTATGGAAGGGGATGACGTTATTAATTTCTTTAATCCATTTTGTCATGGAGGAAAGTAACTATCTGTTGCCATAGAACCTGCAGTTGGGGGCAGCTCCATATCAGATGGAAAAAGGAAGCCTCAGGTTCTCCGCACATAGGGCAAGAGGGGACCAGGTCGTGGTTGTATTTCGACAGTCTAAGGGGGGTGAGATAGGCCTGGTGTATGATAAAGGTCTTGGTCAAGCGGTCCTCCAGTTTCAGCGACACAAAGCGGCACATCTCCAGGTCATCCTCCCACTCCTCGTCCTCCATGTCCCCCACGCTCCGCTCCCAACGGGTCTTAAGTGCATACGCCATAGTGGTGGAAGAGGGTGTGTGGAGTTCAGAGTAAAACATGGAGATGAGGTGACTGGGTTCTGGGCATTTAACAATCTCAAGGGTGGTAATCGGCTCTATCTCTGGTGGACCGTCAAGAAATTGAGACTTATAGGCATGGGAGAGCTGCAGGTATCTGTAGTGCATAGGGGCAGGGAGAGAAAACCGTTCCCGCAGTGTTTCGAAGGATTTCAGACCAGCAGGCGTGGAGATATGGCTGAGGAGAAGGATACCTCTCCCACTCCAGACGGACAGAGCAGGAATGGAGAGGAACTCCCGTAATGCACCATTGTGCCACAGGGGGGTGAGGGTGTGGGTCGGGGGACACTGGAGCTTGGACGCTACCACCTCCCAGATTCGACAATAATGGTATAATAGGGATCTGGGGCACAGGGGCTCCATCGAACCCCTAAAGCCCCGAAGGATAACGAGGAGGGGATCTCCCAGAGGCTGAGCCCACCCAGGGCAGAGGAGATTCAAAAAACGCTCCCTATCTGTTTTGTCTACGTGGAAGAACTGAGACAACTGTGCTGCTAGGTAGTATAGATTGAAGTCCGGTAGGGCCACCCCCCCTAGGTTTGTGGGATTTTTGAGTTTACGCCAGGAGATTTTGTGCCGGTTAGCACCCCAAACAAAAGCTTTAAGGAGCGATTCCATCTGCTTAAACAGCTTGAGCGGTAGGTAAATCGGAGAGTGCCACACAACGTAAAGAATTTTGGGAAGGAGAACCATTTTATTTAAGTTGACTCTACCCATCACTCCCAGTGGTAATTTGGACCACACTTGAATTTTAGCCTTAAGCAGAGGGAATAGGGGTTGGATGTTGTCCGGGACATAATCTGCCGGGCTAGCCGTCACCTGAACTCCCAAGTATTTAATAGGGGATACGCATTGTAAGACCGGGTTCACGGGGGCGGTCATCAGCGGGCTTTCGTCGAGCAGGAGGATTTGCGATTTATCCCAGTTTATCTGGAAACCAGAGAACCGCCCGTATCGTTCAATTAGGGAAAGGGCTGTAAGTAAGGATTCCTGAGAGTCCTCCAAATACAGCAAAGTGTCATCGGCGTACATGCTGATCTTCTCCACTAATGCCCCCCTACGCAGGCCACGAATCCCAGGGTGTGCTCTAATGGCCATCGCCAGAGGCTCCGCGGCCAGGGCGTACAGCAAGGGGGAGAGGGGTCTGAGTCAGAGTTCTGATGCTACTTGCACCCTCCCCCTTCTCCAGCCCGCCTTATTTGATCTAAACAAGAAGAGATGCCGGGAGGGGGGAGAAGTGCAGTCTGCAGTGGAGGACAGGCTTGTTTAGCCTAGCAGTAAGGTAAGCTGGCTGCTAGCTAAACTCGGCAACATGTCATGTCGGTGGCTTGTTGTCTTAGTGGGCAGGAGGAGGAGGGAGGGGGGAGAGAATGGGCTCTCTGTAGCAGGCTCCTGTCTGTTTTTTTTTTTTTTTTGTGTGAGAACTACTCTGCTTCTGAAAGGTGGATACAAATGAAGCAAGGGACGGATGGAGCAAGAGTTAAAACGATGGAGTTATGGAAAAATGAAAATAATGGAGGGTGAAGTGGTGGGAGGGATGCTTGGATGCACAGTTTAATGAAGGGATGGGGACAGGGGGTGATGGAGGGATGCAGACAGGGGGTGATGGAGGGATGGAAACAGGGGGTGATGGAGGGATGGAGACAGGGGGTGATGGAGGGATGGAGAAATGGGGGTGATGGAGGGATGGAGTGATGGAGATAGGTGGTCCTTAGAATTGGGGACATAATATTTGGGTGATCCTGGTGGCTTCCAGGGATTTCCCCTCACTTTCTGTGATGGCTATGGAACAGAAATTAAGGGGAAATCTCTCCAGTTTTGACATAGGTGGCAAAATCTGATGGGTTATAATAGCCCGCCCTTACTATATCAAAAATAACATAAGAAATATGTTATTTTACCTTAATGTCTATCTTAAACCACATTGCTAATTGCATATTGTACTTGTTTGTAGCTTATGCACTGAAATTTGCAATTAAACCTGTCATTTTGTAACTTTTGGAAAATGCCAGTAAAAACTTGGCTGTGCCAGTAAATTTTGAGTGTCGTGTCAGTGAATTTCAGTCTGGTAGGTTGGCAACACTGGTGACACCACTGTGCCTGAGGCAGGAGCCCAAGCTCCCGGTCTGTGGCCCCGCCACCCGCTGCCTCTATGTCTCGCGGCCTCGGAAATTGCAGTGTGTTATAATCTATTCAGACCAGCAGCCTCGTCCAGCAGTGTCACGAACAGATGGTGGGTGTGTTACCTGACCCCACCTCCTCGGCTCAGCTCCTCCTGTGTCCTGTACATTGCTGGGGTCCTGGGAGCAGGCAAACGAGACGAGCGGCAAAGGTCTGGAGTGGCCATCAGTGCCATAAAAAAAACATTATTAAAAGGGGTTGGGGGTGACACCGTGAGTTACCGCACAGGGTGACACCAACCCTAGTGACGCCACTACTTCTGGTGCTTGGGTAGCTGTCAGCACTAGCTGATAAACTACTGAAAGGCGGATCCACAACCCAAAGCAAGGAACACACGCATCCAATATTTCTTGGAGACTCAAATGCTGAAAAGTCTGATGTAGAATTCCATTGAGTGAGTGTCAACACCGACCACTGGAGAGATGAGTATAATCTCTATTCTACTGCCTGAAACTGCCACCAAGGTTTTTTTTAAATGACTGACAGTGTAATTTTAACTAGAGGTCAATAACTAGCTTTTCTAAACCCTCATTATTGCATGCACAAATTTTTAAATTGACTTAATAAAAATAGAATAGTCTCACTAACTAGAAGCATCCTGAAACTTGTAAATTCAAATTATGTATACATTTATTGTTCCACTAGAAATGATTTTAGATTGTGTAGGGTCCACACATGAAAAGGAACAAGTAATATTGGATCATTTCATATATCATATCATATCATATCCTATCTATTTTCTCTCTGCACATCCTGGAGATACCATAACAGCCTCAAACCACCCCTGTTTTTACTATAGCAATATTACTCAAGTGTGGAAAAGGATGCTGGATTTTACCAAAAAAGTAGGGGTCACGGTTTAGCCACATACATTATAAATTAATTCTCAATGGGTACATACTGTATTGTCTGGCTTAACAGTACTAGGAGGAGATCTGGACGTTCCCCTTAACCTCCTACTGGATTCTTCCAATGGTAAATTTTCTCTAACCCTTTTCATACTCTGACAGTTTAAGAAAGACATTTAGATTCTAACGCTTCTTGACACCTGGTGTTATCTCAATCTGAAAACGAAAGACTACAACTTTTTTTCGATGTCCCACAGTAATAACACGCTTTTGAACTATTTCTCACTCAACCCAATCACCCAACGTGACCTTACTAAAATACACACAGCCACCATTAGGAGTATGGCTTTCTCAGACCATGCTCCAATAACCATCACTCTTCAGCTTTTCCAACCTGACTTCACCACCAAAATCTGGCAGTTGAACCCATCATTACTGACAGATCAAGTTCAGGTTGCCCAGCTACATCACCGAAAACTTGACTATTTTAAGTAAAATGCCACCCCCGAAGTAACACCCCTGATGTTTTGGGAAGCCCACAAAAGAGTCACATGAGGAGAATTAGCAGTTATTTCCCAGTGCCAAAGCATTTTTCCTTTTACTTGAGCCTCTAAGTCTATAAAATATCTTGGAAATAATTTGCTGTCAAATCTCAGTGATTTGAATTCTCTCAGTTTTGCCAATACACAAACCCTCCCTACCTCTGACCAGAGAATTTTCATGGTTTGGCAGAGCAGCTATATTTTAAAAAAACGACTTGCCTGTTCCTCTTTCAGACCATACCCATCTTCCTTCCTCAACACTTTTTTGCTACCATACAGGCTGTTCTGTTCATTTTTTTGAAACAATAAACAGCCTAGAATATGAAGTTCCACCCTTACCCTTTCAATAACACACAGTAGAGTATGCCTATACGATATTTAGAAATACTACTGGGATTGTCACCTAACTGGAATTGTAGACTAGGCAGTAAACTCCAAAGTCAAGGACTGGATAGCACTTGAACAGTCCTTTTCAAATATTCTGCAACAAATTTGGCCTTGGCTTAGGACATTTTGCATTCCTGATGTATTTACTTCACACCCTCTAATTAAATAATGTCATCTGCAATACGTGTGACAAAACTTGTTGGGTGAACCCCATAGGTAGATGGTCGTATGCATGCGCGATTGGGGAGGACGGCGGCCATCTTTTTGGTTGGAAACGGAACCACGCCGGTGACACACACGCTGCTGCCACTCTGCTGACATGTAAGCTGCTCTCTTTTACTCTAATAAACGATTGTGGAATTACTGCACCACGAGAGGCACCTTTTGTTTTGTATCTTGTGAGATCATTAAGGCAGATCAGTGGCTCGAGATCTAAATTGCAGGAAGTGAAGGAACTGCTGCTTCAGATCGGTGTTTTACAGCTATATACCATCTGCTGTTTATGACCTTTTGGTCTATTGATCCGGTAAGGGTGTTTTGGAGACCTTCTTTGGTGGCGGATCTATTGCACCCCTTGTTGCATTTCCAGGACTGTCGGTGTAGTTTCAGACTATCACGTGGTTATTTATTATTTTATATGGACTTTATTGGTTCACTCTTCTGATTAGCGCTACATCCCTTATTACACCCTCTAATTAAAACTACTCTCTGAACTTTCCATAGTTTGCATCAAAAATACAGTCTCTCATCCAAACAAAACCACTTACCCTGATTTGCCTCAACCCAGATTTTCTAACCAGTAAACTATTCCTTCGCTCTTGGTGGATGGAGGCTTTACTTCCAGCATGCATCTTTTTTGACCTACGCACTTTTCACCCCCTGCTCGATTTGCAATATCTCAGCCAATCTGGACAATTCCCCTGCTTCTTAAATTTTTAGATTAAACATTAAACTTTACTAGGCCCCTAATTAAGTTTGAGAAATTGTAGACTTACACCAACCCCTTACATCTCATGAGCCTACACTATGCTCTTTCTCACCCATAAGTCCCATGCAGACTCTGCAGCAGTTGCATGGGTCAAGGACTTAGCCCTAACTTTGACGAATGGATTGGGAACAAATGAACACTATCCTTAAAGGGTCTATTAATGTATAACATATAAGAAGCAATGCACAACTTTGGAGTAGATAGGGAATAGATCAAGTCACGGTAATAAAGGAATGTGACATATTAGCAGAGAAACAATAACCTTACACACTAAAACCTGGATGTGTTGGATGCTCCTTAAGGATACTGATCTATATAAATGCTATATAACTACCAATGTTTGAAGAGGAATCTACATGTGTGTATGCAAGTGCAATGTCAATCTCTCTCTTTGCAAGTGGTCCAGAAAATATAAAAGACACCTCATCCCTGGAAATCTCACTTCCGCCTATTTTGTTTAATCCCTGATTTTCTATTTTGCCTCTCCCCCTCCCCTTTTTTCTCTCTTTTGAGTCTCTCTTTGATCTTTCCTTTTTCCGTATTATACTTCCCTCCCACATTTTACTACACTATATAGTGTGGATATAGTGTGGATGAGCAAATCTGGGGTGGAGGAACTTAAATGACCCACATAGAATCCTGACCTCAACCCAATAGAACATCTTTGGGAAGATTTGTGAATTAGAGCGGAGACTGCGAGCCAGGCCTACTTGTCCAACATCAGTCCTGATCTCACAGATGCGCTTCTGGAAGACTGGTCAAACATTCCCATAGACACACTCCTAAACCTTGTGTACAGCCTTCCTAGATGAGTTAGAGCTGTAATAGCTGCAAAGAGTGGGTCAACTTAATATTGAACCCTAAGGACTGGGATACCATTAAAGTTCATGTGCGTGTAAAGGCTAGCGTCCCAATACTTTTGGTAATATAGTGTATTTTTTATTTATTACTTCTATTTATGGATAAGCTACGAGTGGTTCTAAACATTTTTTACTGGATGTTTACCCCTTTGGGATACACATTACCTCTCACTTCATTAGCCCATTTAAAGAGTACTCCTATTTTTCACACCTACTGTACATCCATCCTATTTCCCATTTCATAAGTTCATATTTTAAAGAGCAGTAGCTACACCTCTAAGTCCTTGGGATTCATTTACTAAAACTGGAAAGTGCAAAATCTGGTGCAACTGTGTACTAATGCTTTGTACATCTCTGCACCATTATACATTTATTTGTTCCTCTTCATTTACAGTATCTCACAAAAATAAGTACACCCCTCACATTTTTGTCAATATTTTATTATATCTTTTCATGTGACAACACGGAAGAAATTACACTTTGCTACAATGTAAAGTAGTGAGTGTACAGCTTGTATATCAGTGTAAATTTGCTGTCCCCTCAAAATAACTGAACACACAGCCATTAACCAGTTACGGACTGCCCGCCGCAGTTAAAGGTCAGTTAGGGGTCCGATCTGTCCGCCGCAATGTCGCAGTCCTGCTAAAAATCGCAGATCGCCGCCATTACAATTAAAAAAAAAAAAATGACATTAATCTTTCCCCTAGTTTGTAGACGCAATAACTTTTGCCCAAACCAATCAAAATACGCCTACTGCGATTTTTTTTTTTAACCAAAAATATGTACCAGAATACAAATTAGCCTTAAAGCATTAAAGAATTAGATATTTAATTTTTTTGGGAATGTGTAATAGCAAGTGATCAAATACCACCAAAAGAAAGCTCTCTTTGTGGGAAAAAAATGACATAAATTTTATGTCGGTACAGCGTCGCACGACCGTGCAATTTTTTGTTAAAGTAATGCAGTGCCGAATCGCAAAAAATGGCCTGGTCATTAATGGGGCAAATCCTTCTGGTCCGGAACTGGTTAATGTCTAAACCGCTAGCAAAAAAAGTGAGTACACCCCTAAGTGCAAAGTAGGCCCAAAGTTTCAATATTTTGTGTGGCCACCATTATATTCCAGTACTGCCTTAACCCTCTTGGGCATAGTGTTCACCAGAGCTTCACAGGTTGCCACTGGAGTCCTCTTCCACTTCTCCATGATGACATCACAGAGCTGGTGAATGTTAGAGACCTTGTGTTCAACCATCTTCTGTTTGAGGATGCCTAATAGGGTTTAGGTCTGGAGACATTCTTGGCCAGTCTACCACCTTTACCCTCAGCTTCTTTAGCAATGCAGTGGTCGTCTTAGAGGTGTGTTTGGGGTCGTTATCATGATGGAATACTGCCCTGCGGCCCAGTCTCCGAAGTGAGGGGATCATGCTCTGCTTCAGCATGTCACAGTACATGTTGGTATTCATGGTTCCCTCAAGGAACTGTAGCTCCTCAGTGCCGGCAGCACTCATGCAGCCCCAGACCATGAGACTCCCACCACCATGCTTGACTGTAGGCAAGACACACTTGTCTTTGTAATCCTTACCTGGTTAGCGCGACACACGCTTGACACCATCCGGACCAAATAAGTTTATCTTGGTCTCATCAGTAAGACCAATGTCCTTAGTCTGCTTGTCTTCAGCAAACTGTTTGAGGGCTTTTTTGTGCATCATCTTTAAAAGAGTCTCCCTTCTGGGATGACAGCCATGCAAACCAATTTGATGCAGTGTGTGGCCTATGGTCTGATTACTGACAGGCTGACCCCCCACCCCTTCAACCTCTGCAGCAATGCTGGCAGCACTCATACGTCTATTTCCCAAAGTCAACCTCTGAATATGATGCTGAGCATGTACACTCATCTTCTTAGGCCTGTTCTAAATGGAATAAGTCCTGTTAAACCGTTGTATGGTCTTGGTCACTGTGCTGCAGCTCAGTTTCAGGGTCTTTGCATTGGCAATCTTCTTATAGCCTAGGCCATCTTTATGTAGAGCAACAATTAATTTTTTCAGACCCTAGGAGAGTTCTTTGCCATGAGGTACCATGTTGAACTTCCAGTAACCAGTATGAGAGAGTGAGAATGATAACACCAAATTTTACACACCTGCTCCCCATTCACACCTAAGACCTTGTAACACTAATCAGTCACATGACACCGGGGAGGGAAAAAGGCAAATTGGGCCCAATTTGAACATTTTCCCTTAGGGGTGTACTCACTTTTTTTGCCAGCGGTTTCCATATTAATGGCTGTGTGTTGAGTTATTTTGAGGGGACAGCAAGTTTTACACTGTTATATAAGCTGTACACTCACTATTTTACCATGTAGAAAAATATAATTTCTTCAGTGTTGTCACATGAAAAGATATAATAAAATATTTACAAAAATGTGAGGGGTGTACTCACTTTTGTGGGATACTGTATGTACCTGATGGAGGACTTATTTTTTGCTATTGCCTGGTAAATCTATTCCTGTACACTTGTATGCTTTTTTTTTACTATTTTTTCTGACCCATTCCAATAAATATATTTGGAGCAAATGAGATACACAACATTAATGAAGATACAGTTCTATAATATTTAAGGTCCCTTTTGCATGCATGATGCTTTTTAATGGATTGATTGGGCTGCACAATTTGTAGCATTTGCTTCAGAGAGGTTTGATTCTGTTTTTTGCATCCCTGTAATCAGAAATAAGTTACCTGCTGATTACAGGCGGTCCCCGGGTTACAAACATCCAACTTACAAACGGAGAGAGACAACAGGAAGTGAGGAGAAATCTAGCATTAGGAAGGGAAATTTACTCCTGTAAGAGTTATCGTGGGAAAAAGGTGTCTCCACTGAAGCTTTATCACTAATCCTTGTTTCCACAACAACCCAAAATTTTCAAAATCCTGTTGTCATAGGGACAGAATGTGGGGTGAAATCTTCTGAACAGGGGCACAGACAGCAAAACAAATGTTACAGGGGTGTTAACCCTTCCCTATGCTTTCCAAAAAATGTAAAAATGATTATTTTGGCTGGAGCTAAACTTAAAAAATTTACCTGTTCCGACTTACAAACAAATTCAAATTAAGAACAAACCTGTTCCTATCTTGTTTGTAACCCGGGGACCGCCTGTAATCTGTCTGAGGTTGGGTGGTTCCCTGGGGACCAGCATTCGGAGTTGTTGTAATCTTTCTTTGAGTTTTATCCTCTTTGGGTTTTGAAGGCAGTGTTTCTTCCATAAGAAAGGTTACAAGAATACAATGCATACATTTGCAGCGTGGTGGTGCAAGCTTTTTACGGTCAAAAGAGGCGGTGACGAAGGGACAAATCGCCTTCTAGCCACATGTCAACCATCTTTGGAAAGGGATTTACGACAGATCAATTTTCAGAGGGCTGGCAAGGGCTGCCAGCAGTTTGGATGACCTCTAAAGAACAGAAAATAATACAGGTCTACACTTTCTCCAGGATGTGTAATTTCTCATGTTGTCACTTCTTCCTCCCCAAAGTAGGATAGCATTGGTCTATGTAGAGGGAGGATAAGATAGGGTATTGTATGTTGGGAAGGAAAACACATTTTATGAATTTGATATTTTGCCACTGTCATACAATAAAATCCATGATATGCTTAACCACTTTACCACCGGAGGATTTTGCTGTCTTACGTCCAGGCCACTTTTTGCGATTCGGCGCCATACCCAAACGAAATTTACGTCCTTTTTTTCCCACAAACAGAGCTTTCTTTGGTGGTATTTGATCACCTGTGCGATTTTTACTTTTTGCGCTATAAACAAAAAAAGAGCGTTTATTTTGAAAAAATAACAATATTTTTAACATTTTTTTATATGAAATTCCCCCAAAAAAATGTAAAAATCAAAATTTTTTAAAATTTTTGGCCAATTTGTTTTCTGCTACATATGTTTGGTAAAAAAAAAAAAAAATCACAATAAGCGTATTTTGATTGGTTTGCGCAAAAGTTATTGCGTTTACTAACTAAGGGAAAGATTTCTGTCATTTTTGGTGTTTTTTTATTTAACGCGTAATGGCGGAGATCTGCGATTTTTTTGCGGGACTGCGACATTGCGGCGGACAGATCGGACCCCTGACTGACATTTTTGACACTTTTGGGGTTACCAGTGACATTACTACAGTAATCAGTGCTATAAATATGCACTGTTACTGTAAAAATGACACTGGCAGGGAAGGGGTTAACTTTATTGGAGAGGGAGGGGTTAATGTATGCCTGATGCTTACTAACGTGTGTGGGGGGAGGTGACTGAGTGACACAGGGACAGATCGCAGGTTCAGCTATGCTGAACACTGCAATCTGTCACTCCTTGTAACTTAGGAGATCCGCCCGCTCTGTTTACACAAGCAGGCGGATCTCCAAACTCGATTCTCCGATGATCGGGGAAGAGCGGCGGCGATCGCCGCCGCTCCTCCCCTGGCCCGACTCCCGCTGTGACTGAAAACAGCGGGAGCGCGCCTCCGGCGGCGTGCGAGCGCCGCCTACAGGGGGAGGAGTCCAGCAACGTAGGTCTACGTCGCTGGACGGAATCAAGCCACTTTGCCGCAGTACAGTCCCAGTGACTGGTCGGCAAGTGGTTAAAGACACTTAAAGATTAATACTGCTTACACGCATATGGGACACTGTATCCTACACAGAATAAGTTAACTGACCATATAAATAGTTAATACACTTTAATTTAGTCAAATAATTTCTGTCACTTTTAATTATTGTCAAAAGCTGTCCTTGAATTTCCCTGTATGATGCTGGGAATGTACATTTGTATATTTCATGGTTTCAGAAATTGATCGATGGAAAGAGAGAGAGAAACATACAGCCTTTAATAATGGATGAGGCTTCAGATTATAAATGGAGCATGATCAGCAAATCTCACCATCATCAATTATTGTTATTGTTCATGTGACCAGTTAGTTTAATGTTTCTTATTGGACACCAATTAGACCAGCCTATCAACAAAGGCCTAGTTACTGGTAAAAAAAAAAAAAAAGAAAAAAAAATTTACCGTATATAAAACATAAATTATGAATGACGTTAGTAACTTTTATAATTGTCTTTGTACAGAGCTAAACATGCCTAGCTAAGTACTGTATTACACACTGGCAAAGCATAGATCAGGCTGAAAACCTATTTAAATATATTCCTAATAGCCACAAAGGATGTCAATTCACATTGTATGCAATAAATGTCTTTACAAACCCCGTTTTTACCTTATAAATGTAGTAGTAACAGGTTCACTTGCTGTACATAGCCTTTTCAAAGAGCAGAGATGTGGAACTAGAACCCTCCTGTAGAAAATTACAGGAGAGGGCGGATACAAAATCCTGCACAAAGAGCAAGAGCAGCAGTGATGGGCAGGGCCGCTGATAGGGGGGGTCCTCCTGTAGGGGACCCAGGCATAAAGGGGGGCCCCAACAGCATTGGGAATCAGTGTTGTCGGGCGGAGGGGCAAATACAGAAGGAAGCCCTGTGCAGCTCTCTGCAGCAGCTGAAAGCCAGTTTCTCCCCCTACTGCCAACTTTCAGCGGCTGCAGGTAGAGACACAGACACAGGGCATCATTCCTGTAATTGCTTCTCCCACTGCCTGCTTCTAATTCTCCCCCTGCACCCCACGTGCCCCCCTTTCACTGTGTTGTCCCCCCCCTCCCTCCTGCAGCACTGCAGGCTTCCCTGTCCTGTAAAAAAAAAATAGCAAATTGGAAAAAAATAAAAATAAAATTTAAACATTGTAATAAACAATTGTAAACATTTTTAACTTTTAAAAAATGTAAAAAACAATGAAAAAGGGCTAATTCACACAGGTTCTCTGTTATGTTTGTGTCTGCTAATAATGATTTTAGCGTTTTTTGTGAAAAAAGTGTCTTGGCATTCGGGGGCCTTGCCAGGTAAGCTGTACAGGGCCCTGTGATTTCTAACAGCAGCCCTGGTCACGAGTCTTTGTTATAATCAGTGTCTGCGCAGGACAAAGATTCACACTGGATTACTGCACAGATCTGGAAGAAGTATACAGTACAAAGCACACCAAGATTCAATGAAGAATCTGCATATTTTCTTATATGAAAATATAACACTCCGGAGTTTGGCTTTAATAATAGACAATGCACTGACCACCCATGACCACCACATATAGTCCAAAATGTAACAAATTATATCAGTGTGATTGTGATTAACCACTTTACCACTAGAGCATTTTGCTGTCTTACGTCTGGGCCACTTTTTGCGATTCGGCGCTGTGCGACTTTAACTGACAATTGCGCGGTCGTGCGACGTATTTGATCACCTGTGCGATTTTTACTTTTTGCGCTATAAACAAAAAAAGCGTAAATTTTGAAAAAACAACAATATTTTTCACATTTTTTTATATGAAATTCCCCCCAAAAAAATGTAAAAATCAAATTTTTTTTAATTTTTGGCCAATTTGTTTTCTGCTACCTATGTTTGGTAAAAAAACCTCACAATAAGCGTATTTTGATTGGTTTGCGCAAAAGTTATTGCGTTTACTAACAAAGGGAAAGATTTCTGTCATTTTTGGTGTTTTTTTTTTAACGTGTAATGGCGGCGATCTGCGATTTTTTCTGCGGGACTGCGACATTGCGGCGGATAGATCGGACCCTTGACTGACATTTTTGACACTTTTGGGGGTACCAGTGACTTAACTGCAGTAATCAGTGCTATAAATATGCACTGTTACTGTAAAAATGACACTGGCAGGGAAGGGGTTAATTTTATTGGAGAGATAGGGGTTAATGTATGCCTGGTGCTTACTGATGTGTGGGGGGGGGGGGGGCGAGGTGACTGAGTGACACAAGGACAGATCCAGGGTTCAGCTATGCTGAACCCTGCAATCTGACCCTGCCTGTCACTTCAGAGATCCGCCCGCTTGTGTTTACACAAGCAGGCGGATCTCCACACTAGATCCCCGACGATAGGGGAAGAGCGGCGGCGATTGCCGCTGCTCCTCCCCTGGCCCGACTCCCGCTGTGACTGAATACAGCGGGAGCGAGCCTACGGCGGCGCGCGAGCGCCGCCCACAAGGGGGAGTGTCTGACGACGTAGTACTACGTCGTCAGACGATAACGAGCCACTTTGCCGCAGTAGTACTACGGTACTCAGTGGTAAAGTGGTTAAAATTAAAAACTCAGATTTCTAGCACTTCCAGGTTAAAGCGTAGTTCCGGCCTCAAAATCCACTTTGGGCCATCCGCTTGCTCAGTGTCACCTATAAAATAAATGGATAATCACAATTTTTTTTTTTGTTTACTTACCTTGATATTGAAGAAAATATACTCACCTTTCTTCCACTTTCTCCCTCTGTGGCCGCGCCCTACACCATCACTTCCTGCTTGCAATGATTCCTGGGAGCTGAACGTCATCGCTCCCAGGAATCAATGCGCCTGCACTGGCCCCGCTCGTCACTTCCGGTGCGGGCACGTCATTCCCTGCTAAACAGCTTTTGGGCATGCCCAGAAGCTGTGCAGGGATGACGCTTCTGCTCCGGAAGTGGCGGCGGGGCCAGTGCAGTGCATTGATTCCTGGGAGCTGAACGTCATCCCTCCCAGGAATCAATGTGCCTGCACCGACCCCGCTCCATAGGCGTGCGCACAGGGTGTGCCAGGTGTGCCTGGGCACACCCTAATAACCCTGTGTGAACCCCTGATATTTCAGCAAAGCCCCCTAACGGCTCCTACAAAGTTTATAAAAAATACTAAAAATAATAAAATTGTAAAATATAATAAAAAATAAAAACTACTGACACCATCCACTGCCCTCACACCACTCTCTGCCCTACTGACAGCGTCCACTGCTCTACTGACACCATCAGTATATATACACATGTATGTGTTTGAGCTTTTTGAGGTGCACACCCTTAATGCAATAGGCTGTGCCCCGCTTGTCACTTCCGGTGCAGGCGCGCCATTCCCTGCTAAACAGCTTCTGGGCATGACGGCGGGCCGGTGTAGTGCATTGTGGGACCGAAGAGGACACGGAAGAGGATCGCGCTGGCTTCAGCTGCCCACACCTGAGATGGCAGCGCTGGAGAAGAAATTTTCAAGGTAAGTATTTCTTCTAAAAGGTAACTGCGACCCGGGACAGTTCAGAGGCTATCCATTGTGGAATGTACTAGCCCTGACTGTTCTGGGGGTATTTTTAGTAAAAAATAATTTCCGAGGCCGGAACTCCGCTTTAAGAGCAGCCTGGGCAGCTTCCTGTTTTATGATGCATTTCAGGAGATGCCTCTTAGCTTCAGAGAAAACAGTCTTTCGTAGAACTCTGAGCCCCTGTTCACACTAAATGCAGCTTTGAAATCACACTAATGCAGTCACCACATCTTTCGTAAGGTGCAATATAATAAATGTTCACTTAATACCACTGTAATGCCTAACTACAAACGTATTTACTGTGCATAAGCAGATAGATGTGGGTGAAGAGTATGTCCTGAACACCTTCATGACTAGGGATGGGCATTATTATAATCATTGCTCCTGTAAAAAAATATTTTTTTGCATCGATTCATGTCCCCCAGGGCAGTACCCAGGTCCCCATATACTTTTTTGAGCTAATAACTTGCATTTAAGCCTTTAAAATGAGGACTTTTGATTTTTCATGTCCGTGTCCCATTGACTTTAATGGAGTTCACAAGTTCGCTAGAACATTTCCCCTGTTCGAGATGTTCTGGTGCGAACCGAACAGGGGGGTGTTCGGCTCATCACTATTCATGACCCATAATATGCAAAGCATTCAGCATTTGAATGTCCCCTACACTTCCTGCTTAAATGGTATCAAGAAGAAATGGTAGAAGCAGAACCAGCCCCAGAAGTAAGTAGTATGAACCCCCCCCCCCCCCCCCCAAATCTAGAAGGCTCTGCACAAATGCCATGTCTGCCTCTGCTGAACATGGCATTGCATTAGTAAACAAATGCAAATGCAACTAACTGTTTTTAAAGCAGTTGGCTAACAAAATAAAGCTGAACTCCAGCTAACACTTTATAAGCAATTACATCAAACATTTTTGTTCCTTGTAGGATAAAGGTTTTACATAAATGAATAAAAGCTGATCATTGTAAGCACCCCTATCCGTGTTAAATTGTTTGCCTCAACCCTCTAACTGCTACTTTAATGAAAGTTGAAAAATAACAGACTTAGGCCCCTTTTACGCTGGCTTTCCGATCAGGTCCGTCTGTAAGTTTTTTTTTAGGTGGACCTGATCGGATGCTCCATGCACCCCTATGGAGTAGCAGATGTCAGCGCTGACATGTCCGCTGCCACCCGCTACTATCCGATCTCAGAGGCGGCTCTCTAATTAGGCCGGTAAGGCGGCCGCCGAAGCCCTCGCAGTTAAAGGGGCCTCGCATGATCTTTCCCAAACATTTTTTTTTTTTTTTTATTGAATAGATCCGGGGTCCTCAATAGGCGGACTCCGGACCCACACGGATTAAAATCTGGACCGCCGAAGCGGTCTGCTTCCTTCTGTCTCAGCGGGGGGCAGAATGGAGAGGATCGGGAGGATCAGAGTGGCTGTGTTTACCGCTGCATGATTACAAAAAGCCGAGTACAAGTTCTTCTTACCCGGCGGAGAGGATGTCCTACAAAGTCCCGCCTCCTGGGCCGGCTCTTACCTATGATAGACAGAACACTGGTGACATCTATCATAGGAGCCAGTGTCCAGGAGGCGGGACTTTGTAGGACATCCTCTCCGCCGGGTAAGAAGAACTTGTACTCGGCTTTTTGTAATCATGCAGCGGTAAACACAGCCACTCCGATCCTCTCAATTCTAACCCCCCCCTCTGATGACAGAAGGAAGTAGACCGCTTCCACGGTCCAGATTAATGGGGGCACACACACTGGTCAATCTGCAATATTGGGGGCACACATACTGGTCACTGCATTATTGGGGGCACACACACTGGTCACTGCATTATTGGGGGCACACACACTGGTCACTGCATTATTGGGGGCACACACACTGGTCACTGCATTATTGGGGGCACACACACTGGTCACTGCATTATTGGGGGCACACACACTGGTCAATCTGCAATATTGGGGGCACACACTCTGGTCAATCTGCAATATTGGGGGCACACACTCTGGTCACTGCATTATTGGGGGCACACACTGGTCACTGCATTATTGGGGGCACACACACTGGTCACTGCATTATTAGGGGCACACACTGGTCACTGCATTATTGGGGGCACACACACTGGTCAATCTGCAATATTGGGGGCACACACTCTGGTCACTGCATTATTGGGGGCACACACACTGGTCACTGCATTATTAGGGGCACACACTGGTCACTGCATTATTGGGGGCACACACTAGTCAATCTGCATTATTGGGGGCACACACTGGTCAATCTGCATTATTGGGGGCACACACTGGTCACTGCATTATTGGGGGCACACACACTGGTCACTGCATTATTGGGGGCACACACACGTCACTGCATTATTGGGGGCACACACACTGGTCACTGCATTATTGGGGGCACACACACTGGTCACTGCATTATTAGGGGCACACACACTGGTCACTGCATTATTGGGGGCACACACTGGTCAATCTGCATTATTGGGGGCACACACACTGGTCACTGCATTATTGGGGGCACACACACTGGTCACTGCATTATTGGGGGCACACACTGGTCAATCTGCATTATTGGGGGCACACACACTGGTCACTGCATTATTGGGGGCACACACACTGGTCACTGCATTATTGGGAGCACACACTGGTCAATCTGCATTATTGGGGGCACACACTGGTCAATCTGCATTATTGGGGGCACACACTGGTCAATCTGCATTATTGGGGGCACACACTGGTCACTGCATTATTGGGGGCACACACACTGGTCACTGCATTATTGGGGGCACAGACTGGTCAATCTGCATTATTGGGGGCACACACTGGTCACTGCATTATTGGGGGCATACACTGGTCACTGCATTATTGGGGGCACACACACTGGTCACTGCATTATTGGGGGCACACACTGGTCACTGCATTATATGGGGCATACACTGGTCACTGCATTATTGGGGGCACACACTGGTCACTGCATTATTGGCGGCACACACTGGTCAATCTGCATTATTGGGGGCACACACTGGTCAATCTGCATTATTGGGGGCACACACTGGTCACTGCATTATTGGGGGCACACACACTGGTCACTGCATTATTGGGGGCACACACATGGTCGCTCTGCATTAATGGGGGCACGCACACTGGTTGCTCTGCATTAATAGGGGCACGCACACTGGTTGCTCTGCATTAATAGGGGCACACACATGGTCGCTCTGCATTAATGGGGGCACGCACACTGGTTGCTCTGCATTAATAGGGGCACGCACACTGGTTGCTCTGCATTAATAGGGGCACACACATGGTCGCTCTGCATTAATGGGGGCACGCACATGGTCGCTCTGCATTAATGGGGACACGCACACTGGTTGCTCTGCATTAATAGGGGCAAACACATGGTCGCTCTGCATTAATGGGGGCACGCACACTGGTTGCTCTGCATTAATAAGGGCACACACATGGTCGCTCTGCATTAATGAGGGCACGCACATGGTCACTCTGCATTAATGGGGACACGCTCTGCATTAATAGGGGCACACACATGGTCACTCTGCATTAACGGGGGCACGCACAATGGTCGCTCTGCATTGGATGAGGGCAAGTTTTGGGGGAATGCCTTTTTTTGTTATTGGCGTTCTGTATAGCACATGGTCGCTCTGCATTAATGGGGCACGCACACTGGTTGCTCTGCATTAATAGGGGCACGCACACTGGTTGCTCTGCATTAATAGGGGCACGCACACTGGTTGCTCTGCATTAATAGGGGCACACACATGGTCGAAATTTTTTATCGCGCAAGGGGGGCCTCATATTTTAATTTTGCCTAAGGCCTCAAAAAGTCTAGAGCTGCCTCTGTCCGATCTGATGTGGTCTGTGAAATCCAGACGGATGGAAACCCTATTTTCCATCCGTCCAGAGGATCGGATAGGATCGCATGAAAACAGACAGGCGGTCCGTTTTCATCCGATCTCCCATAGAGGAGAGCAGGGATCTGACAGGTCTGTCTCTGCAAAGTAAGCGGAGACGGACCTAACATCTGCCTGCTTAGCGGGGATCGGCGGATTGATCCCTGCAGAGCAAAACGGAGTCCTCCGGGCAGAAAGCCAGTGTGAAAGGACCCTTACTGGTTTGATCACCAGGTGAAAATAAAGAGAAAAAGACTAAAAAAAGAAAATGAATGCAGTCACCACTAGGAATTTGTAAACTGCAATTTAATTTTTGTTTTGGAGTTTATTACTGCTCTAGGTGTACATGTAAATAAAATTATTGTTGAAAAGATAACTGCATTTTGCTTGCATATTTGACCAGGGGCTTACATACAGGGGTCACATTTGCGACCCGGCCCCAATGCTCTAGGGCAGTGGTCCTCAACCCTGGTCCTCAGGGCCCACCAACAGGCCAGGTTTGCAAGATAACTGAAATACATCCCAGGTGATATAATTTGCTGCTCAGTGATTGCAGTATTCTAGTCTGCATCTCCCCAAGGTAATACTCAAAATCTGCCCTGTTATTGGGCCCTGAGGACCGGAGTTGAGGACTGCTGCTCTAGGGGGCCTGTGCAGCACCCTGTGCATCTGGATAGGAGGGGCAGCAGGGGTGTCAGACAGAGAAACCAATCCCCTCCATTCTTCTCCTGCACCTGCTGAAAGGGAAGGGGATCTGTTCCTCTGCATGGTGCCCCGAAGCCCCTCTTATTTACCTCCTGCTGTGATCACACTTCTGTGTACTCCACCGCTCCCCCTCTCAACTAGGGATGATCGAACGGTTCGGGTTCACCATCGGTTCGGCCCGAACATTGGGTGTTCGAGGTTCGGCCGAATTTAGAACTTTTTGCCCAAAAAGTTTGGAATTCGGCAACCAGAACCGCCCAAAATGCAATGCTTCAGGAAATGGGCTTTAAAAGCCCGTGATTGGACCAGAACCATTAGCAAAAGCCAATTGAGGGGGCAGGAGAATGCTAGGAATGTGATTGGAGTGACTAGGGGGTCCCTAGACCTATTATTAGTGAATACGCCCCCCCTATATAAGATCGCCCCCGCCATATTCCCAGCATTGTTATACTGGACATGGAAGAGAGTGGAAGCAGTTCTGTTAATTTTACTTTAAAAGTGTCATTTAGCTATTTTTAGTGTGAGGAAAGGGATATCTAGTGTAGTTAGAGTGCTCCTTTACACTTAAGTTAGCTTCAAAAATTTAGTTTCTGTAGGGAAAGTGTTAAGTGTCAGGGGACCGTAGTGTAGTGTAGGGTTAACTGGCAGTGACTGCTATGGCAGGGTGACAAAACCCTTCCATAGCAGGGTGACCGCTATAGAGAAATTGATAATTTCTCTGAGTTGCTTCGGGACAGGATTATGGCTTCTCACCAGCAAGCATTTTTTATGCTGCAGGGGCTGCCACTGCCAGTGCTTTTTTGAGGACATGTTTGATGTCAAACATGACATCTGAACATGTGTATAGGGGGTATATATAGACATATATGTCTGAATATATACCCCTAGACATATATAGGTGTGATAGTAGCAGAAATAAATGCTTGCGCTAATGAAATCATTTACAGTAATATATTTCTGCTACTATAACACCTATATATGTCTAGGGGTATATATTCAGACATATATGCCTATATATACCCCCTATACACATGTTCAGATGTTTTGCCTGCCTCAAAAGAACCCCAAAAAATGCCAAAAAAACGCTAGCGTCAAAAAAAAAAATGCCCAGGTGTGTTTTTGCTGGCATTTTTTGGGGGGTTTTGGGGGCAGGCAAAACATCTGAACTTGTGCACAGTGCCACTATACACAAGTTCAGATGTTTTTTCTGACTGCAAAGAACCCAAAAAAATGCCTGCTTTGAAACCGGCAAGGTGTTACAGCAGCGAAGCCATATTCCTGTGCTCAAAGTTTTCTAATACAAACAATCCTTTTTTTTTTCTGGTTCTGGACATGCTACAGAGCTGAAACTTCACAGGTACACCTTTTAGACCCCCCCCCCAGACACAAAATCACACAAAAAAAGTTCTTAAAAATTGTAATTTTTGATAAAAAAGCCAATTATTGAAAAATTAAAAAAAAAAATAAAAAAAAAAAAAAAAAAGATTTTTTGATTTTTACTTTTGGATTGGGGGGGTCTAAAAAGTGTACATGTGAAGTTTCAGCTCTGTAGCATGTCCAGAACCCCCCCAAAATTAGCATTTTCTTATAATCTTTATTAGAACAGGAATACGGCTTCTCTACAGCGCTTTTTCTTGCATTTATCGGGCATTTTTGGAGGCAGGCATGACTTTTTTTGGATTTAGTGTCTGGGGGGTCTAAAAAGTGTAACTGGGAAGTTTCAGCTCTGTAGCATGTCCAGAACCAGAAAAAAGATCATTTTCAGTAGAGCAGGGATGGTGGGACCCCTCTTTTACACTTATATGATCTTTTTTTTGGGGTTCTGGACATGCTACAGAGCTGAAACTTCACATGTACACCTTTTAGACCCCCCAGACACAAAATCACACAACAAAGGTTCTTAAAAATTGTCATTTTTGATAAAAAAAAAAGTAAATTATTGAAAAATTAAAAAAAAAAAAAAAAAAAAGAGATTTTTTGATTTTTACTTTGGATTTCAGATCTGGGGGGTCTAAAAGGTGTGCATGTGAAGTTTCAGCTCTGTAGCATGTCCAGAACCATGAAAAAAAAAGATAATTTTTCAGTAGAACAGGGATGTGGTTCGGGAGCCTCCTTTAACTTTAACACCTATATGATCTTTTTTTCTGGTTCTGGACATGCTACAGAGCTGAAACTTCACAGGTACACCTTTTAGACCCCCAGACACAAAATCACACAAAAAAAGTTCTTAAAAATTGTCATTTTTGATAAAAAAGCCAATTATTGAAAAATTAAAAAAAAAAAAAAAAAAAAAAAAGAGATTTTTCTTTGGATTTAGTATCTGGGGGGTCTAAAAAGTGTACATGTGAAGTTTCAGCTCTGTAGCATGTCCAGAACCCCCCAAAAATTAGCATTTTCTTATAATTTTTATTAGAACAGGAATACGGCTTCTCTACGGCGCTTTTTCTTGCATTTATCGGGCATTTTTGGAGGCAGGCATGACTTTTTTTGGATTTAGTGTCTGGGGGTCTAAAAAGTGTACATGTGAAGTTTCAGCTCTGTAGCATGTCCAGAACCAGAAAAAAGATCATTTTCAGTAGAGCAGGGATGGTGGGACCCCTCTTTTACACTTATATGATCTTTTTTTTGGGGTTCTGGACATGCTACAGAGCTGAAACTTCACATGTACACCTTTTAGACCCCCCAGACACAAAATCACACAACAAAGGTTCTTAAAAATTGTCATTTTTGATAAAAAAAAGCCAATTATTGAAAAATTAAAAAAAAAAAAAAAAAAAAAGAGATTTTTTGATTTTTACTTTGGATTTCAGATCTGGGGGGTCTAAAAAAGTGTACATGTGAAGTTTCAGCTCTGTAGCATGTCCAGAACCATAAACAAAAAAAGATTGTTTGTATTAGAAAACTTTAAGCACAGGAATATGGCTTCTCTGCTGTAACACCTTGCCGGTTTAAAAGAAGGCATTTTTTTGGGTTCTTTGCAGTCAGGAAAAACATCTGAACTTGTGTATAGTGGTACTGTGCACAAGTTCTGATGTTTTGCCTGCCTCCAAAACCCCCCAAAAAATGCCAGCAAAAACACACCTGGGCATTTTTTTTTTTGACGCTAGCGTTTTTTTTTGGCATTTTTTGGGGTTCTTTTGAGGCAGGCAAAACATCTGAACTTGTGTATAGTGGTATATATACACACATACATATATTTATATACACACCTAGACATATATAGGTGTGATAGTAGCAGAAATATATGCTTGCGCTAATGAAATCATTTACAGTAATATATTTCTGCTACTATCACACTTATATATGTCTAGGTGTGTATATAAATATATGTATGTGTGTATATATACCACTATACACAAGTTCAGATGTTTTGCCTGCCTCAAAAGAACCCCAAAAAATGCCAAAAAAAACGCTAGCGTCAAAAAAAAATGCCCAGGTGTGTTTTTGCTGGCATTTTTTGGGGGGTTTTGGAGGCAGGCAAAACATCAGAACTTGTGCACAGTACCACTATACACAAGTTCAGATGTTTTTCCTGACTGCAAAGAACCCAAAAAATGCCTTCTATTAAACCGGCAAGGTGTTACAGCAGAGAAGCCATATTCCTGTGCTTAAAGTTTTCTAATACAAACGATCTTTTTTTTATGGTTCTGGACATGCTACAGAGCTGAAACTTCACATGTACACTTTTTAGACCCCCCAGATCTGAAATCCAAAGTAAAAATAAAGAAATCTCATTTTTTTTTTTTAATTTTTCAATAATTGGCTTTTTTATCAAAAATGACAATTTTTAAGAACTTTTTTTGTGTGATTTTGTGTCTGGGGGGTCTAAAAGGTGTACCTGTGAAGTTTCAGCTCTGTAGCATGTCCAGAACCCCAAAAAAAAGATCATATAATTGTAAAAGAGGGGTCCCACCATCCCTGCTCTACTGAAAAATGATCTTTTTTCTGGTTCTGGACATGCTACAGAGCTGAAACTTCACAGGTACACTTTTTAGACCCCCCAGACACTAAATCCAAAAAAAGTCATGCCTGCCTCCAAAAATGCCCGATAAATGCAAGAAAAAGCGCTGTAGAGAAGCCGTATTCCTGTTCTAATAAAAATTATAAGAAAATGCTAATTTTTGGGGGGTTCTGGACATGCTACAGAGCTGAAACTTCACATGTACACTTTTTAGACCCCCCAGATACTTAATCCAAAGAAAAATCTCTTTTTTTTTTCTTTTTTTTTAATTTTTCAATAATTGGCTTTTTTATCAAAAATTACAATTTTTAAGAACTTTTTTTTGTGTGATTTTGTGGCTGGGGGTCTAAAAGGTGTACCTGTGAAGTTTCAGCTCTGTAGCATGTCCAGAACCAGAAAAAAAGATCATATAGGTGTTAAAGTTAAAGGAGGCTCCCGAACCACATCCCTGTTCTACTGAAAAATTATCTTTTTTTTTTCATGGTTCTGGACATGCTACAGAGCTGAAAATTCACATGCACACCTTTTAGACCCCCAGATACTAAATCCAAAGTAAAAATCAAAAAATCTCTTTTTTTTTTTTAAATTTTTCAATAATTGGCTTTTTTATCAAAAATGACAATTTTTAAGAACTTTTTTGTGTGATTTTGTGTCTGGGGGGTCTAAAAGGTGTACCTGTGAAGTTTCAGCTCTGTAGCATGTCCAGAACCCCCAAAAAAAGATCATACAATTGTAAAAGAGGGGTCCCACCATCCCTGCTCTACTGAAAAATGATCTTTTTTCTTGTTCTGGACATGCTACAGAGCTGAAACTTCACAGGTACACTTTTTAGACCCCCCAGACACTAAATCCAAAAAAAGTCATGCCTGCCTCCAAAAATGCCCGATAAATGCAAGAAAAAGCGCTGTAGAGAAGCCGTATTCCTGTTCTAATAAAAATTATAAGAAAATGCTAATTTTTGGGGGGTTCTGGACATGCTACAGAGCTGAAACTTCACATGTACACTTTTTAGACCCCCCAGATACTTAATCCAAAGAAAAATCTCTTTTTTTTTTCTTTTTTTTTAATTTTTCAATAATTGGCTTTTTTATCAAAAATTACAATTTTTAAGAACTTTTTTTGTGTGATTTTGTGGCTGGGGGTCTAAAAGGTGTACCTGTGAAGTTTCAGCTCTGTAGCATGTCCAGAACCAGAAAAAAAGATCATATAGGTGTTAAAGTTAAAGGAGGCTCCCGAACCACATCCCTGTTCTACTGAAAAATTATCTTTTTTTTTTCATGGTTCTGGACATGCTACAGAGCTGAAAACTCACATGCACACCTTTTAGACCCCCAGATACTAAATCCAAAGTAAAAATCAAAAAATCTCTTTTTTTTTTTTAAATTTTTCAATAATTGGCTTTTTTATCAAAAATGACAATTTTTAAGAACTTTTTTGTGTGATTTTGTGTCTGGGGGGTCTAAAAGGTGTACCTGTGAAGTTTCAGCTCTGTAGCATGTCCAGAACCCCCAAAAAAAGATCATACAATTGTAAAAGAGGGGTCCCACCATCCCTGCTCTACTGAAAAATGATCTTTTTTCTTGTTCTGGACATGCTACAGAGCTGAAACTTCACAGGTACACTTTTTAGACCCCCCAGACACTAAATCCAAAAAAAGTCATGCCTTCCTCCAAAAATGCCCGATAAATGCAAGAAAAAGCGCCGTAGAGAAGCCATATTCCTGTTCTAATAAAAATTATAAGAAAATGCTAATTTTTGGGGGGTTCTTTTGAGGCAGGCAAAACATCTGAACTTGTGTATAGTGGTATATATACACACATACATATATTTATATACACACCTAGACATATATAGGTGTGATAGTAGCAGAAATATATGCTTGCGCTAATGAAATCATTTACAGTAATATATTTCTGCTACTATCACACTTATATATGTCTAGGTGTGTATATAAATATATGTATGTGTGTATATATACCACTATACACAAGTTCAGATGTTTTGCCTGCCTCAAAAGAACCCCAAAAAATGCCAAAAAAAACGCTAGCGTCAAAAAAAAATGCCCAGGTGTGTTTTTGCTGGCATTTTTTGGGGGGTTTTGGAGGCAGGCAAAACATCAGAACTTGTGCACAGTACCACTATACACAAGTTCAGATGTTTTTCCTGACTGCAAAGAACCCAAAAAATGCCTTCTATTAAACCGGCAAGGTGTTACAGCAGAGAAGCCATATTCCTGTGCTTAAAGTTTTCTAATACAAACGATCTTTTTTTTATGGTTCTGGACATGCTACAGAGCTGAAACTTCACATGTACACTTTTTAGACCCCCCAGATCTGAAATCCAAAGTAAAAATAAAGAAATCTCATTTTTTTTTTTAATTTTTCAATAATTGGCTTTTTTATCAAAAATGACAATTTTTAAGAACTTTTTTTGTGTGATTTTGTGTCTGGGGGGTCTAAAAGGTGTACCTGTAAAGTTTCAGCTCTGTAGCATGTCCAGAACCCCAAAAAAAAGATCATATAATTGTAAAAGAGGGGTCCCACCATCCCTGCTCTACTGAAAAATGATCTTTTTTCTGGTTCTGGACATGCTACAGAGCTGAAACTTCACAGGTACACTTTTTAGACCCCCCAGACACTAAATCCAAAAAAAGTCATGCCTGCCTCCAAAAATGCCCGATAAATGCAAGAAAAAGCGCTGTAGAGAAGCCGTATTCCTGTTCTAATAAAAATTATAAGAAAATGCTAATTTTTGGGGGGTTCTGGACATGCTACAGAGCTGAAACTTCACATGTACACTTTTTAGACCCCCCAGATACTTAATCCAAAGAAAAATCTCTTTTTTTTTTCTTTTTTTTTAATTTTTCAATAATTGGCTTTTTTATCAAAAATGACAATTTTTAAGAACTTTTTTTTGTGTGATTTTGTGGCTGGGGGTCTAAAAGGTGTACCTGTGAAGTTTCAGCTCTGTAGCATGTCCAGAACCAGAAAAAAAGATCATATAGGTGTTAAAGTTAAAGGAGGCTCCCGAACCACATCCCTGTTCTACTGAAAAATTATCTTTTTTTTTTCATGGTTCTGGACATGCTACAGAGCTGAAAATTCACATGCACACCTTTTAGACCCCCAGATACTAAATCCAAAGTAAAAATCAAAAAATCTCTTTTTTTTTTTTAAATTTTTCAATAATTGGCTTTTTTATCAAAAATGACAATTTTTAAGAACTTTTTTGTGTGATTTTGTGTCTGGGGGGTCTAAAAGGTGTACCTGTGAAGTTTCAGCTCTGTAGCATGTCCAGAACCCCCAAAAGAAGATCATACAATTGTAAAAGAGGGGTCCCACCATCCCTGCTCTACTGAAAAATGATCTTTTTTCTTGTTCTGGACATGCTACAGAGCTGAAACTTCACAGGTACACTTTTTAGACCCCCCAGACACTAAATCCAAAAAAAGTCATGCCTTCCTCCAAAAATGCCCGATAAATGCAAGAAAAAGCGCCGTAGAGAAGCCATATTCCTGTTCTAATAAAAATTATAAGAAAATGCTAATTTTTGGGGGGTTCTGGACATGCTACAGAGCTGAAACTTCACATGTACACTTTTTAGACCCCCCAGATACTAAATCCAAAGAAAAATCTCTCTTTTTTTTTTTTTTTTTTTTTTTTAATTTTTCAATAATTGGCTTTTTTATCAAAAATGACAATTTTTAAGAACTTTTTTTGTGTGATTTTGTGTCTGGGGGTCTAAAAGGTGTACCTGTGAAGTTTCAGCTCTGTAGCATGTCCAGAACCAGAAAAAAAGATCATATAGGTGTTAAAGTTAAAGGAGGCTCCCGAACCACATCCCTGTTCTACTGAAAAATTATCTTTTTTTTTTCATGGTTCTGGACATGCTACAGAGCTGAAACTTCACATGCACACCTTTTAGACTAAATACTAAATCCAAAGTAAAAATCAAAAAATCTCTTTTTTTCTTTTTTTTTTTAATTTTTCAATAATTGGCTTTTTTATCAAAAATGACAATTTTTAAGAACTTTTTTTGTGTGATTAATAGTTAATGGGGCATGACCCAGAACCCTAGGCACTTTTTAGGGGCATTTATTGGGTTTTGGGGCTTCAAAATGGTGTTTTTTGATTACAGAAGTTCGGGTCCCATTGATTTCAAAGGGGTTCTGAAATCCGGGCCGAACTTTCGGGAAGTTTGGATGTTCTGGCCGAACCGAACTTTTCAAAAGTTCGATCATCCTTACTCTCAACCCCCAACTGCACTGATGGTTATCCCCTCCTCTCTCCTGCCAGCTGTTACGGGGGATGCTTTTAAGATAGAGAGTGGGGAAGGGGCTGCTAAATGTGTTATCTGTATCGATCACTGACTCTTTTCATTCATAAATGAGGCATAGTTAACTGTGCTTACTATGATTCAGTATGTGAATGACCAGGAAGCTCTGTACAGAGCTATTCTTATTCATTCATTCTGTGCAGCTGAGGCTGCAGAGAAGGAGATAGAGGGCTGTATCCTCAATGTCTCGTCTCCGTCTCAAAGGTGAAACTTCAGAGGTCTGTTTAGACCCCTGATATTTCACCAAATTCCCCCCCCCCCTGCCAATAATAACAAAAATAAAGAACTACTGACACCAGAACTGTCAGAACTACCAGGGTCGCAAAGGTCACACTTGTGACCAGGCCCTAGCATTCAACCACCATGGGGGGCGCTGAATGTTCTTGCACTGGGTCCCTGAAGGTTCTATTTATGCCTCTGTATTGTCTGTATGCCATCGAAAGTCTATGGCTAACCTGAAGAGTAACTTCACTTGTGCTGGGAAAAAAACAATCCCCTCTGGGTGATCTATGTACATTGGAAGAATTTTAACAAACCTTATGTATGAATATATTTGTTTTAAAGTGTTAATTATGTATTTCAAGAGATTACTCTTGTTGATGCACTCTGTTTGAGTTGGTTGGAGGTGGATTCATAAGAATCTCAGAATCATAACATAACAAACTAAATTCATTTCTGATTCATTAATATGTTATGATTTGGAGCTTCTGAGGGATCCTCTATTCAACTCAAACACAATAAATGGAAATCCTCATTTGTTTTGACTTTCATACCTTTGATTGCAACATGTTTCCATATGTAGTGCATTTTTTATGTTATGCAACTGAACCACTTGCCGACCAGCCACCGAACATATACTGCGGCAGGTTCCCGCCAAACGACGTACCCGTACGTTGCTTTGCGGGAGCGCTTGCACACGCCCATTTGCCAGAGGAGACGCTGCTCTGCAAGCCACAACAACATTAACCAGTAGTCTTGTCCAAAAACAACACTTGGACAGATTCAAGTAATATTAAAGGCAGATTTTTTTAAAATAAGAAATATGTCATACTTAATTGCTCCGTGCAGTACTTTTGCACAGAGCAGCCCTAATCCTCCTCTTCTACGGTCCCCCGCAGTGCTCCGGCCCCTCCATCCTGCCAACTGCTGCCATAGCTCTGTCCATTCACACACGGAGCACAGCTTGGACCCACCCCTGCTCAATCCTAGTTGGCTTACTGGCTGTCATTCATAGTACTAGTAGGAGCCAATGGCTCCCACTTCTGTCTCAGCCAGCAAGGAGGAAGAGACCCAGGAGAGCTGCTTTACATCGCTAAATCAAGATGGGACTCAGGTAAGTATTAGGGTGGCTGGAAGGGCTGCTGCACGCAGAAGATTTTTTACCTTAACCACTTGCCGACCGCCAGCAGTATATATACTGCGGCAGGTCAGCTCTGTCCCGCGAAACAATGTAACTGTTCGTTGCTTCCCAGGGTTGCGAGTAGGGGGGGGGTGCACGCATCGCCGGTGGCGCGCCCATTCGCCACAAGGGGAAGTTTATCTGCGGGTCCTGAGGGCGTGGTTGCAGCTGGGCACCTGCGATCACTCCACCTGGAGACAGAACTGCGGTCTGCCGTTAAAAACATGGCAGACCGCAGTTCTGTCAGCAATGAACACAGGGCTCCTGTGTTCCTCCTATTTAGGAACACAGGGCACTGTGTTCATTCCATAAGCCCATACCCCACACAGTTAGAAAGCACCCCCTAGGGGCACATTTAACCAGGGGTCAAGTCCTGGTAAAAAAAGTGTGGGAACTCACCCAGGATCCCCCCCCCCCCCCCCCGACATTGCAAAAAAGTACCTAAAATGCCCGTATTTTGTGGTAAACAGTGCAAATATCAATATTTTAATTTATAAACATGTAGATAGCGCTATTAGCAATGTGTTTAAGTTAAACAAAAGTCAAAAGCCATCTTGCTCTATTTACACGAAGGTAAGGTTAATATAACCCAGCCAGCAAAGAGTTCCTCCTTACATCAGAGACTGAAGGATTCCCCCTAACAGTGCAAGGGAACTCTGACATAAAGAGGAATTCTGCAGATCATGTTCTAAAGGGGAACTCTGATATAAGGGGGGAGGGGGGACTCTGGTGACCAGAGACCACCTTATATCAGAGTCCACTGCATTCATTTTTACATCAGAGGTCCCACTTACATCAGAGTCTGCAGCATTGCCCTTTACATCAGAGCTCCCCTTCACATCAGCGTGCACAGAGTTCCCCCTTGCACTGTAAGGGGGAATCCTGCAGACTGATGTAAAGGGGAATACCGGGAACTCTGATGTTGGGGGGACTCTGGTGACCAGAGACCACCTTCCGCTGAGTGAATGCACTAAGGAAGGGGGGGGGGGTCCTGATTTAAGGAGGAACCTTTGTAGGTGGTGCAGGTTTTTAAGGATTAAATTAGATGGTGAGGAGGCATCATAATGCGTCCTTGCCACCTAGCAAACACCCTCTGAAAAGTGATCCATTGTGGTTCACTCTTCAGAGTGCAAAACTAGTGTACCCTAATTTACAGCAATGCCCCTCAGATGTGTCACTCCACACATGCTTGGTATTAGTCCCAGTTCACATATATGTGATGCAGGAACCCTGCAAATCCACTGCGGGTTCCTGCATCGCATTCAACTCGCAGGCAGTTCACACTGCCATATACGAATCACAGTCGGTGTCAATACAAAGTTAATGACACCCCCAGATCAGTTCGTATATCGCAGTGCGAACAGTCAGTTCCAACATGAATTGGATCGCATGGGTGTGAACACTCATGCGATCTGATCCTGGTGCGGACCCAAAAAAGGGTCCTGTGTGAGTTGTGTCCGAATGCGATGCGAATTCAGCCATACAATCTGTAAGGCTGCATTTGCATCGCACACACATCGCATGGGATTTGCACAGCAGTGCGCTGCGCATCACATGCAAGGTCTGTCATCGCATATATGTGAACTGGCGCTAAGACACAATTCAAATGCAGCATTGTTAGTCCCCCCCCAGTACCTGGTCTGGATGCAGTCTTCTACCTGGGGTCTGGGTGCAGGGCTTGTCCTGCAGGTGGTTCTTCCTGGAGCTGGGAACCCAGAGACCAGCTGAGCACTGCTGGTACTTCTGGTCCTCTCCCTTCCTTCTGGGCACCACTGAGCTGGGCAACTGGGAGGGGGAGGGGGGCAAGAGAGGAGGGGGGGAGGGGGGGGGGAGAGGAGGAGGGAGGGGAGAGAGAAGAGGAGGGGGGAGAGGAGGGAGGGAGAGAGAAGAGAAGAGGGGGGAAGAGGAGGGGGGAGGAGGGATCGGGAAAGAGAGAGGAGGGGGAGCAGAGAAGGGGGGGGGAGAGGAGAGGAGGGGGAGGGAGGAGGGAGAGAAGGAGGGGGAGAGGAGGAGGGGGAGAGGAGGGAGAGAGAAGAGGGAGGGGAGAAGAGGAGGGGGGAGGAGGGATCGGGAGAGAGAGAGGAGGGGGAGCAGAGGAAGGGGGGAGAGGAGGGGGGAGGAGGGATCGGGAGAGAGAGAGGAGAGGGAGCAGATGAAGGGGGGGAGAGGAGGGGGGAGAGGAGAGGAGGAGGGGGGGAGAGGAGGGGGGGAGAGGAGAGGAGGACGGGGGAGGAGAGGAGGAGGGAGGGGGGAGAGAGAAGAGGAGGGGGGGAGAGGAGAGGAGAGGAGGAGAGGAGGGAGAGGGAAGAGAAGAGGGGGGGAAGAGGAGGGGGAGGAGGGATTGGGAGAGAGAGAGGAGGGGGAGCAGAGGAGGGGGGGAGAGGAGGGGGGAGAGGAGAGGAGAAGGGGGGAGGAGAGGAGGGGGGAGAGGAGAGGAGGAGGGGGAGGGAGGAGAGGAGGGGGGAGGAGAGGGGGGGAGAGGAGGGAGAGAGAAGAGAAGAGGGGGGGAATAGGAGGGGGGAGGAGGGATCGGGAGAGAGAGAGGAGGGGGAGAGGAGAGGAGAGGAGGGGGGGAGAGAAGAGGAGGAGGGGGGAGAGGAGGAGGGGAGGAGGGGGGAGAGGAGAGGAGGAGGGGGGAGGAGAGGAGAGGGGGGGAGGAGGGGGGAGAGGGGGGGATGAGAGGAGAGGTGGGGGAGAGGAGGGGGGAGAAGAGGGGGGGAGAGAGAGAGGAGGGTCAAGCAGAGGAGGAGGGGGGAGAGGAGAAGAGGGGAGGGGGGAGAGGAGGGGAGGGGGGAGAAGAGGGGAGGGGGGAGAGGAGGAGGGGGGAGAGGAGAGGAGGGGGAGAGGAGGGGGGAGGAGAGAGAGAGGTGGGTCGAGCAGAGGACGAGGGGGGGAGAGGAGGGGGGCAGGCGCCAGGCGTCTCTCACTAGTCCCAGTACACTGCTTGTCACTCAGGTGAGCTCACATGAACAGCCTAGCCTGGACTCCGACACCACCCCCTGCCCCTTTTTTTCCCCTGGGTCTCTCTTGTTACGGCAACAATGCCTGACCGTTCACACTTCATATCGCCTGCCGGACCCCTGTGTTCCACGGGAACAGGAGGTGGACTACTTTATCAGTTTCAGGTAGGCAGATTAATCCACCACAGCGTTCCCAGGCTGTCACCAACTATTCACATTGAAGAAGCTGGTGACCAGGCTGAAGTTGTGTAGCGCGCTGCGGTAGATTAATCCGCCTACCCGAAACAGAAAAAATAGTCCACTTACTGTCCCTGCTCCCACGGAACACAGGGGCCGGCCCGGAGACATTTTTTTTCTCTCTAAATAGCTGCACAGCGGGGGATTGTGGTTTCTCCTTAAAGCGGTTGTAAACCCTATAAAAAAAAAAAAACCTGCAAGACAAAGGCATAATGAGCTAGTATGCATCGCATACTAGCCCATTATGTGTAACTTACCTTAAAACGAAGCCCCGACACGGACCCCCGGACATCGCTGCGGGCGCTGCCATGATCCCTCGCAGTCTCTTCCGGGTTCGGCGGCTCCGGCGCGCTGAATGGCCGGAAGAGACGGCTCCGGCGCGATGATTGGCCGGAGCTGCAAGGACGTCACTCCCGCGCATGCGCGCGGGAGTGATTTTTCCGGCAAGCTCCGGCAAACTAATTGAAGGTCCCCCCCGGACCTTCAGAGCGCATGCGCCGTTCGCGTGAGCGGCTGCATGCACTGTAAATATCTCCTAAACCATGCCGGTTTAGGAGATATTATTTGTACATACAGGTAAGCCTTATTATAGGCTTACCTGTAGGTAAAAGTGTCAAAAAGCGGGATACTACCGCTTTAACAGCGGCCCTGCCTACAGGACGCAGCTGCCAATGGGAACGGCGGTCCTGCTGTGAAAAAAGTGCGGGGACGCCGTTACCATGCGTTCCTGCAGGACTCGAGCCCTGCATTTAACCCTTTAATCTCCCCTGGTGTTAACCCCTTCCCTGCCAGTGTCATTAGTACAGTAACAGTGCATATTTTTTAGCACTGATTACTGTAGTAATGTCACTGGTCCCCCCAAAGGTGTACACCACAATGTTGCAGTCCCGCTAAAAGTTGCTGATCGCTGCCATTACTAGTTTAAAAAAAGAAATAAATAAAAATGGCATAAATCTTTCCCCTAGTTTGCAGATGCGATAACTTTTGCGCAAACCAATCAATATACTCTTATTGACATTTTTTATTACCAAAAATATGTAGAAGAATACAAATTGGCCTAATATGATGAAAATGTATATTTTTTTTATTGGGAATGTTATATAGCAGAAAGTGAAAATATATATATATTTTTTCAGAATTGTCGCTCTTTTTTTGTTTATAGCGCAAAAAATAAAACCACAGGGGTCATCAAACACCACAAAATGAAAGCTCTATTTGTGGGAAAAAAGGGCATAGATTTTATTTGGGTACAGCATCACACGACCGGGCAATTGTCAGTTAAAGTAACGCAGTGCCGAATTGCAAAAAATGGCCTGGTCATTAAGGGGGAAAACCTTCCAGTCCAGAAGTGGACAATAGATATGTTAATGCAACATAAGAATGCATTCTAAATCAATTTGGGCCATTCATTATGTCCTTACGGTATTTGGATTGAGACATTAACCAGTTCTGGACCGGAAGGATTACTACATTACTACAGTAATCAGTGCTAAAAATATGCACTGTTACTGTAATAATGACATTGGCAGGGAAGGGGTTAACACAGTGGGGATCAAAGGGTTAAGTGTGAGCCTAGGGGAGTGTTTTCTAACTGTATGGGGGATGGATTTGTGAAATGAACACAGAGACCTGTGATCCTATGTAGAAGGATGACAGGTGCTCTGTGATCATTTCAGAGAGAACAACGGTCTGCTATGTTTACAACAGCTGACCACCCTTCTCTCTCAGTGGGGAGTGATCGTGGATGCCCAGCGGCAATCGCAGCTGCCAGTCCCGTGGATCGGCATCCCCGCCCCCCAGCCCCACTCCCGCGAACCGACGTACCCATACGTCGATTCGCACAGCCGAGCCAGCCTGCCGCAGTATATATGCGGCAGCCGGTCGGCAAGTGGTTAATAAAAGGTCAGAATGAAACTAATGAATATGAATACATTTTGTTGTTTTGTTCTAATTTATTTTGGGTTCTTTGAAATTCTTTACTATTGTGATTTGGATACATCAGAATAACTAAATAATGGAAAGTTTGTCAGAATTTCGATTTGTAACTAAACAAATCGCACATGTTTAATATTAGCGAGTTGGCCAAATGTTTCAAAGTGATCCCTACCAAGGCAGTCCTAGCAAAATCCAAAAAAGATATGTGCTGTACCGCACCCCCCTCCTGCGCTCAGAACCTGGTCCTCAGGCTGCCTCAATCCCTGGAACTCGTGCTAATACTTGGCATCCATTATGGCTAGGCTTTGCTGCCCCTTACGACCAGGGCGGTCGACCAAACACTGTAATACAAAAACAAAGAAAGGGCGCACCAGCCTAGCGCATTATCCTCAGCGAGTTTATTAGATACAAATTAAAATCAACTACTCACAAACATTCGTGAGATTCAGACACATCGATTCCATAAAGCCGCCTCATAGCAAAGGTCCAACGTCTTTACTGGAAGCAGAGGGCTTCCAGTAAAGACGTTGGACCTTTGCTATGAGGCGGCTTTATGGAATCGATGTGTCTGAATCTCACGAATGTTTGTGAGTAGTTGATTTTAATTTGTATCTAATAAACTCGCTGAGGATAATGCGCTAGGCTGGTGCGCCCTTTCTTTGTTTTTGTATTACAGTCCTAGCAAAATATTTCATTAGATAGCATTAAATGGCTGATGTTTTTTCTGGTATAGAGAGGGTCGAATTTACCACTGGGCACAGAGAAAAGACAAAAAAAAAAAAATGAATATAAAGAACACTTAAACGAAAACACCAAGCAGGGGCAGACTGGCAACTTTCGGTCCAAGGGGCAAGTACAAACCAGAGGCCCATGGTGCAGTGACCCAACCCCCCTCCCACTCTCCCTTTTCCTGTCCTCCTCCTGACCCCCTTTCCAAGCTGAAGCCCTGCTCCAGGTACTGTCTACTCACCGGCTGAATCTGAGTTCCCGACCTGGCCAGCAGGGGGTGTTTGGGGGGAGCTGGGACAGCTCGGTCAGGGCTGGCCAGGGGAGAAAAGTCTCCAGTGGGGCATGGAACCGGCCTCTACTCAGACACAATTTACACCATCCATGCTGGGGAAGGGGGAAAGGCCTGCGTTCTGTCCTTGTCTTCAATCCACACTCGGTAGGTCAGTGAGAGGGACTTTTTACTTCTCTTTACCAGGAATCCTTTAGGCATGTCTTTGGCAGAAGCAGTGCAGCCTATTTACAGGGCATCAGTGTGGCCCAGGGGGCAATTGCCCCCCTGCCCCCTGGCCCAGTTCTCCCCTGACTCCAATTAAAGAAAAAGTAGAAACAATTCAATTAACAAAATTGGTAATTTGCAACAAAAGCAATTTGCTTATTGTTATTAAACAGTGTAGGAATGTGTTATTTCCTGAGCAATTTAAGACAGAAACATTCCAGGAATATTTAGAGAATAGTTTGCTATCTGATGCTGCATTCGTGTTGGTATAAAATAATTGCATGTGTGCATTTCAGCTTTCATCTCAGTTATATGGGACCAACGATTACCTTCATTAATATATTACATAGATAAGGAACATCTGCAGTTTCCTGTTCCACCCAAGCGAAAACACATAAAGAAGGATATATGATCATGTATGGGGGAATACTTCTTGCTGACATATAGGGTCTTCTGGGATTGGATTTAACGGCTGTCTGGATAAGGAAGGATGTAGGTGGAGAGAGATTGCAAGGGAGATTTTCTCCCAGAGGGCATCTGAAAGATGTAGAGGGGGTGGAGGATAAATCATTACCTTTTGAGTGAAGGCTAAAGACAATTAGTCATAAAAATGACACAGCCAGAGGAACATAATGTGATTTGTCATATAAAGGTCTATGTCTCGTCAGCAGAATGTTAACTTGGTTATGATGGACAAAGCTGACATGAGTGTATGGCTTTTAACATCAGCTTTACCCTTTTATTGCCTGAGGTCCTTGTCCAGAAAATAGTCAGTCTTCTGCACTAGTGCACAATAAATTACCCATCGCCTTATAATTATGGTTTATCGTGATGTCAGCAGAAGCGATCTTTTCTGTTAGTAACATGCAGAAACCAGTTGGAACGATACTTGTCCCAAATTCATGCCTAGAAATGTTTATGGTAACAGATGGGAGCAGACAAAATGCCATCTGCTTAGGAAGAGCCTATCTCTGCATTGCTTATTCGTATGTCCATTAACTTAACCCTTGGCTTTAAAGAGAGCAGTAAGAACAAGTAAAATTGTTGTTTTGCTGTTGACAAGAGAATGCAGGTTCAGTTTTAAAAAAATGGAAGCATTAAATGGCATTTTGCTGTAAGAGCCGAAATATGTTGTTTAAAGCATGTGATCTCAAAAGAGAGGATTGAACATGCTAATAATAGATAAGAGGGACAATGTCTAGCCATTCAGCATCTATATTAGCACTGTTTGCCACATGAACGGATGATTCCATTATTAGTATTTAGTTCTAGTTTTGTTTTTGTTTTTTTGCAAGGTTTTATGCTTTATTTCCTTCAATCAGCATGCATACTATTTTTTAGTAAGGAACATCTATCTTTAAAACACTTCCGTCTCCCATTTTCATATATCAAAATATATAGTGCCACCTACAGATTGAAACTACAACATTGCAACAAACACAGAAAATATACAAAATTGTAACAACAATAAATATGACTATTGCGCCATTATCTTATATATAAAAAATTGTTTTAAAAATATGTTGGTTTAAATAAAATCCTGTTATATTTTTTTATATAAATTGTTTTTTCTTTGGCACCGATAAAATCCCATATTTCCCATTTTCAAAATATCTTTGACCAACAAGGCATGTGGTGCGTTTATTCCTTTGACACCCGGCAACATATCTATTGTATATTCATAAATTGTATTTTAAATTGTTTTTACATATAAACAAACTATCTACATATTAAATCAAATTAATTTCAAATTTAACTACAAGGATAATGTCTACATTCACAAAGGAGTTGTTTTAATACTCTCACTAAATATACATAATATATTATAGAGACATTATAAATCCTGCAAATGTTCAATGCCTATTCCAAAACTACAATATCAATAATACAGCACTTGTAGATCAAAACATGTGCTTATGTAACCTAATGCAATCAGAAAAAAAAAAATATAAAAAACATAAACAAAATCAAAGTCTTTCCAAAAATCTCATATAAAGTGCTTGGTGCTCCAAATTCCTTATAAAGGTGCTGAAGTACTTCATATAAACATGCTGTGAAGTGTGCCACACTCTTATATCCCCACTCACCAGAGAAAGTGGACCCTCAGCTTTTCAGTCTGGGAGTCTTTATTTGGGTCTCCACAAATGTTACTCGTGGGGCAGCTCTAATATCCACCAAGCATAATAAAACAGAATGATACTCAGTGAAGTACTGTAAAAACATATTTATTTGCACAAAAAAAAAAATGTACCAATTCCAAATAAAAACAGGCATGAAACAATCATGAGGCTCTTCCAGGTTCACCGCAACTCGGCGTGCTATATGATACTGGTGTCCGTGAGCGGTCCTTGCAGCAGTGTGCAGCGGCCCAATCACATGCAGCATCCCCTTCCACCTCCCCCGCCACTGCCCGCTGGTTGGTAGGACTGCCAGCATCCTAACCAATCAGGTGCACTGCTGCTCACTGCTTGTGCATTACCCCACCCCAGGCCCTGACCTTCAGACAGAGGAGAGAGGGAACGGAAGGAACTTCTTCCTCCAACCAGCCCATGCCATGCCTGGCAGTCTTAGTGACAGTGCGCAGCGTGCCCCGACCCACCTGGGCCACAGCTTCATTGTGACTTGTGAGTCAGTCAACTCGTCAGTCTGACAGTGTGTGTCCTATCCTATTCATCATAAGCTGCAGAATTTGACTGGGATCATAACAGGGATCTATGGGGGACTCTGCCTGTGCCTGGCCTGCTCTAAAGGGGGATCTATGGGGGGGCTGCTCTAAAGGGGGATCTCTGGGGACCCTGCTCTCTGCCATAGATCCCCTTTAGATCAGGGTCCCCATAGATCCCCCTTTGGAGCAGGGTCCCTATAGATACCCTTTAGAGCAGGGTCCACATAGATCCCCTTTAGAGCAGGCCAAGGTCACCGTAGATCCCTCTTTAGAGCAGGGTCCCCGTTGATCCCCCATTAGAGAAGGGCCCCCATAGTTCCCCTTTAGAGAAGGTCCCCATAGATCCTCCTTTAGAGAAGGATCCCCCTTTAAAGAAGGGTCACCATAGTACAGCCAGCCCTCCTGTACTGGGCCTGGGCCCCATCAGTTCAAAGGGGAGCCTGAGCACCTGCTAAAAAGGAGGGCCAGTTGTACTGCTGTATTGCTGACTGTGACGGTGTTCACCGTCACTGGAATTTAAGGACAGATGGATGATGGTTTGGATTGCTTCATATTTGTCAGCAATGTCTCTATGTAGAAATATGAAGATTTTATTCCCTGTACAGTATGAGGTCCCTGACCAGGAAGTACAATTCCTAAAATGGTCATTCCAGGAAGTTCAATGTGGAGACTGACTGTCTAACAATGTTGCTTTTGTCTGAGGTGGCTTTCCATTCACCTATTGTCGGGTGTGCTAATGAAATTCACCTGTTGTCTGCCAAGGGATGTATTGACACTCAGAGTAATGTGTATTGGGGGCTCATTATGGAACCATTGTTCTGTGTCTGGCTGTTGTGTGCATTGATTGCCCCCTGGGGGCTTCTGTCTCATTACACATAACAGTCCTTCTGGTCAAGCTATCGGACCAATCCCTGCTGACTCATTTTCAAGTCCTCATTTGCATGGCTAAGGAGGACCTGAAGGAGAACGGCATTTACTTTGCAATTGACCAATGGGAAAGCGGTTGTTGGGGGCAGGATGTTCCAAATTCTGTATAAAAGTGTGTTGTGTACTTCCAATAAAAGTCTTCCTGTTTGAACTTACATACAGCCTGCCTGGTGTTTGTTCTAATGGATTCCAAACGGCACATAGCTGTAGTTCAGATCCCGGAGCCTTGGTTGACCGAACCATCAGACGTTGCGATCTGCAAGCTGACTCACTAGAAGCAGAGGAGTGTCGGGAGAGCGTAAGCGAGCGAGCAAGGGTCTCATCACACTGACGCTTGTGGATCCCCCTGCAGCTCTTCCGGCTTCTACTCCTCTTTCTCCCTTTGGCTGTGCTGCAGGGGGATTGGCTCTTGGGTACGCACCCCCTTCCACCCGCTGTTGGGCCCAGCTGTGTGCCCTACTTCTCCACAGCACTGCTGGCTTTCCTCCTTTCCCACCAGCAGCTGTTGAGCGTACACAGGGGGATTGTTTCAGGATGGAGAGTGGGGGGGGGACTTCCTTTCCTGAATGAGCACAGAGAGCGATCGGTACCAATCGCTCCTGTGTCCATTTGTCACTGAAGCATAGTAAACAGTGTTTACTATGCTTTAGTTTGTGAATGAAAAGGAAGCTTCAGAGTACTTCTAATTAATTTACTGTCCAGTGGAGCTCAGGCTGCAGAGAAAAAGACTGAATCTGAAGACTGAAAATGCTGAATCTCTGTCCTCAGTCCCTTTCTCTGTTCCAAATGTGAGACTTCAGGGGTTTATTTACAACCCTGATATTTCATAGCAGGACCCCTCAACAGGGCAGTTAAAAAAAAAAAAAGAAAATCAAGAAAATAACGTAAAAAATGTAAAATTAAAAAAAAAAAAAAAAAAAAGAGCAGTTAGCATTTGTATTACTATTCAGAGAGCATTTGACAGGCAGTGAGGAGACATGTTGCCTCTTTACCACCTGCTTTGATTCCGAACAAGGGCACAACAACTTTGCATCAACTGTTGCTTTGCAACAACACAACAAAGTTGCGGGGCACTTGCAAAGCAGCGCTATTCACTTGAATGAGTGTTGTTTGGCGGGGGTATCATTGCTATTGCAAAGCATAGCAATGTGGCCATGGCATTTTATCAAAAATATAATTTGAAATTTTTGGGGGGTGCATGTCAGGTAGGCTGTATGTAATTTCTAACAGCAGCCCTGAGCATGCCTACTACATGATGCTCCCTTATCCAACAAAATGTCTAAACAATCCTTAATAAAACATGTCCATAACACAGCCAAAGCCTGCATTTGGGCCCTATGGGAAAATCTGTCCCCCACCAGGTCGCATTGGCTTGCCAGAATCGCAAAAATCCATTAAATGGAAAATCTTACTATGGTTATGAAAGATCAGGAGGAAAACTATTGACAGGTTTGGACACCATACTTTTATAAAGATCAGACACTGTTAGGCTCCCAGTAGTAGGTTAGACAGCTAGACATTGATGCCCCCCCCCTTTTTTTCTTTTCTTTTCTCTCTCTCTTGCCCTCACTACCCATTTGGTTTGAACATGTACACTACGTTCCCTCAAAAAAAAAAAAAAAAAAAAAAGACTTTGGGGAACAGTAGTTGTTTGTCTGGTACTTGGGATGCAGCCTCTGCAAATGGGTCTTGTGATTTATAATTTTTTGGAATGTGTGTAAGTGCTTTGCAACTTTTGTGGCATTAATGCTGTGTCATTATTGTATTAATGATTCGTCCATCCCATATTTTGTACTTCTATTTTTCTAAAATAATTAAAACATTTAAAAAAAAAAAAAAAAAAGGTTTTGAGCAGTACTTCAAGTGGTTGTAAAGGTAAAAGGTTTTTTCATTTTTAACTTTACGCATTCTCTGCAATAGGGTAAAAAAAAAAAAAAAAAAAACATTTTAATAGTAGCTCCCCTGCAGCCCCCCAATTACTTACCTGAGCCCGATCTCAATCCAGTGATGTGCATGTCTGCACCAGCTCCTCTCCCCTCTCCCCGCTCTCACAAGCTTGCCCGAGAGCAGGGAGCAGGGCTGGGGCCGAGCTGGGCTGTGTGTCTGAATAGACGCAAACTGCCCAGCTCAGGGGAGAGCATGCACAAGTGCCCCCATAAGAAGCAGATAGCTATAAGGAACTTAGCGGGGGAAAAGAGCCAAGAGCGCTGGCAGGGGGGCAAAAGAAGGGGGTTGGGGCCGCTCTGTGCAAAACCATTGCATAGAGCAGGTAAATATGGCAGGTTTGTATTTTCATAACAAAGATTTAAAGTTTTATTATCACTTCAACCATTGTTAACCTCTTATTATTATACAAAAGCACTTCCAGTAATCTTGGGGATCGATGGTGATGGTGAGCTGATTTCCTATAGAATTAATCACTGGGTATTTTTTTATTTCAATTATTATTATTATTATTATTATACAGGATTTATATAGCGCCAACAGTTTGCGCAGCGCTTTACAATGTGAAGGAAGACAATACAGTTACAATACAGTTCAAACAGGAGGAACTAGAGGGCCCTGCTCCAGGGCCGATCTGAGGCGGGTGCACGGGGTGCATCGCACCCAGGCGCCGCGAGCTGAGGCGGAGGAGGGGCGCCGAAGCTCCAGTGACAGGGCCGGTGTTCTAAAATTTAATACACAGCTGACAGAGAGGAGGCAGCAGGACTGGTTGCTTAGCTGAGAGAAGGCGGGACGGAGAGAAGACATCCTTGGGTCTGAGAGGAGGTGGGACAGATTGCTTAGATGGGAGGAGACGGGACAGAGGCAGAGAAAAAATTTAATCAGCCAGCTCTGCATTATTACAATTATGCTCGCCCTCCGTCCCGCCTCCTCCCAGCTAAGCAGTTCGTCCCGCCTCCGCCCCGCCTCCTCTCAGACCCGAGGATGTCTTCTCTCCATCCCGCCTCCTCCCAGCTAAGCACTTCGTCCCGCCTCCGCCCGCCTCCTCTCCATCCTGTCTCCTCTCAGCTAAGTAATCAGTCCCGCCTCCTCTCTGTCAGCAGTGACGTACTGGCACCGGCGGGGCGCCATTTTTAAATCTAAAGTAAACTGTAGTGGCCCAGCAGTGGCGCGCGCCTCTCATCACGGCCAGGTAAGACCCCTCCACAGCTTTTGACCACCTCCCCCTGTACCATGTCCACAGCCTCAGACACCTCCCCCTTGTTCCATGTCCGCAGCCTCAGACATCTCCCCCCTGTACCATGTCCGCAGCCTCAGACACCTCCCCCCTGTACCATGTCCGCAGCCTCAGACACCTCCCCCTTGTTCCATGTCCGCAGCCTCAGACACCTCCCCCCTGTACCATGTCCGCAGCCTCAGACACCTCCCCCCTGTACCATGTCCGCAGCCTCAGACACCTCCCCCTTGTTCCATGTCCGCAGCCTCAGACACCTCCCCCCTGTACCATGTCCGTAGTCTCAGACACCTCCCCCTTGTTCCATGTCCGCAGCCTCAGACACCTCCCCCCTGTACCATGTCCGCAGCCTCAGACACCTCCCCCTTGTTCCATGTCCGCAGCCTCAGACACCTCCCCCCTGTACCATGTCCGCAGCCTCAGACACCTCCCCCTTGTTCCATGTCCGCAGCCTCAGAAATCTCCCCCCTGTACCATGTCCGCAGCCTCAGACACCTCCCCCCTGTACCATGTCCGCATCCTCAGACACCTCCCCCCTGTACCATGTCCACAGCCTCAGAAATCTCCCCCCTGTACCATGTCCGCAGCCTCAGACACCTCCCCCCTGTACCATGTCCGCAGCCTCAGAAATCTCCCCCCTGTACCATGTCTGCAGCTTCAGAAATCTCCCCCCTGTACCATGTCTGCAGCCTCAGACATCTCCCCCCTGTACCATGTCCGCAGGCTCAGACACCTCCCCCCTGTACCGTGTCCGCAGCCTCAGACACCTCCCCCCTCTACCGTGTCCGCAGCCTCAGACATCTCCCCCCCGTACCATGTCCGCAGCCTCAGACATCTCCCCCCTGTACCATGTCCGCAGCCTCAGACACCTCCCCCCTGTTCCATGTCCGCAGCCTCAGACACCTCCCCCCTGTTCCATGTACGCAGCCTCAGACACCTCCCCCCTGTACCATGTCCGCAGCCTCAGACACCTCCCCTCTGTACCATGTCCGCAGCCTCAGACACCTCCCCCCTGTTCCATGTCCGCAGCCTCAGACACCTCCCCCCTGTACCATGTCTGCAGCCTCAGACACCTCCCCCTTGTTCCATGTCCGCAGCCTCAGACACCTCCCCCCTGTACCATGTCCGCAGCCTCAGACATCTCCCCCCTGTACCATGTCCGCAGCCTCAGACACCTCCCCCCTGCACCATGTCCGCAGCCTCAGACACCTCCCCCCTGTACCATGTCCGCAGCCTCAGACACCTCCCCCCTGTTCCATGTCCGCAGCCTCAGACACCTCCCCCCTGTTCCATGTCCGCAGCCTCAGACACCTCCCCCCTGTACCATGTCCGCAGCCTCAGACACCTCCCCCCTGTACCATGTCCGCAGCCTCAGAAATCTCCCCCTGTACCATGTCCGCAGCTTCAGAAATCTCCCCCCTGTACCATGTCTGCAGCCTCAGACACCTCCCCCCTGTACCATGTCCACAGCCTCAGATATCTCCCCCCTGTACCATGTCCGCAGCCTCAGACACCTCCCCCCTGTACCGTGTCCGCAGCCTCAGACATCTCCCCCCGTACCCTGTCCGCAGCCTCAGACACCTCCCCCCTGTTCCATGTCCGCAGCCTCAGACACCTCCAACCTGTTCCATGTCCGCAGCCTCAGACACCTCCCCCCTGTACCATGTCCGCAGCCTCAGACACCTCCCCCCTGTACCATGTCCGCAGCCTCAGACATCTCCCCCCTGTACCATGTCCACAGCCTCAGAAATCTCCCCCCTGTACCATGTCCGCAGCCTCAGAAATCTCCCCCCTGTACCATGTCCGTAGCCTCAGAAATCTCCCCCCTGTACCATGTCCGCAGCCTCAGAAATCTCCCCCCTGTACCATCTCCGCAGCCTCAGAAATCTCCCCCCTGTACCATGTCCGCAGCCTAAGACACCTCCCCCCTGTACCATGTCCGCAGCCTCAGACATCTCCCCCCTGTACCATGTCCGCAGCCTCAGACACCTCCCCCCTGTACCATGTCCGCAGCCTCAGACACCTCCCCCCTGTACCATGTCCGCAGCCTCAGACATCTCCCCCCTGTACCATGTCCGCAGCCTCAGACATTTCCCCCCTGTACCATGTCCGCAGCCTCAGACACCTCCCCCCTGTACCATATCCGCAGCCTCAGACATCTCCCCCTTGTACCATGTCCGCAGCCTCAGACATCTCCCCCCTGTATCATGTCCGCAGCCTCAGACATCTCCCCCCTGTACCATGTCCGCAGCCTCAGACATCTCCCCCCTTTACCATGTCCGCAGCCTCAGACATCTCCCCCCTGTACCATGTCTGCAGCCTCAGACATCTCCCCCCTGTACCATGTCTGCAGCCTCAAACATCTCCCCCCTGTACCATGTCCGCAGCCTCAGACATCTACGCCCTGTACCATGTCCACAGCCTCCAACCATCTCCCCCTGTACCATGTCCGCAGCCTCTAACCATCTCCCCCCTGTACCATGTCCACAGACTATAACCATCTCCCCCATGTACCATGTCCACAGCCTATAACCATCTCCCCCTGTACCATGTCCACAGCCTATAACCATCTCCCCCTGTACCATGTCCATTTGGTGGGCACTGGTAGGCTGCATTTGGTGGGCACTGGTAGGCTGCATTTGGTGGGCACTGGTAGGCTGCATTTGGTGGGCACTGGTAAGCTGCATTTTGTGGGCACTGGGAAGCTGCATTTGGTGGGAACTGGTAGGCTGCATTTGGTGGGCACTGATGAGGCTGCATCAATGCATTCATCTCTTGTATCATATCCGCAGTCTCTGACCATCTCTTGTATCAAGTCTGCAGTCTCTTACCATCTCCTGTCTGGGGGCTCTGTCTAACAGACTCTCTAACAGATGCCCTCTCTGTGTCCATTAGATAGACCCCCCTCCAGTTCCCATTAGAGTACTCTGCTTCTCTTACTGTAATTTGTTTATTGTTAAGCGATCGTGGGAGGGTCCCGGGGTAAGGAAGAGGTCTTAGGGGAGCATCTCTGTGTTTGAGCCATTGCCATAGAAACATTTGTAAAGGGCAGGAATTAGTAAGATGACTACTCCCACATGGGGGCACCAGAAAAATGTCTGCACCCAGGCGCCTGTGACCCTAGGATCGGCCCTGCCCTGCTTGTTAGAGCTTACAATCTAGAAGGGAGGGTCAAGTGTAACAAAAGGCAATAAGCGTGGGGGATGGGTTGATGGAGAAAAAGGAGGTACATTTGTTAGGGGTTGGTAGGATAGGCTTCTCTGAAAAGGAGGGTTTTCAGAGATCGCCTAAAAGCTAATAGAGTGGGATTTCAATCGTTTTTTTTGAAGTTTTGCAAACATGAACATAAACAATAAACAAGAAAGTGGTACACGTCACTGGGTATTTTTGATTTCCACTTTATAAGCACAATGGTGGCAAGAAGATCTTAACCGGTTGCCGACCGCCGCACGACTATATACTGCGTCGGTCAGCCCCGGCCAGGCAGAGTGACGTATGGATACGTCACTCGCCTGTCACTGACTTGCGAGCCAATTGCGGGCGCGGCTCGTTCACAGATAAGTCAGTGCGGTCACACTACGATCGCTCCGGTGAAGGGAGAAAGGCGGAGCGCCTTATGTAAACAAGCCGCCCGTCATTCTCCCTGGTGTAAAAATGAAGATCAGACGGTTCTACTATGTAGGACCGTTGATCTTTGTTTTTACACCAATAGCAATGTCCCTGCACAGTTAGAATCACGCCCCTAGGACACACTTAACCCCTCCCTGTCCAATAAAGTTAACCCCTTCCTTGCCAGTGTAATTTTTGCAGTAACAGTGCTTATGTATAGCACTAATTACTGCAGTAATGTCACTGGTACCCCCAAAAGTGTCAAAAATGTCAGTCAAGGGTCCGATCTGTCCGCCGCAATGTCGCAGTACCGAAAAAAAAAACGCAGATCACCGCCATTACGCGTTAAAAAAAAAAAACACCAAAAATGACAAAAATCTTTCCCTTTGTTAGTAAACGCGATAACTTATGCGCAAACCAATCAAAATACGCTTTTTGCGATTTTTTTTACCAAACATATGTAGCATAAAACAAATTGGCCGAAAATGTTAAAAAATTTTGATTTTTACATTTTTTTTGGGGAATTTCATATAAAAAAATGTGAAAAATATTGTTATTTTTGAAAAATTGATGCTCTTTTTTTGTTTATAGCGCATGATCAAAATATCGCACAGGTGATCAAATACCACCAAAAGAAAGCCCTGTTTGTAGGAAAAAAAGGACGTCAAATTCGTTTAGGTACGACCGCGCAATTGTCCGTTAAACTCACGCAGTAAAAAATCGCAAAAAACCCCCTGGTCTTTTAGCAGCCAAATCCTCCGGGGCTTAAGTGGTTAATTTGCATTTTAGGTGTTTAGCCATAGACTTATAGATTCATATACGATGGATGTTTTTTTTTTTATATTTTGTGGTATGATATTCACATGTTTATATCTGCATGGGTTTAAAGGAGTTGTCATTTCAGAAGGTTTTTTATCTTAATGCATTCTATGCATTAAGATAAAAAGCCTTCTATGTGTAGCAGCCCCCCTTAGCCCCCTAATACTTACCTGAGGTCCCTCTCGGTCCAGCGGTGTCCACGAGTGTCTCAGTCATCTGAGAGTCTCCTTACTGATTGGCTGAGACACAGCAGCGGTGCCATTGGCTCCCACTGCTGTCAATCAAAGTCAGCTAGCCAATCAGGGGAGATAGGGGGTGGGTTAGGAGCTTTGTGTCTGAATGGACACAGGGAGCTGTGACGCAGCTCAGATGCCCCCACAGCAGGCTGCTTGCTGTGGGGGCACTGAACAGGAGGGAGGAGCCAGGATCCCAGTAGAGGGACCCGAGAAGAGGAGAATCCAGGCTGCTCTGTGCAAATTCACTGCAACAGAGCAGGTAAGTATATTATGTTTATTATTTTTATAGGAAAAAAAAATTTGACTTTACAATCACGTTAAAGTGATACTAAAGTCATGTATTTTTTTGTTGAAAAATACCAAACATTTAATACTTACCTGCTCTGTGCAGTGGTTTTGCAGATTGAGAACTACAGCATTGTGCCGTTGACTGCTTGTCTCAGAAACATTTTGAGTAAGTGTTTTATTATAAATTAGGGATAGGAGAAGGGAATAGTGGGATACTCCAAATTAACTATGCACAATGTTGGAGGACTTCTATCTTCATGTACAGCTAGGCTGTTGATTCACCCTGCCACTAAAGGTGAATTTGAATTGAGTCTCTTTCCTGAGACAACTTGGTGAACTAACGATTGTCTTCAGGACACTCTCCTCAGCATTCTCTCTCTTTCTCTTTACTGGTGACACCCGTCCTCTGACTATCCTACACATGGGGTGGCCCTCCTCAGGTCAGGCCCCTTGACACGAGTCCCTGTACTCACAATACTGTGGTCCTAGGATCCCCAGTGTCTCCACCTCAGTCACCTCTTCTGGACCTCTTGATTCAGCTCCTCTCATCCGTTCCTCTGGCCCTCAGTACAACCTCCTGCGACCACGTGCCACTGCTACAGAGGAGGAGGCGGCCACCCCCCCCTACCTTCGGGACTCTACTCTCCAGCCAAAGACCTAACAGCACATGTGCTCTGGGCTTTTATACAATATTCCAGAATGCACTGAGGCGACCTGCCCTCTGCCAATCACCAGGACTGTATCAAAGCCTATGCATCCATTCGTCAGGTTTCCTCCCACTGTCCAACATGCCTCCCTATTGGACCAGTGTGAAACTCTCTCTAGACACAATGAATCGCATATCAAGCACAATGAGCAGACCTTACTAACCGATCCTGCTCTCTGGTAGGCAGAGAACAATATACTGTATTTTCTGGCGACTTTTGAACCTCAAAAAAATACCCCAAAAATGGGGGGGTCGTCTTATATGCCAGCTATAATATCTCCAAAGTACCCTAAGTATAAGTATTACCGGTAGATTTAATCTGAAGACGCTGGCTGTGCGGGAATCCTGTACTGGTGTACCGTAAGTAACGTAGATTCGGCTACATACAGTATACCGCGCTGAGCCAATCACGGTGAGTGATGTATTCTATTATTGGATGCAAAGCCTGCTTGGATTGGCGGAGTAACATCAGCCCAACTCTCTGACTCTGCCAATCTGCTTTGCATTCAATAATAGAATACATTGATCACCGTGATTGGCTCAGCGTGGTATACTGTATGTAGCCGAAGCTACTGTACATACGGTATACCGGTAGAGGATTCCCGCACAGCCAGCGCTTTGAGAGACATCTACTGGTAATACTTACAATACCTTGGAGATATACTGATAGATTACAGTAATTACAGTACCGTACCTTGGATATATACTAAGAGATTACAGTACTTACAGTACCTTGGAGATATATGAGAGATTACAGTACTTACAGGACCTTGGAGATACAGTATATGAGAGATTACAGTATTCACAGTACCTTGGAGATATATGAGAGATTACAGTAATTACAGTACCTTGGAGATACAGTATATAAGAGATTACAGTACTTACAGTACCTTGGAGATACAGTATATGAGAGATTACAGTACTTACAGTACCTTGGAGATATATGAGAAATTTTATAGGGTACATATTACGGTACATTATTACCGTTTTGGGCTTATAGATTAGTGGGTGTAAATGGCTGCTAGAACAAGACCCCATCATGGCTCCGCCAGCAAGAAGAAGTAAATATAAAGCAAGTTTGAAGCTGAAGGTTGTAAACTTTGCCAAGGAACATAATAATTGTGCTGCTGCAAGACAATATGGAGTAACAGAAAAGACGGTCCAAGACTGGAAAGCAAAGGAATATGCTTTAAAGAGTATGCCAAGGAGTGGCACCCCACAATTGCCAGAACTCAAAAAGCAGGTAGCAGACATGGTTCATGAGCTTCGTCAAAATGGTTATCTAGTGACTTGAAACAACATACGTTTGTTTGCACTTCAGTGGGCGAAATCTAACCCAGATCACAGCAAAGGATTTATGGCCACTGTACCCTGGTGTATTTTGGAAAGGCATAATCTGGTACAGAGGCAAAAGACCAAAATTGAACAAAAATTACCTGCAGATCTCGACTACAAAGTAAATAATTTCCATCGATAGGTAATAAAAAAAGCGCAAGGAACACGGCTATCCGTTAAGTAATATTGGAAATATGGATGAATTTCGATATGGTTGAAAATAAAACGCTCAATTCAAAAGGTGCAAAAACAGTGTTTATTAAAACAACAGGACATGAGAAGTCCAGTTTCACAGTGGTACTAGCACGTACAGCTGATGGTGCTAAACTAAGACCAATGATTGTTTTCAAAAGAAAAACAATGCCGAAAATTAAGTTCCCTGTTGGAGTTTTTGTACATGTGAATGAAAAAGGCTGGATGGATGAAGAAGGGATAAAGCTATGGCCTGATAATGTATGGAGTAGGTGACCAGGTGGACTTCGTCGACAACGTAGCCTACTGGTGTGGGATATGTTCAGGGCTCATTTAACTACCAGCACAAAGGAAAGGCTGGCAAGAATAAACACAGATACGGCAGTTATTCCTGCAGGATTGACATAGTTGGTACAGCCATTGGCAGGGCTAGACTGGAAATAAAAACCAGCCCTGGAAATAATTTCATACCAACCCCAGTGGCGTAACGTGGGTTGTCAGCACCTAAGGCAAGGCAAGTCACCTGCGCCCCCAGTGGACATTTAGCGCTCTCTGGGTCCCAACCACTCAGAAATAAATCCCCTTATGGTACATTTTAGGATTTACCACTCCTTCTGTTTGTAGTCCTTTCTTTCCCTTTTAACTCTCTCCATGCTAATTTTCTTTTTTTTTTTTCATCTCTCCCTATTTGGCTTTCTTGTTCTTTCTCTCCCTTTTTCTTTGTTCCTCCCACTCTTTTCCTCTCTCTTTTTATTCCTTCTCTTACTCCTTGTTGGGGGGGGGGGGGCTGGGAGAGCAGTGCAGGCTCCAGTGACAGCCCAGCTGGGAGGCCACAGGCTCTAGGAACAGCCCAGCAGCCCCCCCCCCCCGTTATCTAAAAGAAAGGAAAAGGAGGCGCAAACACCTAGTGCATTACCCGTGGTACTGTATAAAATGTTTCAATAAAATGCTGAATGCATACTCACAAACATGAAGAATTGAAATCGTATTGCAATTCCCATCACACGTGCGTTGGAACATGTCCTAGAAACTGCGACCGCTAGTCAAGCTCCCTTCTTCAGAGCTGGTCATGACATAGCAGATTGAAGTATATATAGAGAGTAGCTCAATGTTTCTCCACCTTTTCCCCTCCCTTTCCCCTCCCTCCCCCCAGAGGGAGGGGGCGGGACCGTCCAGTGTCAACAAACCCACTCCTAATGAGCCTATATGCCTTAGCCCTCATTATCTTTGTGGCCACTGGTTTTATGTTTGATGGAACAGTTCAATCTGCTATGTCATGACTAGGTGTTTGCGCCTTCTTTTCCTTTCTTTTATGCACCCGTTTTGGAGTTCCCTGCCTGAGGAGAGCAGAACGCCAGTCTTCCCCTTTGGTGTGAGCGCTTGGCTGAAATATTTGCCCCCCGTTATCTAATAAACTGCTGACCCCCCCTCTCTGCTGTCTAATAGACTGCTGACCCCCCCATCCTGCCCGCTATCTAAAACATTGCTGACCCCTCTTCTCCCTGCTATCTAATACACTGCTAACCCCCCTCCACACTATCTAATACACTGCAGACCCCCCTTCCCACTATCTAATACACTGCAGACCCCCCTTCCCCACTAGCTAATACACTGCAGACCCCCCTCCCCACTATCTAATACACTGCTGACCCCCCTCCCCACTATCTAATACACTGCTGACCCCCCCTCCCCCTAATACAATGCTGCCCCCCGACCCCCTCCCCCCTAATACAATGTTGCCCCCCGGCCCCCTCCCCCTTATACAATGCTGATTCCCCTCTTCCCCTAATACAATGCTGCCCCCCCCCGACCCCTCCCCCTTATACAATGCTGATTCCCCCCCTCCCCCTAATACAACGCTGTTCCCTTCCTCCTAATACAATGCTGAACCCCCTTCACCAAATACAATGCTTTCCCCCCCAGCCCCCTCCTCCTAATACAATGCTAACCCACCTCCCCCCAATAAAATGCCAACCCCCCGGCCCCCTCCCCCCAATACAATTATGATTTCCCCCCTCCCCCTAATACAATGCTGATCCCCTGGCCCCCTCCCTCTAATACAATGCTGTCCCCCCCCCCCAAATTTGGGGGGATCAGCATTTTATTAGGGGGAGGAGGCCGGGGGGCAGAATTGTATTAGGGGGAGGGGGGCCCTAATACAATGCTGATTCTCCCCCCCAAATGCAATACAAGAGCCCCTTTACTCTTACCTGGCTGGCTGTCTACAACAGGGCAGCTCAGGCTCCGCTCCGCTCACTCAGTCAGTTGTGACCTGCTGCTGGCTGCTGCGATGATGCTGGAGCCTGGCGTCTGCGTGGGAGGCAAGGGAGGGATTGAATGCCGGCACCGTCATGCAGTTAAGGAGATCTGCCGCCGGCCGCTGAGATATGACATCATGCCGCTCCCAGCAGCTGGCGTAGGAATCCATCGCTGGAGTGCAGTGGGTCTGCAGCGACCATCAGCGGCCCCATCTCAAAGTGGCCCCAGGACCGGCGGCCTATCTGGAAATTTCCCGGTATCCCGGTAGGCCAGTCCGGCCCTAGCCACTGGATGTGTGCTAAACAAGCCATTTAAAGATTGCATTCGAGAACAGTGGAATGAGTGGATAGTTAGCTGCGAAAACTGCTTTGTAATAAAAGCCTGGAATGATATTGATGATGAAACAGTCATCAAGTCTTTCAAGAAGTGTGGCATATCAAATTTATTGGATGGTATGGAGGATGACTACTTGTGGCAAGATGAAGGGGAAGCCGAAGCTGAAGCCACACCATCAGATTCAGAATTAGATCCATACATTGACTGTCTTACAACTGTATCACAAGATGTCATTGATGAACTTATGATGTTAGATGATGAACATGATAAGGATTTTGAATAATTTTAAGTACCATACCAGTATGTCATAACAACTTTAATAAAAACTATGGTATCTAAATAAAATCTAATGTTTTTCAATGGTGTTGCCTTGCTTCGGAAGGGGGGTAGTCTTATGCGGCGAGTATAGCCCAAAACCTATGTTTTAACTTGAAAAGTAGGGGAAAATACCGTACAGGAAAATACGGTAGATTTACCTGCAGCCCGTCTGGTAAGTAGGCAAGGCTCAAAACTACACTTCTCACTAGTACCTACCTAGGAGGGTGCTACAGAAAGTTAAATTTATTAAAGAGGAACTACACTTCAAAAAACATACTCACAGACCCAATAAATCCAGCATTGTCTTGCTGTGATTTGCCACACATTGGGTGCTCTGCCTGGAAAATAAATAATCAAAATTGAATAATAATAATTTTTTATAACTAGCAGAGAGGGGAAGGTTGTATTTGACTGAAAGGCCGCTCTTAATCCTAAAAACCCTACTAACAGAGTAGATTTTTCATTAATTACACGACTCTAGCCCTCTAAATTCTTTAAAGCAAAGAATATTACATAGAACATGTCAAGCATGAATGTAAATAAAGCAACTCTTCTTACAAGTAACAAAGTTAAAGAAGATCTCCATTCATACTAAAAATTATATGTAGATGAATACTTTTGAGGGGTGTGCACTGTAGGATTTTGTCCATTGCGCTGCAGCAGTCCTGCATTGAGAATTGGTAATCCTGTCATTGCTGTTGGCAAAAATTGAGTTGTGGCCTGGAACCCAGAGAAGCAAGCCATGACCTTAGACAAGGCTTAATTTCCTGCTCCAGACCCAATAAGAATAATTGAGTACTGTCTGTGAAACTTTTTTTATTTGCACCAACATCCACATTTTCAGGACCAAATATAAAAATATCATGGACAGTACTCAATTGTTCTTGTTGCAAATGCACTAATACGGCTACAATCACCTCAAGCATGATGGCTGCTACAGTCCAGCAATAGATGCAGTGGCAGAGCTAGACTTTTAAAACAGGGGTGGCGAAGTATTGTTTTGGGGGGTCAATATACAAAGTGTTCAATTACACTAAAAATAAGTTATTTTCCACAAAATGTATATGGCATAGATCCCCTTTAGAGCAGGATCCCCATATATCCCCCTTTAGAGCAGGCCAGGGTGAGGTGAGGTCCCCCATATAGATCCCCCCTTACACCCTGGCCTGCTTTAAGGGGGGAGATCTATATGGGGGACGGAACCTCACCTCACCCTGGCCTGCTGTAAGGGGGGGGATCTTAATGGGGGACCTCACCTCACCCTGGCCTGCTGTAAGGGGGGATCTATATGGGACCTCACCCTGGCCTGCTGTAAGGGGGGATCTATATGGGGGTCCTCACCTCACCCTGGCCTGCTGTAAGGGGGATCTATATGGGGGACCTCACCTCACCCTGGCCTGCTGGGGACCTCACCTGGTCCCCCTTACAGCAGGCCAAGGTGAGGTGAGGACCCCCATATAGATCCCCCCCCCTTACAGCAGGCCAGGGTGAGGTGAGGTCCCCCATATAGATCCCCCCCCTTACAGTCAGCAGGCCAGGCATTGGGCAAGGGCAGGTTCCCCATAAGATAGATCCCCTTTCCTTTACAGACTTCTCACTACTCAGTCAGTCACTAGTACAGTCAGACAGTACTACAGTAGAAGTCTCTTACCTACCCTTTTTTCACCTGTCCCTACTCCCCAGGCGAGGTTTTTCCTGCAGCACCACAGACAGACACCAGCTCTCTGGCCTCTCCCCCACCGCCTTCTTTGCTGAGCCTGAATATTTGATGGGGATTGGCGATGCTGCTGATGCTGAGTCCTGACTGGACTCCTGTTGTCCGACTCCTCCTCCGCTCCTCGACGCGCTGGCTTCTTCGATTGCTCACTGCCTGGTTCTCTCCCGCGCTGCGCTGGGCGGGCCGCTGCACAGGCTAGTCCCTCCCCCAGACAGTCCCTCTGAGTCTCCGCACGCCTCCCCCACCAGTCTATAGTGGGTGGCGCCAACAGGATTGGGTTCGGGAGCTGAGCGGCCAGGGGCAGTGAGCAGCAGACACAGTGGCGGCGGCCATGGCAGAAAGACTGCACGAGGGTGTTTTCAGCGGGGTGGCAACAGGGGTGGCAAGGACTTCGTCTGGGGGTGGAAATTGCCACCCCAGCTAGTCCTCTGGCTCCGCCACTGAATAGATGGAGCAACTAAAGGCAAAACACAGACACAAGTAATTTTTTGCTTTACTTATTTATTACGTGTTTTATGTGCATTATGTGTTTTGCCTAACTCTAGCTTAAAAAAAAAGAAATCCTCTGTAGGATGTACCGTACATTACTAGTGGAAAACTTAAATCCAGTCAGTTACTGAAAGCAGATATCCAATGCAATTTTACCTATTACCAAGAGACTCATAAAGCCATTAGAGAAGTCCAGACTCAGCTCCTGTAGCTGTACTGTTTGCCATATGGTCTAAGCTTATCTGTATTAAAAGGAAGAGAGTGGGACTAGGAATGAAGACTGGAGAGGTGCTAAGGATGCTGCCATTTTTCTGCTAGTGTGCCTTATAAAAAATGAAATACTGTGCCTGTTCAAGAAGATGTAAAGCCATAACTGTGTGACATTTAGTTTGCTAAAGCACCATGTCTCATAAAAAATTGCCATCGTTTTTTGTTTTTTTTTTCAATAAGAAAACAGTGACTTCACATTTTTTTGTTGCATCTCATTGCTACATCCTACATGTTTTTTTGTTTTTATTTGAGTGGGGAAGGGTTGGAACTTCTATCATCTGTGTACAGACAGGGCTGCTGATAGAAATTGCGGGGGCCCGTACAGACTACCTGACAGGCCCCCACCCCAAGAAAATATTAAAGCTATATTTTAATAAAAATACAATAAAATGATTATTAGCAGACACAAATACAACATAACTCATAGAATTCCTGCTAAATCTAAAAGATGAAACTGAGTTGATAAATAAATCTCTGTGTGTGAATGAGGTGTTGGGGCTCATGCACATGGGAGCTGTGGTCTGTACAGTGTGAATCAGTGGTTCATTTATGTGGCTTGAGCCACCTGGAACTGTAGGAACACAGCTGCAAGTCCTAATTTTACAGGTGTGGGGATGCAGGTATACAGCTCGAACACAGACAGTGTGCATTTGGGGGCCACTCACCGTCACACGTGTCAAATTAGGGCCTGCAGCTGTGTTCGTACAGGCGCTGCATCCCCATAGAATGACAGGTGGCTCCAGCCCAAACCCCTCCTTCACATAGCCAGAGTACCTATGGGAATAAGCTCTTAATTATATTTTTTTAACCTAAAAAACAGATCTCTCCAGTGGTGTGCTGTCATTACTAAGAGGGATTCCTTCTTTGTCTGGTCTTCTCTCTGGTTTCTTGGGCTCCAATCGTTTGGCCAAACTGTGATGATGTAACTAACACACATGCGCGCGGGTGTCATGGTCACAGCACAGCTCTCTCAATGGATGGTATGCTGTCCATTGAGAGTGCAGTGCACATGTGCTATTGCTATCACCGGCTGCTACGTTTAGGAGATATTCACTGTACCTACATGTAAGCCCTATTATAGGCTTACCTGTCGATACAAGATAAAAAATGGAGTTTACTACTGCCAGATCAGTTAGTAAATGGGTAAATAGAAAGAGTTGATACATGGATGCAGAGGGAACTGACAGTGTAGAAGAGAAGAAGCAAAGTTGCATAGGTCAGGAAGCAGTCTGGGGGAGAGGAGTGGAAAGCCCAGTTACATAAAGCACACTAAACTGCACTGGGACAAGATAACAGGAAGCTATGGAACCGGAGTAACAGTAAATTCTTCACCCTATGGGAATGCAGCTGATCAGCTGTGACTGTGTCAGGAAGACAAAGCAATGCGGGAGAGAGATGAAAAAAATATACAGGCTGGGACAAGGAGTATAGGAAGAACTGCAGGGAGAGAAACAAAGTTACAGAGATAACAAATTCAGGAGGAGAGCTAACATTAGATCCAGGGCTGGGAGGGGGGAGGGGCAGGCAAGAAGGGGGATTAATGAGGGACAACTGTTTCTTTCTCAGCAGATAAAAGCTGGCAGCAGGGAGAGGGGGAGAGATCAGCTTTCAACTGCTGGAGGAATATTTCTGTAAATGTTGTTCATCACTAATCCCCCTCCCTGTGTGGGTCCCCCTGTATGCTCAGACTCCCTACCAGAGGACCGGTGGTCCCCCCTATCAGCGGCCCTGTGTACAGTTGGGGATGTTTCCCTTGCCTTCCAGTCAGGTGGGCCACACAGGAGGTAAGACGATCTCGCCAACAGGGATAGAGAAAGGAATGAAAAACTTGACAGGGGTTTTCACCCTTCACCATTTTTCCCCCCCAAATTTGTTACTATCTTTGTCTTGGAAAGATTTTGTGTATTTTACCAACTTTGTGACCACACAAGTGAGGGAACATGTCCCCAATGGATGCAGGAATAACAATAAATATCTTAAAGCGGTGTTCCAGCCTCCAGCCTCCCTCCTCCAAAAATTAAAAGTCAGCAGCTACACATACTATAGCTGCTAACTTTTAATATTAGGACACTTACCTGACCTGGAGTCCAGCATTGTCGGCACGGCAGCCGATGTTTCCATCGGCTCTCTGGTGCTCCGGCCACCATTGCCGGTCAGGGAACCCGGCAGAGAAACCTTGCGGCTTCATGGGCGGGTCCCAACTGCGCATGCACGAAGTGCGCTGCGCATTCGGATTGCCTCGGCGGCGGAGGAGGGGTCCTCACTTTGTCGCGGCATCGTTTCCGGGAAGTGGGGAAGGGTACCTGTAAAAAACAGAAAGGTGCCAAATGTGGCACCGGAGGGGAGGAGGAAGCAAATGAGTGGAAGTTTCTCATTTGGGTGGAACTCTGCTTTAAGTTTCTTAGTCTTCCCTACTTTGCCAAATGCCTAAAAATGCCTAGAGTTGTGCTTTAAGGGAGACTCAACTTGGTATTTTTGTCTCTTCCTACAGAAGGTCTACTCCAGGAGGCAAATCAAGCATTGGTTTTTCTGCAGAGTGTTCTGCGCTGTGAATAATATAGGTACAGGCTTATACATGCCTATTATTATTCATAGACAGGTAGCGTTATAACTGCTGCCTGACTTGACACATTGAGGTTAGGCTTCTGCTAGTTCCACCGTGGGTGATGGGGTTATTAACACAGATTTGTAAACTGGGCTGAAATTGCCTGTGCCTGATGAAGAGCGTACTTTGCCTCAAACTTTCTGCACTTTTGGATCCATGATGACAAAATAAATGGGATAACCACAAAAGGGATTTGATGTGTTCTCAGGATTTCTTTTTGTACTCATAAAGTAAGCATTCAAAGGAACCAATAGGGTCAAGTAATGTTTGGAGGCCACAGCGCAAAGCATTATGACTAAAATCCATTGGCTGATGTCTATTGAAAATTTATTGTAGGAATATAAGTATGGCACTGTACAGCTAGACGCTGCATAATCAAATTATACCACAAATCATAATTACAGATCAACCAGACCAACACAAATATGTTGCTCTATTGCGTTTAAAAAATCTAAAATAACAAAATACAATAACACTGTGTTCAAATTTGCCACATGTAAGCCTCTGGACCTCTTTTACCACTCAGAAAAAATGCTTCTAGGCTTGATAAAATTGCAGCATGCCATTTTTTTATCTTCCCGTTTGTGAAATGCTGAGGTGCGAACAATGAGATTGCCTGTAAGGTGATTTATTTTTAGTTAATTTTTCTGTACATATAGACACAGTGGAAAGTGTATTTATAGCAAATATCATGACAAACGGGAACTGCAGTATTCTGGACAGAAAATGGAACATTGTAAATACTCTGTGTTCATTAAAAGAGGTCCATGGTCACAGCATACACTTTCAATTTATGACATTATCATTGTAATAGCAATACAACAATAGTTATGTTTGAAAAACCAATATAAGCTTACTTGCAAAATCTCCTTTCATGTTGTTCTGCCTGCCTGCTGGCCATCTCTTTCCACAACCTCCTGGACTCCTTGTATGCTTTGCAGCCTCTCTTCTGTTTGCTTTTAATTTCTAAGGAGTACATATCCCATGGTACCTTGCTGCCTGCAAGCAGTGGTTCCCGTACTGACTCCACCACCTGAAACTCTACCTCTCAGCCTCTCTGTAGTTCAAAAGGCAGACTCTGTGAAATGTGTGACACAGAAGTGCCTACTCACAGGGCAAGTAAAGGTGAGGGGATCTGCCAGGGCTTGGTTCCTGCTATTTTCTAGCAGCTCCTTCTTTCAGTGCACAGAGGCTGATCAGCTGTTTCTTGCCATTCATTGTTTCCACAGTGACTCACCTGGTTACCATTACCTGCCTCATTAGTCCAACCTACAGCCATCCCCTTTTGGCTATTTAAAAAACTTTGCTCATTTCTGCTGTGCCCTCAAGTGGTTAACATCTCCAGTGTGTTCCTGCTGTGTTCCTGTGTATGACTTGGCCTGGCTGACTTCTCTTCTGGTTCCTGCTCCTGATTTTTTTGCTCCTGACAACGCTGACTTCTGGTTCCTTGATCCTGACTTGTCTGATTACCTGCCCTGGCTTCCAAACCCTGGCTTCTGTTTTTGACTATGTTCCTAAACTGTCGTTATTTTTGCTATTCTATTAAAGGTGTGATTTTAACTGCATTTTCTGTCTCTGCCTGGCTTATGATTCCTGACAGGAACTTCACAAAGTACATTTACAAACTTTAAATATAAATAAATAAATTATTTTAAAGATTTAAGTGTTTGTCCATAAATACACTTTAAAAGAGAAGCATGGCTTTAAAAAAACAAAACAATCTTACTCACCTAGATGACGGCAGCACTACCCTGTCTCCCTTAACTGAGATTGGAATGATCAAAGACTAATTGCTCAGTTCTCTGTCTTCAGCCTGCAGAGAGCTGGTGGCTGTTAGTCAATGGCTCTCTGCTCTGTCCCTCCTGTGCTCACTGGAGCGCTGGGGTGCGGAGGGGGCGGGAGTTGCTTGCTCAATCTCCCAGCTGCTTGCTGAGAGAATGAACCAGCTGCTGGTCAGCCTTTAGCGAACTGCACTCCTGTGATCCATGGGGGAAGCATAGCTAAAATAGCGTTGCCAATACTTATCATTTAACTATTTGACGTCTGCACTATAGCCGAATGACGACTACAGCGCGGACCTGAATTGCTGGAGGGCATACATGGACGTCCTCTTGGCAACGAGCGGCCTGTGCGCTCCTTGTGGAGCACGCCTGATCACAGATCGGAGATCAAGGGTGATCCCGTCTCCTTACCACGTGATCAGCTGTCAGCCAATGACAGCTGATCATGTAAAGTAAATAGCAGCCGGTGATCAGCTGTTCACACTGTCAGTGTGAGGAGAAAAAAATAACGATTGCTGGCTGCTGTCAGAGGGACATTGGTCCTGAAGAGGAGAGGGATTATTTGTGCTACCAGTGCCCACAAGTGCCCACCAGTGTCACCCACCAGTCCCCACCAGTGCCACCTACCAGTGCCATCTGCCAGTGCCCACTAGTGCCACCTACCAGTGCCCACCAGCGCCACCTACCAGTGTCACCTATCAGTGCTCACCAGTGCCACCTTTCAGTGCCCCATCATAAGTGTCCCCTACCAGTGCCTATCATTGCCCATCAGTGTCACTTATTAGTGCCCATGAGTGCCGCCTATTAGTGTCCTTCAGTGCCACCTACCAGTGCCACCCATCATTGCCCATCAGTGCCACCTATCAGTGCTTCCTTATCAGTGCCACCTTATTAGTGCCCATCAGTGCTGCCTTATCAGTGCCTATCATTGTCGCCTATCAGTGCCCATCAGTGCAGCCTATCAGTGTCCAACAGTGCAGCCTACCAGTTCCTATCATGGCCCATCAGTGCCGCCTCATCAGCACACATCAATGAAGGAGAAAGATTACCCGTTTGCAAAATTTTATAACAAACTATAAATAATGTTTTTTGGTTTTTTTCAAAATATTCGGTCTTTTTTTGTTTGTTCAGCAAAAAATAAAAACTCCAGTAGTGATTAAATACAACCAAAAGAAAGTTCTATTTGTATGAAAAAAATTAAAAAAGATAAAAATGTAATTTGGGTACAGTGTTGCATGACCACGCAATTGTCATTCAAAGTGTGACAACGTTGAAAGCTGAAAATTGGCCTGGGCAGAAGGGGGGTTTAAGTGCCCAGTAGGCGAGAGGTTAAAGAGACACTGTCACCTTAGCTACACTCCCTCACTGCTCCTTCCTCCATTGCAGCAAGTGTTACTACCTGATACTTCAGAGTATGGGGGAGTGGTCAGGCCTAGCAGCCAACTGCAAGGCCTGAACTCTGTCAGATGACAAAGGGAGTGACATCACTGCTAACTTGGGTCACTGACAACACTGATTTTAGCTGCGGCTGTGGAGGAGGTAGGAGCTGCATGGGATCACAAGCATGTTAAGTATAAGCAGGTCAAAGGTGAACCCTCTGCAGACACACCTTCACTTTGCTCTGTTTGGACAAGGTGACAGTGTCTCTTTAAAGCAGGGGTGGGGAACCTATGTCCCGGGGGCCGTATGCGGCCCTCGAAGTCATTTGGTCCGGCCCCCCGTGAAGCTGAGTCTGTGTCTCTCAGCTGATCTGTCAGAATGGAGCCAATGCTTCCTGTATAGTTCCGGCTCTGTTGTGACAGTCTGAGTGAGTCACAGGCGGAGTGATATCAAATGCACTCCGCCTGTGACCAATACAGGAAACAAAGCCTCTTCCTCCAGCATGGCACCGCTGCTAGCCAGCCTTTCCCGCCAGCAGCACACACAGCAGAGCCAGCAGTACCAGCCAGAATCAGCAGTACCAGCCAGAGCCAGCAGTACTCACAGCAGTACCAGCCAGAGCCAGCCAGAACCAGCAGTACTCAAAGCAGTACCAGCCAGAGCCAGCAGTACCAGCCTGAGCCAGCAGTACCAGCCAGAGCCAGCAGTACTCACAGCAGTATAAGCCAGAGCCAGCAGTACCAGCCAGAACCAGCAGTACTAGCCAGAGTCAGCAGTACCCACAGCAGAACCAGCAGTACCCAAAGCAGTACCAGCAAGAGCCAGTAGTACTCACAGCAGTACCAGCCAGCAGTACCTACAGCACAGTACCAGTCAGCAGTACCCACAGCAATACCAGCCTGAGCCAGCAGTACCAGCCAGTAGTACCAGCCTGAGCCAGCAGTATAAGCCAGCAGTACCCACAGAACAGTACCAGCCAGCAGTACCAGCCTGAGCCAGCAGTACCCAAGGCAGTACCAGCCAGCAGTACCTACAGCACAGTACCAGCCTGAATCAGCAATCCCCACAGCAGTACCAGCCTGAGCCAGCAGTACCCACAGCAGTACCAGCCAGCAGTACCCACAGCACAGTACAAGCCAGCAGTACCAGCCTGAGCCAGCAGTACCCACAGCAGTACCAGCCAGCTGTACCCACCAGCAGTACCAGCCAGCTATGCCCACCAGCATTACCTGCCAGCAGTTCTTTTCAAAACTTACCACCACAAAGTCGACTGCGCTCCAGACTGACCGACGCAAACCTGGAAAACCAGTTCCGAGTAGCAACATCATCAATACCAGCTAACATCACACACCTCACCAAAGAGAAGCAGTTGCAGCCATCACATTAGGGGTGAGTTAATTAAATGTTTGACCAAATATAACAGGCACATTTTTAAGTTGATAATTTTGTATGGCCCCCAAATGATTTTATAAATACTCAAATGGCCCTTGGCAGAAAAAAGGTTCCCTGCCCCTGCTTTAAAGTAATGTGTAATAGTTCTGTACATATGTAGCGCTGAGCCGTAAGGACCGCTGAGTGATGCTTGTCCTCTCGAACTGCCCTGGCTTTGCAAACACTTCCACCTTTCTGACACTCCATGAATTTGGCAAAAACTGTACTGTAACCTTGTCAAAAACAGTAGCCAGCACAAATTAAAGGCAATGAACATTGTTTTCCAATAATTTTTTATTAACCACTTCAATACCAGGCACTTTCACCCCCTTCCTGCCCCGGCAAATTTACAGCTTTAAGCGTACTTTGAATGACAATTGTGCGGTCATGCAACACTGTACCCATATGTCATTTTTCCCCAAAAATAGAGCTTTCTTTTGGTGGTATTTGATCACCACTGGGTTTTTTTTTTGCTAAACAAATAAAAAAAGATAGAAAATTAAAAAAAGAAAAAAAAAAAGTATAAATAAGTACGTTTTCTCCTTCACTGATGGGCACTGATGAGGCTGCACTGACGGGCACTGATGATGCGGCACTGATGGACGCTGATGAGGCAACACTGATTGGCACTGATGAGGTGGCACTGATAGGCACTGATGATGAGGTACAATAAAAATGCAGCGCTAATCATCCAAACTAAAATGGATAAAACACAATGGAATGAAAGTCCACAATATAAGGCCAGTCCATATTTGTTGACACCCTTTGTGTACAAGATTGATAAGTTGAGTGGGCAATCCAAATAGCCTACACCTCCACCGCATGCAATATTGGCCTCTTACCAGATGGAATTGACCACTACTCTCGCAGTGATCAAAAATGCAGTGTGCAACTCCCAAAGGGCAGGTCCCACCGAAGGGCAATAAGACCGGTCACAAATCCTTCCCAAGACAATGTAACTGGATCCCTGTGTGTCTCCAAGGGGAGTATGTTGCCAAAGACAAGAAGGTAAAAGGACCAATGGTGCAGTACTTCAAACCAGGATATGCTTATAAAGAATTTTATTGCACTCACCACAAAGTAGATACAAATAGGCAGATAATGCGGACAAGATAGTGATAAAACCACTGTAAAGCGGAGGCTCCTTCCAGCTTGCGACGTTCTGGCTGATGGCAGATTTCGCCTACATGTTTCGAGATACGTTGCGTCATCAGAGATACTAATATGTAGCACTGATAGGCGGCACTGATATGCAGCACTGATTAACACTGATAGGTGGGGCTGATATACACTGATAGGTGGTACGGATGGGCACTACTAGGGAGCAATGATGGGCACTGATAGGTAGCACTGATGAGGAGGCACTGACAGGCATTACTGATGGACACTGATTGGCATCCCTGATGGGCACTGATTGGCATCCCTGGTGGGCACAGATTGGCACTCTAGGTGGACACCTGTGGGCATCCTTATGGGCACCACTGATGGGTCTGCACTGATATTCAATGCACTGATTAACAGCTCAGATTCCCCCCCCCCCCGTCCCATCCCGTCCCGTCTGTCAGGAGAGACACTTATCAGCTCTCCTCTATTAGCATCCTGTCAGCGCGAATAGAGGAAAAGCCGGTAACTTGCACTTCCTGGTGATTAGAAAGTCAATGGACGAATAAAACAAATAAAAAAACAGTAAAGTTTTAACTTACAAATAGTGCCTATAAATGTGCTATATATCCACACACATAGTATCTCACACCCCTAACACTTTTGTAAATATTTTATTATATCTTTTCATGTGACAACACTTAAGAAATTACACTTTGCTACAATGTAAAGTAGTGAGTGTACAGCTTGTATAACAGTGTAAATTTGCTGTCCCCCTCAAAATAACTCAACACACAGCCATTAATGTCTAAACCGCTGGCAACAAAAGTAAGTACACCCCTAAGTGAAAATGTATAAATTGGGCCCAATTAGCCCTTTTCCCTCCCTGGTGTCATGTGACTCGTTAATGTTACAAGGTCTCAGGTGTAAATGGGGAGCAGGTGTGTTAAATTTGGTTTTATCGCTCTCAATCTCTTATATTGGTCACTGCAGGTTCAGCATGGCACCTCATGACAAACAACTCTCTGTGGATCTGAAAAAAAGAATTGTTGCTCTACGTAAGAATTGTTGTTCTACGCAAAGCAACCGGTACAATATAATTTTGGGCTGTGACTATATTTTATAATAACGAAGAATACATCCTCCAAAGAGGAAATGCATAATGAGGGGTCATCCCAGCCATGAATGGATCACAGTAGCTGGTCTTTGTGTTTGCATACACAGCCCTCAGATGGAGAGTGGGACCAATGGCGGCCAACGTCTCTCCCCAAACTAATAAAAGGAAAGACGAGAAAAGGACAAGGGAGGAATGAAGAAACAGGTAAAGGAAGAAGAAAAAGGAAAAGAAACAAGGACCCTCCCTTGGCATTAATCTAGCCTCAAATTAAACGAGGCTGTCCCCATCAGGTAAGTGATCCAGGGGTCCTAGGTTTTTTCAAATCGGGTAAGCAAATCCTACAGAATGGTAGAGAGGCCTTTGTTTAACGTTATCCAGGACAATTTTTTCTTTAAGAGATAGCAAAGGGGAATTCCAAGATTTTGCGATCGTTATTCTAACTGCTGCAAAAATGAAAGCTATTAGGCGTTGGATGGGTATGAACATGGATTTCAATAAAACACTGTTGTATTGAGTAATTCAGAATAGTTCAGGTCAATAATAGAAACACTTGGATAACAGTACTCAGTTAGATAATGCTAGAAAGTAGGCAGAATAAATACTAATAACAAAAAATAGGCAGATTAAAGCAGATAATAATGAATCACTGGGTGAAGCAGTATGGATTATAGCAGTGCTTTATAGAGGTGCAGCACTGGCTGTGGAAGGGAGGCCTGCCACCAATGCAGTCAGGCTCTGCATAGCCACAAGTGCAGTATTGGAAAGGAAAGTAGTAATTCCCTACTGGGTTGAGGAGAGGCACTCCTGAGTGGGCGATAGATATCTATATAGGAAAAAAGCAGTTCATGTTTGAGGCTGTATCTTCTGTTAGCAATTGTTTAGGGCCCTTTTACACTTCACTTACACTGCCTTTTGTTGGTTGAACTAGATGGACTTGTGTCTTTTTTCAACCAGATTAACTTTGTAATTATGTAACTATGTGCTGCTGATTGAGTCAGATCTGCATACAGCGATGGCATGGTAGCAAGATCTCCATTAATGAGATGTAGGAAAGTAAAGATGTTTGCTAGCAGTGTCCATGTATAAAAAGAACACAGTAAAGGCTGGGCAAGCTGTCCTCTCATCAATCCCGACTGAAGATAGGACTCCAGCATAAGAAGGTGTAAGAAGCAGGTATGGACCCTCAGATGGGTTAGAGTGGAAAGTGCATGGCGGGCTGTGGTAGTGTTGGCGGGAAGCCACACATGGTGATTGGGGTGAATGTCTTCATGCCTCCAGACACTAAAGACAGCTGTGTAGCTGGTTGTCTGGCACTGGGATGCACAGTGTCACTAAACCTCTGCTGCTGGTGCAGATCAATCTGTAGACAGGACAGCAGCTCCTGACTGACCTCTCTGATGTCCCTGGTCCAAGAGAGCAAGTCCGACAGGACAATCAAACTTATAGACTCTCCCAGGATTCCCTGTGATTCCAGAACATTGGGATTTGTGGTCCAAAACCGGCCTAACTCCTCAGTAGAAATTAGCTGTTAAACTACAAGTCCCTAGACTCTTTGCTGCACTCAGAAAAGGCATTCTTCCTCTAGAGGCTGGAAGTGATGTAAAGTGCCTACCTATGCACCAGAGGAGAAATGATCAGTCTGTTGTGCAATCTAAAGATGTAATTTCCTCTCCATTATTTAGCAGCCCCTGCACAGTGGCTACACATATATTGTTTATTTGTTTTTTATGGTCAGGGCTAAAAATAAAAAATAAAATTATATTTACCTTTTGAATCAATGGGTGAAAGTTTAGGATTTTTCTCACATGCTTTTCCTTATATGATTTTTAATAAAATCATTTTATTTACAGAGATGTGTAGCTCAGGTTAAAAGATACATGTACAGTAGCTTACTAGTAAATCTAAAATAATATACAGTTTTGTTTGTGTATCTATCTATCTATAGATATATACAGTATATACTTAAATACCTGTTTTGCGAGGAAAACAGATATACAACTAGTTTCAATCTTATAAACTTAAAAAAAAAATACTAAACTTGACCCCGTCCCTTTACAGTTTACCTTTAATGTGCTGTTGATTTTTAAACCGTCATTCAAACTGCAGGAACATAAACTATATGCTACTTACTTAAAAGAAAAGCTATTAGCAATCTACACAAGTATATACTGTATGCAAAGGTCTCAGAAGCTTGCCAAAGTACACTATATTTGAAGTAAGGTTGGAATTTATGGAGGAAGAACTTTAATAATTCAATAAGATGAGAGTAACACGTCTCAGATACTGGATGTACATTACAGTGCTTCAACCCCGTTAAACAGCAAGGGCAAAGCAAGCAAAGAAATTTCACTGATGCCCACATATTGACTGCTCTAATGGTAAAGAACTATAGATTAGTTTATGTTCACTTATCTGAGACTTCTGTGTGAAGATGAGTGAATAATGCAAAATCTACTCCGCTAGTGTGGAGTGCATTATTAGCTGTGTCATCTGAATATCTGATTCACACAACAGTATTACTGAACTGGTAAAACGTGGCTTGGCCACAGCAGAATGTGCTGCATCTCCCCAAACAGGAAACCACCTGGCAGGATCCAATGTGGCCAAATAACTAAAGAGTGTAGAGCAAAAATATGTGAATACGTAAATAGCAATCAAGAAAAATTAATAAAAACATTTTTAATAATTTTTGTTACTTTTATGTATATATTTTATGTATATATGCACTTTTAGATCTTGTGATTATTTATTTATTTATTTATTTATTTATTATTTAATTTTGGATGTATGACATTTTTTCACTATTTATCTTGATTGCCATTTTTTTTAACTCTTGAGTTATTTGGTTTTGTTGTGTATAGGTGTGCATATAATTGGTGCAAGCAGCTATCCAAATTAGTTCTTTTAGTTTCACTTGTAGCGCAGAATATTTTTTTCATTTTTAAAAGATCCAATGAAGATCTGACTTTTAAGGCCACAGAGTGTTATGAAGCAAAAAAAATCCTCAAATATTGTAATTGGTCTAAAAAAAAGTAGTATGCCTTCTTACTAGGTGCTATCCTAATAAGCATGTATAGTATTCCCTTATTAATATTGTCTCCTGAGAACACGTGTTCCTGGATGGGGAAAGGGGTCTGTGTTTTTCTGTTGTGACCAAAGTTGGTCTTTTGGCCACTTCATTGGTTTCCTGTTGGGAATTAAGCTAAATATTGTGCTTTTTGTTTGTTACCACTTCTGACACCATGTTCTTTCACAGTATAGGATAGGCCATGCATAGCCAGAAAAAAGTAATTGACTGCTCTCAGGGAAGAACAACAGTCTTAATCATGTGGCCTTCAAGCATTTTTAAAGGATAAATTAAGGTAAACAGGCCCTAAAAGAAATATGAGGCTGCCATAGCTGACCTTCTCCTGGCAGTGGCAGTTGCCTGGCTATTATGGCTTCCTCCCGAGAAGCCCACACTGGTAACATGTAGAAGCAATTTGACATAATTGCACAATGCTCTAATCACATGCAACTGATTGCCACAAGATGCATTTGAGTGCCACTTGTATATTCTCAGTACCAGAGAATTACATTTGCATTTTTAGCTTACTCCTTAGAGAGGAGATGGAAAGCAGAACATGTGTTAAGATTGGAAAGTGCAGCAACATTTTTTTTTTAATCATTTAGCGTGTTAGAGTGTGCAAGAAGTGGAGAGACGGAATTAGAGGACAAAGTAGACAGTGTAAAGGGTAAGACTTTGGAGGGAGTTGGAGGGAGGTGTGGATAGACTAGCGGAAGCTGTATATAGTCAGACGTATTCAGTATTAAATTACAAAGTGTTAATGCATTCTTAGCAGGCTGCTAACACTTTGTGATCTGTTGGCATGCTGGAAACCTGCTGGGTGTGCCTGCTGAGGCTAGTGAATCTCACCATATCAAAGCAGGACTCGTTAACCATTGTGCCTCTGCTAATTATAGCCTAAGCTTCCAGTTGATATTAGACAAAAAGCTTCTTTGTAGGAGGTATCTTCACTAACAGAAATCATAACTTTATAATGACTCAGACAGTTGTAGCTGAATTTATTTCTCCACAAGCTGGAGACTTTGGGCTCTGGTTTGCAGGTTTCACAGGAACCTCTTGACTGTGTCATAAGGCGGTTTGCCAAGTGTGAGCAAGCTGACGGGTAATTGCAATAATACATGGATAAAAAAGAGAGGAAAACAAAGAGATCAGGCCAACAAAAACAAATATTTTGTAATCAGTAGAGCCTCCAACAGGAGGTGTCCTTGCCATAATTGGAGATAGGCCGAACACCCCCGGTTCAGTTCGCACCAGAACTGTCAAGCATCATGAAAGTTTAGAACCGAATAACGTACCCCATTAAAGTCTATAGGACCCGAACTGGAAAAATCATAAGTGCACATTTTGAAGGCTTATATGCAAGTAATTGGGCAAACAATAGTTATGGGGGTCCGGGTACTGTCTTGGGGGAAATGTATCAATGAAATAAAAGTTTGTAAAAACATTTAAAAAAAAACAGTGATTTCCTGATGTTTAAAGGGAAACAATAAAAAAAAAAAAAAAAATATATATATATATATATATATATATATATATTTAAATATAGTGCCTGCGGGGTCCCCATAGTCTGCCTGTAAATTGGCGCATCTGTAACGTGTATACAACCTGCTGCAGCAAAAATTACATTTATAAAGGCAAAAAAATGAAATTTTCCCGGCAAGCTTTCTTTATTTTATAAACAATGGCTTGGGTAGCCAGTCTGTAAGACGAGGCCACAATTTAGTGCACTCAGAATAAGATTATAGATTTTTTGGATAAATTCTGGTGTCTCTTTCCCAGATTTTGGATAGAAATAACAGGTGCAGAAAAATTGGGCTTTGGGTGTGGGTGGTGCCTTCACACGGTAACCCTAGTTACCACCGGTAGTGGTACTCTTGATAAAAGAAAGAATTGGCCTTGCTGTCAAAAATTAAAATGATATGCCCCGGCCAAACAGTGGTGGAAAAATTGGTCCTTGGGTGTTAATTGTGCCCATGAAACCTACACCAAAAAATTACTTCCAGGTGAAATCAACACCCACAAAGCTAGGCAGCCTAGAGAGTCTTTCAGAGATTCCAGGTGTAAAAAACACTTAATTGGTGACATCATCATCAGGGGCTTGATAGCTGCTCCTAATCCAGGATGGTTTCATTTTGATAAATGTCAGCCAGTCCACGGAGTCTGTGGGCAGACACGCTTTTTTATCTGTCACAAAACCTCTGGCAGCATGGAATGCCCATTTGGAAAGCAGGCTGGATTTACAATTGCATACTGGGCAAGTTCTGGCCAGTGGTCTATTCTTTTGACCCAGTAACCCAGTGGATCATCAACTGGAAAGCTCTCCATGTCTGTTTTCACCCCTAGATAATCTCCCACCATATGATGCAAATGCTGCCGATGGGATGTGGAAGCTGACAGTCCTAGGTGCCGAGGACTAAAAAAAAATTGACATGCATCACCGAGGCGGCCCCCTTTTAGACTGCTCCTCTCTTGATCAACAGAAACCTCAAAATTACATTTTCCACGAGACTGTAACCTACCAAAGTCTGGAAAGGCATTATATAAACTCCTCTTTAAAGTGTCCTCAAGATATGTCACCCTCTGCTCCCTCTGTGGGGACGAGATGATTTCCTAGACTTTCCCCTTGTAACGGCGGTCAGGGAGGGTGCCAACCAATAGGGATCCTTCTCCTTGATGCCACGTATTCTTGGATCCTTTCGCAGGCTTAAAGAATGAGGGAGTCCATGCACTGCAAGTTTGTGGAGTTATGAGAAGTCACTGAGAATAACAGTATGTAAAAATGCCACCTCCCAGACACATACTACTCCCAAGGGTTCTGGGAATGGAAAACCATCTCTTAAAGGTGGACGCATGTCTTGCTCTGCCTCAATGCCTAAAAACTGCCAGAATCCTCCTTTTTCTCCTCTTGCGTGTTCTGTGACATTCTAAAAATAGTGTCTGCATAAAGCGAGCCTTGAGAGGAAAGAAAGTCCTCTTCTTCCTCCTAATGCTCTGCCTTAAGTGCCCTGTTCATAATGCCACACAGTGTCTGCTCCAGCAGGAACACAAAAGGGATTGTGTCACTGATGCATGCATTGTCATGGCTCACCATTCTTGTCGCCTCCTTAAATGGTGACAGTACAGTGCATGCATCCTTTATCTGCAGCCATTGGCGTAGGGAAAAAAAGCTGAGCCAGCCTGAGCCTGTCGTTGTGCCATATTGACACAAGTCCTCGTGGACGACCCTTTGCTGCATGTGCAGCCACAGCAGCATTTCCAAAGTTGAGACCACCTGGTGAGTATGTCACAAATCAGACGGTGTACAAGCAGATGGAATGCTCGCTGAATTTCAGCCAACCGAGCACTGTCTGTGTATGACCGCCTGAAATTGTTACAAAATATTCTGGCCTGCTTTAGCAGATCTTCTATTTAAGAAATGCTGCACCACCAATTTGAGGACATGTGCCAGGCATGGGACATGTTTCAACTTTCCCTGTCTAAGGGCAGACACCATTATCACACACCACTATTCCTGGCTCCAGCTGGCACAGTGGTAACCACCTCTGGGCCTGCCCCCTGCAGAGCTGCAAGAATCTCTGCTCCGGTGTGGCTCTTGTCCCCTAGACAGACAAGCTGAAGCACTGCATGGCATCTTTTAGCCTGACTCATTTGATTAGCCCCTTGAACACTTAGGGGGTACTGGTGGTTCATAGGACAATTCAGAAGAGGAGGATATGAAGGAGGAGAAGGGGGTAGAGCTGACAAATCTTGCATCATTACCACCAGCTGTATAGAAACATGGCAGCAAAACAATCTGCAGCATTGAGCCCTGTCCTGCATCCTTCCGAGTTGCAGGCAGATTTATCCAGTGTGCTGTGGACCTTGTGGCTGGCTGCCTTGCCCAATGATGCCACAACATTGCCTTCCATGTGATGGTTCAAAGCTGGAATGGACTTCTTACGTGCAAATAAATAGCAACTGGGAACCTGCCATTGTGGTCCAGCACATTCTGCAAATTCATGAAAGGGAGCAGAATCCACCAAACGGAAAGGCAGGAGTTGTAAAGCCAACAGCTTTGATAAGCTTTATTTTAGATGCTGGGCATGTGGGTGGCAGTGACTGTATTTGTTTTCTGCTGCAGCAGATTGGGCAAAGAAATTTACCTGTTATAGTCTACAACTAGTGGTATGCTACTGGCAGACGTGATGCCAGGACCTGTGATACACTTCGCTTTTCCATCATCCATGTCAATGAAGGCAGCTGAGAAGTCCTGATATATATGGGGGTAGATCAAAAAAAAGATGGGGAGCGAGGAGGAGCAGAATTGTATCCCTTTTGTGTGGCTTCCAGGTGCTCTTGCCAACGGGCAAAGTGGTGGGAGCTTAAATGCCTTTTCAAGCATGTGGTACCCAAATGGCTGGGGTTTTTCCTAAGTTTGATCTGCTTGAGGCACAGTTTGCAAATTGCAAAGATGCGATCAGCTGCACATGTGGTAAAAAAGGCCCAGACAGCTTAGCTGTGGGAAGTGGGTTGGGAGATAACAGCTCCACAATCTGATGGAATAGGGGGTTGGCTGATCTCTACTCTGCCATGATGGCTGCCTTGTTAGGGTTGTACCTCACCCTCACTTTCCTCCTCTGCTCTATCTTGCACCCAAGTCACGTCAGTGACCTCATTATCATCATCCCCTCCATCCTCATTTTCACTGGAGCCAACTTGACAATACGCTGCGGCTGGGGGAACATGACTGCCAATTGTCTTTTTACCAGTGTTCTCCCCTCACTGTAGGCTCATGTTCCTACCTTCCTCAACCTCGGAACCAACATCTGAATCAAGTAATGGTTGCGCATTGTCAGGGAGCAAGTGGCTGATGCTGTGTTTAAATAACTCAGCTGACTCCTCCATGCCTGATGCTGGGGCTATAGAAGGAGTAGCTGTAAACAAGGAGACAAAATCAGCCACTCTGGCAGCTGCAGTGAACTTCTCACTAGTCTCTGCTTGGGTGACAGAGGATGAGGAGGATGAGGAGGATGAGGACGGTTTACTAAGCCAGTCCACCACCTCCTCTGCATGCTGTGGCTGGATAGCACGGGCACCATCACTAAACAGAGGAAATGGTGCCCCACCTGAGGATGGACTAAGTCCACCTTTGCCTACTGTAAATGCACACTAACGCACTTCAATATACTGCAGTAAATGTGCACTAATGCACTGCAATATACTGCAATAAACCTGCCTTGACACAATAAACTGACACAGTAACTGAAACTGGTAAAAATGAACGGTCACACTACACTCACGCTGCACTATCACTATATACACACTAAATTGACACTAAAGTAAAAATGAATGGTCGCACTACACTCAGGCTACAGTATCACTATATTCATAGTAAACTGATACGTTACACTCACAATAGAATCACAATAGCACACTATAGCACACTAACTCGCTAGTAGCAATAAACAGAACTGTTCGCCCAACACTAGTCATAATTGCTAACTAGGGTTCCTGTTTTCCTGGGAGTGTTTGATGTACATGTTCATCAATATTTGTTCCATTGCATCCTGTTGCAATCTCCATAATGTAAAATAAATGTTTAAAAATTCCACAGAAAGAGAAAAAACTTTGAGTTTCTATGTACTTAGCAACTGTACATACCCAGAAACTCAACCACGGTATCCCAAGAGCAAGATGAAAAATAACCAGAAAAGTTACCACAGTCTACTTATTTGGATCTTTCATAAACCCCACTTCAGAATTCTACACTGCACACTCTACTACACTCAGCCCTCCACGCTGTACATTCTACTACACCCAGCCCTCCAGGGTGTACACTCCACTACACTCAGCTCTCTACACTGTTAACCCCACTACACTCAGCCCATCACATGGTACACTCCACTACACCAAGGCCGACACACTGTAAACTCCACTATACTCAGCCCTCCACACAGTAAACTCCACACTATTACACTCGGTCCTCATCATTATACAAAAGCCAGCTATACACTAGTAAAATTTCTTTCAATATACTGCTTTTAAATACAGTTAATTAAATTTTCTAACCATTAGTGGGTAGAGTTGAGCGGACACCTGGATGTCCGTGTTCGGCGGGTTCGGCCGAACTTTTAAAAAAAAGTCCGGGTCCGTGTCCCGGACTTTTGCCGAACTTTTCCCGGACACCGAACCCCATTGAAGTCAATGGGGACCCGAACTTTCAGGCACTAAAATGGCTCTAAAACACCAATGGAAAGTGCTAGAGTGCTGCAAATGGCAGCAAAACGTAGTTAAGAGCATGGCAAGTGCTCTGCAAACAAATAAGGATAGGGAAATAACTTAAAACAACAAAAAGAAAACAGAAAAATAAAACAATGTTCTTCATCTCTGAAGGACGAGGCCCATATGGAGTAGGAGGGAGGTTGAGTTGGTGGTGGATGTGGCGGTGTCATAGGCGTGCACACAGGGTGTGCCGGGTGTACCTGGGCACACCCTAATCACCTAGGGCACATTAGCATTATCGCTCTGTTTGCCAGTGAGGAGATGGGAAAGATCTCCCTCTGACCTGCTCTGCTCTATTTCACTTTGCCAGCAGGGAGAGTAATGTATCGGGGCCATGTACATGTAGGCAAACACATGCATGTGTATTTAAACTTTGGGGTGCACACCTTAATGCAATAGGCTGCGCACACCTATGGGCGGTGCAGGTGGAAGCGGTGGTGGAGGAGGACCAGGGCCGGATTAAGAGCATCATGGGCTTGGTGCTAAGGATTTTGAAGGGCCTTAAGGGCAGTGCCTTGGCATGCACCCAGAGGAGGAAGGGTGCAGCCATACATGCCTAATTCAACATGGGATGCTGTCTCTGAAGCCCATAAACACATCCATGCATCGGCAACTGTCCCTCCTTGTCCGGCCTTCGTGCTGTGTGGGGAGGTTCTGAGGGAGCTGCCTGGGGAAGCGAGCATAGAAGCCAGACTTCTGTGTTTACAAGTGACAGAAGAGCGGTAACAGTGAATATGGCCAACCCGGGGGCCTATATAAAGGTAGGGGCCTGGAGCTGCAGCTCCAATAGCCCCTACGTTAATCTGGCCCTGAGGAGGACGAGGTAGCCAACACTGCTTCTTTTCACAAATTTTAAATGAGGGTACACCCCAAAAGAGTGAGAAAGAGCAAAAATGGAACAATGGGTGGGTAAGGTCGGTATCCATCGCTATTCTGCACAAGGTACGGAAAAGTCCCGTGGGATCCATGCCTGGTTCATTTTAATGAACGTGAGCTTGTCCACATTGTCTCTGGACAGGCGGCTGCGCTTGTCTGTGATAACGCCCCCAGCCGTGCTAAATACCCGTTCAGATAATACACTGGCTGCAGGGCACGCCAGCACCTCCAAGGCGTAAAGGGCAAGCTCAGGCCATGTGCCCAATTTGGAGACCCAGAAATTGAAGGGGGCAGACCCGTCATTCACTACATGTAGGCGTGTGCACACATACTGCTCCACCATGTTGGTGAAATGCTGCCTCCTGCTAAGACGTTCCATATGAGCTGCTGGTGCTGCTGTTTGTTGTGGCGTGCTGACAAAGCTTTTCCACATTTCGGCCATGCTAACCCTGCCTTCTGAGGTGCTGGCGGTGCCCTGGTTGCGTTGGCGACCTCTTCCTCCTCCTCCTCCTCCTCTTCCTCCTCCTCCTCCTCCTCCTCCTCCTCTGCCTTGTGCTTCCACTGTGGCCCCGCTGTCAGGTGGGAATGCCAGCAGCATCGCGTCTACCAGCGTGCGCTTGTACTCGCGCATCTTGCGATCGCGCTCCAGTGAGTGAATTAAGGACGGTACGTTGTCCTTGTAACGGGGATCCAGCAGCGTGGCCACCCAGTAATCAGCACAAGTTAGAATGTGGGCAACTCGGCGGTCGTTGTGGAGACACTGCAGCATGTAATCGCTCATGTGTGCCAGGCTGCCCAGAGGCAACGAAAGGCTGTCCTCTGTGGGAGGTGTATCGTCCCTGTCCTCTGTATCCCCCCAGCCACGCACCAGTGATGGCCATGAGCTGGCCTGGGTGCCACCCTGCTTTGAACATGCTTCCATCTCCTCCTCCAGCTCCTCCTCCTCATCCTCCTCATCCTCCAGAACTGTGCCCCTGCTGGACAATTGTGTCCCTGGCGTTTGTGTGTGCAGGAACCCACCCTCGGAGCCCCTTGCGAATGACTGCCCTGAAAGCCTTGGAAATGTTACCTCTTCATCCTCCTCCTCCTCCTCATCCTGTGCCACATCCTCTTCCATCATCGCCCGAATTGTTTTTTCAAGGAGGCATAGAAGTGGAATAGTTAAGCTGAGAATGGCGTCATCGGCACTGGCCATGTTGGTGGAGTACTCAAAACAGCGCAACAAGGCACACAGGTCTCGCAAAGAGGCCCAGTTATTGGTGGTGAAGTGGTGCTGTTCCGCAGAGCGACTCACACGTGCATGCTGCAGCTGAAACTCCACTATGGCCTGCTGCTGCTCGCACAGTCTTTGCAGCATGTGCAAGGTGGAGTTCCACCTTGTGGGCACGTCACATATGAGGCGGTGAGCGGGAAGGCCGAAGTTACGCTGCAGCGCTGACAGGCGAGCAGCAGCAGGGTGAGAACGCCGAAAGTGCGCACAGACGGCCCGCACTTTCTGCAGCAGCTCTGACATATCGGGGTAGTTTTTAAGGAACCTCTGCACCACCAAATTCAGCACATGCGCCAGGCAAGGGATGTGCATCAAACCGGCTAGGTCCAGAGCTGCTATGAGATTTCGCCCGTTATCGCACACCACCAGGCCGGGCTTTAGGCTCGCTGGCAGCAACCACTCATTTGTCTGCTGTTCCATGCTCCTCCACAACTCCTGCACGGTGTGTGGTTTGTCCCCCAAACAGGCAAGTTTTAAAACTGCCTGCTGTCGTTTACCCCTGGCTGTGCTGAAGTTAGTGGTGGTGAAGGTGTTACACTGTCCGGATGAGGAGGCGGTAGAGGATGAGGAAGCGGAGTAGGAGGAGTTAGGAACAGGAGGCAAACTGAAGCGCCCTGCAATCCTCGGTGGTGGAAGGACATGCGCCAAATTGCTATCCGCCTCAGGCCCATCCGCCACTGCATTTACCCAGTGTGCCGTTAGGGAGATATAACGCCCCTGACCGTGCTTACTGGTCCACGTATCGGTAGTTAGGTGGACCTTGGCACAGATGGCGTTGCGCAGTGCACACCTGATTTTTTCCCCCACTTGGTTGTGCAGGGAAGGGGTGGCTTGCCTGGAAAAGTAGTGGCGGCTGGGCACGACGTACTGTGGGACAGCCACCGACATAAGGTTTTTAAAACTGTGCGTCTCCACCAGACGGAATGACAGCATTTCAAAGGCCAAGAATTTTGAAATGCTGGCATTCAGGGCCAGGGATCGGGGGTGGGTAGGGGGGTACTTCCTCTTCCTCTCAAGTGTTTGGGAGATGGAAAGCTGAACGCTTCCACGGGACATTGTGGAGATGGTTGGTGACCCAGGTGGTGGTGTTGCTGACAGATCCTCTGTTTGCGGGGTGGCAGGTGCCGGTATCACTACAGATGTGGCTGGAGCGGCCGAGACTGCAGCAGAAGGGGAAGCAGGATGAGCCAGAGACGTTTCTTGGTTTTGAAGGTGTCTACTCCACTGCAGCTCGTGCTTTGCACTTAGATGCCTGATCATGCAGGTTGTGCTCAGGTTGAGAAGGTTTATGCCTCGCTTCAGGCTCTGATTGCACAGGGTGCAAACCACTCGTATCCTGTCATCAGCACATTTTCTAAAGAACTTCCACGCTAGAGAACTCCTTTGAGCTGACTTTGGTGCGCTCGTTCCCTTGCTGCGTTGGGCAGTAGCAGGCGTAGTGTCTAGGGCACGGGCGCTCCGCTTCTGCACCCTGCTCCCTCTTCTGCTGTGCTGGTGGCTCTGTGCGACCACCGCCTCTTCCTCCAAACTACTCAGGTCACCTGCATGACATTCATTCCATGTGGGGTTGAGGACCTCATCGTCCTCCACATCATCTTCCACCCAGTCTTCACCCCTGCCCTCCTTGTCGGTCTCCACAATGCTGAACGCCGCAGCAGTTGGCACCTGCGTTTCGTCATCATCGGAGACGTGCTGCGATGGTCCTTGCATGTACTCATCTTGAGAAATGAGTGGTTGGGCATCTCTGCACTCAATCTCTTCCACTTCTGGGGCAGGGTTAGGTGGATGGCCCTGGGAAACCCTGCTGACAGAGTCCTCAAAAAGAACAAGAGACTGCTGTATGGATTGGGGCTCAGACTGCTTGCCTGATTTGCAAGGGGGTGAGGTGAAAGACGTTTGGACATCGGCTGCAGGTGCCAACTCTGATCTTTCTGCAGTAGACTGGGTGGGAGACAATGTGAAGGAACTGGAGGCACTGTCAGCAGCAAACCAATCTACTATCACCTCTCTGTGTTCTGGCCTCATCACTTCTAGAGGCGTATGATGCCCTACCAAATACTGATGCAGGTTCTGTCGCCTACTAACACTTGAGGAAGGTGTTTCACTTGTGCGTGTAGCTGGCACAGATTGACCACGTCCTCTCCTTGCAACAGGAGCTCTACCAGCAGCACCACGACCCAGGCCATGGCCCCTATTTGACGGTCTCCTCATATTTCTGTAATTTAAGATCTTGCCCTAGAAAGCTGTTTATTGAATAGCGGAACAAAACAACAACAGTATCGCACCGGTGTATCTCACAGTCAAATATGCAAACTATGCCGCAATTTAATGTTTTTTACCCCAAAAGGGTGTATATTGAATAGCGGAATAGGATAAAAAACGGTGTATCTCACACGTACAAACACAGACTAGGCCCGATTAAATTTTTTTGTACCCTAAAGGGAGGATGAGGAAGAGGAGTAGGAGGAGTTGGGAACAGGAGGCAAAATGAAGCGCCCTGCAATCCTTGGCGGGGGAAGGAGATGCGCCAAACTAATTTAAAAGGTGTATCTCACACGTACCGATACAGACTATGCCGTAATTTAATTTTTTACACTCCAAAAGGGTGTATATTGAATAGCGGAACAGGAAAAATTTTATAATACGGTGTATCTCACACGTACAAACACAGACTAGGCCCCGATTACAATTTTTTGTACCCTAAAGGCAGGATGAGGAAGAGGAGTAGGAGGAGTTGGGAACAGGAGGCAAACTGAAGCGCCCTGCAATCCTTGGCGGGGGAAGGAGATGCGCCAAGCAAATTTAAAAGGTGTATCTCACACGTACCGATACAGACTATGCCGTAATTTAATTTTTTACACTCCAAAAGGGTGTATATTGAATAGCGGAATAGGAAAAATTTTATAATACGGTGTATCTCACACGTACAAACACAGACTAGGCCCAGATTACAATTTTTTGTACCCTAAAGGCAGGATGAGGAAGAGGAGTAGGAGGAGTTGGGAACAGGAGGCAAACTGAAGCGCCCTGCAATCCTCGGCGGTAGAAGGAGATGCGCCAAACAAATTTAAAAAGGTGTATCTCACATGTACCGATACAGACTATCCCGCAATTTAATTTTTTACACTCAAACAGGGTGTATATTGAATAGCGGAATAGGACAAATTTTACAAAACGGTGTATCTCACATGTACAAACACAAACTAAGCCCCGATTACAATTTTTTCTACCCTAAAGGCAGGATGAGGAGTAGGAGGAGTTCGGAACAGGCAGGAGGCAGACTGAAGCACCCTCAAATCCTCGGCAGTATGAGATGCGCCCAAAAAATTGGAAAGGTGTATCTCACACGTACCGACACAGACTATCACGCAATTTAATTGTTTATACCCCAAGGTTTTGATTAAATAGCGGAATAGAAAATATGATCAAAAAAAGTTTATGTATATCACACGTACACAACCACACTAGGCCCCAATTACTATTGTTTGTACCCCTAAAGGCAGGATGAGGAGTAGGAGGAGTTTGGAACAGGCAGCACCCTCAAATCTTCAGAAGTATGAGATGAACCCCAAAAACTTGGAAAGGTGGATCTCACACGTACCAACACAGACTATCCCGCAATTTAATTGATCCCCAAAGGTTTTTATTGAATAGCGGAATAGGAAATATGATCAAAAAAAGTGTATGTATCTCACACGTACAGAAGCACACTAGGCCCCAATTACTATTGTTTGTACCCCTAAAGGCAGGATGAGGAGTAGGAGGAGTATGGAACAGGCAGCACCCTCAAATCTTCAGAAGTATGAGATGAACCCCAAAAACTTGGAAAGGTGGATCTCACACGTACTAACACAGACTATCCCGCAATTTAATTGATCCCCAAAGGTTTTTATTGAATAGCGGAATAGGAAATATGATCAAAAAAAGTGTATGTATCTCACACGTACAGAAGCACACTAGGCACCAATTACTATTGTTTGTACCCCTAAAGGCAGGATGAGGAGTAGGAGGAGTATGGAACAGGCAGCACCCTCAAATCTTCAGAAGTATGAGATGAACCCCAAAAACTTGGAAAGGTGGATCTCACACGTACCAACACAGACTATCCCGCAATTTAACTGTTCCCCAAAGGTTTTTATTGAATAGCGGAATAGGAAATATGATCAAAAAAAGTGTATGTATCTCACACGTACAGAAGCACACTAGGCCCCAATTACTATTGTTTGTACCCCTAAAGGCAGGATGAGGAGTTGGAGGAGTATGGAACAGGCAGCACCCTCAAATCTTCAGAAGTATGAGATGAACCCCAAAAACATGGAAAGGTGGATCTCACATGTACCAACACAGACTATCCCGCAATTTAACTGATCCCCAAAGGTTTTTATTGAATAGCGGAATAGGAAATATGATCAAAAAAAGTGTATGTATCTCACACGTACAGAAGCACACTAGGCCCCAATTACTATTGTTTGTACCCCTAAAGGCAGGATGAGGAGTATGGAACAGGCAGCACCCTCAAATCTTCAGAAGTATGAGATGAACCCCAAAAATTTGGAAAGGTGGATCTCACACGTACCAACACAGACTATCCCGCAATTTAACTGATCCCCAAAGGTTTTTATTGAATAGCGGAATAGGAAATATGATCAAAAAAAGTGTATGTATCACACACGTACAAAACCACACTAGGCCCCAATTACTATTGTTTGTACCCCTAAAGGCAGGATGAGGAGTAGGAGGAGTATGGAACAGGCAGCACCCTCAAATCTTCAGAAGTATGAGATGAACCCCAAAAACTTGGAAAGGTGGATCTCACATGTACCAACACAGACTATCCCGCAATTTAACTGATCCCCAAAGGTTTTTATTGAATAGCGGAATAGAAAATATGATCAAAAAAAGTGTATGTATCTCACACGTACAAAACCACACTAGGCCCCAATTACTATTGTTTGTACCCCTAAAAGGCTGGATGAGGAGTAGGAGGAGTATGGAACAGGCAGCACCCTCAAATCTTCAGAAGTATGAGATGAACCCCAAAAACTTGGAAAGGTGGATCTCACACGTACCAACACAGACTATCCCGCAATTTAACTGATCCCCAAAGGTTTTTATTGAATAGCGGAATAGAAAATATGATCAAAAAAAGTGTATGTATCTCACACGTACAAAACCACACTAGGCCCCAATTACTATTGTTTGTACCCCTAAAAGGCTGGATGAGGAGTAGGAGGAGTATGGAACAGGCAGCACCCTCAAATCTTCAGAAGTATGAGATGAACCCCAAAAACTTGGAAAGGTGGATCTCACACGTACCAACACAGATTATCCCGCAATTTAACTGATCCCCAAAGGTTTTTATTGAATAGCGGAATAGAAAATATGATCAAAAAAAGTGTATGTATCAAACACGTACAAAACCACACTAGGCCCCAATTACTATTGTTTGTACCCCTAAAAGGCTGGATGAGGAGTAGGAGGAGTATGGAACAGGCAGCACCCTCAAATCTTCAGAAGTATGAGATGAACCCCAAAAACCCCAAATATCATTCAGCTCTGCTGCAGGCCACAATTTAATTTTTTTTAACCCAAGGCTGTATATTGAATAGTGGAATAGAAAAAAAGTGTATGATTTTTGAAACCACTCAATAGCACATGTGAACTGAACACAGCAGTGTATGATCAGTCACTCAGCACAGCACAGCTGAAGGAAAAATGCTGCACACAGTGCCTGATAGAAAAATACTTTTCTCCCTCCTCCTCAGTGGGCAAAAAAGATTGTGTTCACTGCACCCCAAAAAGATTGTGTTCACTGCACCCCAAAAAGATTGTGTTCACTGTAGCCCACACACAGCAAAATGGATGTGGACCACTGACACCTGCCTATCTCCTATCCCACACCACACAGCAATATCGATTGTAGTTTGTAGAACACACTGTCTGACCCTAAAAATCAGCAGACTCTGTCCCTAAAATGATTGATAAGATCGTAGATCGGGTGACTGCAAACCCCCTCCCCCCACACAGCAATATCGATTGTAGTTTGTAGAACACACTGTCTGACCCTAAAAATCAGCAGACTCTGTCCCTAAAAGGATTGATAAGATCGTAGATCGGGTGACTGCAAACCCCCCCCCACACAGCAATATCGATTGTAGTTTGTAGAACACACTGACCCTAAAAATCAGCAGACTCTCTCCCTAAAAGGATTGATAAGATCGTAGATCGGTCACTGCAAACCCCACCCCACACAGCAATATCGATTGTAGATTGTAGAACACACTGACCCTAAAAATCAGCAGACTCTCTCCCTAAAATGCCTACAACTCGCCCTGCCTAACACACTCCGACCTGTCCCTCAATTCTATCCAGACACAAATGTTTTTTTTTCCTGTCTGTCCCTAATCAGCAGCCAGCACGTTGATGTGTGCTCTCTCCCTGAACTAAACAGCAGAATGACGCCGCAGCGAGGCTGCCTCGAACTTATAAAGACTTGGTCACATGCTTCAGACGGCCAATCACAGCTACTGATACATTTGTAGGCATGGCTGGGATGGCTTAGGCACACCAGTTAAACGCTTGTTGATTGGCTGTTGAAAGCCCGCCATGAAAAGCGCGCCAAAGCATGCAAAACCCGGAAATAAAACGACCGAACACGGATTTTTACCCGAATATACAGTAACGTTTTCGGGTCCGTGTTCGGGTAAAAAAAATCCAATTATTCGGTACGAACACGAATAATACAGTCCGTGTTCGCTCAACCCTATTAGTGGGGTCAAATCGATATTCATTTTCAATTTCAATGAAGAGAAATTTAAAAGGAGCAGGATGGAAATTTTTTTCTGGAAAAAACAAATTTCTAACAGTGTATGTTTTTTTTTGTTCAGTCCACGCATTTCAAAACTGAATGTTAAGCAAACAAAAATTTTAACTACTCTCAAATGACACTCGTCTAGCCGTCGAATGTAGTAAGAATTTTTAGCCAAAATTTCATTTGAAAATCTACTAATGTATGGTTAGCTTTAGACCTCCACATTGTACACTTCAGTTTCCTCAGCCCCATGCACTGTATACTTCACTACACTGAGCCCTCCATACTGTAAACTCCCCTTCACTCAGCCCTATGTAATGTTTTTCTCCACTACACTCAGCCCTCTGCATTGTACACTCCACTACGCTAGACCCACTGCACCATACAGTATACACCACTACACTGAGCCCTTCGCATCATACACTCCACCTAATTCAGCCCTATATAATGTACATTCCACTACACCCAGGCCTCCAAACCATACATTCCAGTACACCTAACTCTCAACACTATAGACCTAACTACACTCAGCCCTCTATACTATATACTCCACTAAAAACTGCCTTCCTTAATGTGTAATCCACTTTACTCAACTGTATTCAACACCCATGCCACTCAGCCTTCCATACTATACACTTCACTACTCAGATCCCTCTTCACCATACATATCAGTACACTCAATCCTTTGCAACATACACTAAACTCAGCCCTCTGTATTATACACTCCACTGCACTCGGCCCTTGATATTATGCACTCGACTACACTTAGCCCTTTGTATTATACACTCCACCACACACAGCCCTCCACAACGTAAACTCCACTACACTAACCCCCTCAAACTCTACTATACCTATCCCTATGTAGCTCAACTACACACAGCCCTCTTTATTGTGCACAGGACTACATACAGCCCTCCACACCTTACACTTTACTACACCCAGGCCTCCACACCATACACTCCAATTCACTCATCCCTCCACACCATACACTCAGCCTTCTGCACCGTACATTTCAAGTTCCATCGCATACTGCCATATTTATTATTGTTATTATAATTATATTGTATATTATTATATAATTATACTGGATTTATTTTGTACCAACAGCGTTTTACAATGTAAAGAGGGACAGGCCAGTTAGAATACATATTAATGCAGTTTTTAGGTGGAGGTGGGGTAGGCTTAGCTGAATAGATACATCATCACCTAAAGGTGAAGATGTGGGTGGGCCACTCATCCTGTATGTGGATGTACCTTTGGTATGCATGCGCTCATCAATACCCAGGGCTAGGCAGGGACTGTGGTCATGTGGAAGTCAAACATTAAGGCAGTTTGCAAACTTAGGGTCCTTTCACACGGGCTTTTTGCGATACGGACTCCATTTTTCTCAGCGGGGATCGGCGAATGACAGGCGGATGACAGCTCTGTCTCTGTTTTCTTTGCAGAGATGGAGCTGTCAGATCCCCACTCTCCTCTATGGGAAATTGGATGAAAATGAACCGCCTGTCCGTTTTCATCTGATCCGATCCTCCAGACAGATGGAAAATAGGATTTCCATTCGTCTGAATTTCATGGTCCACATCGGATCGGAGAGCAGCAGGTGTCAGCGGAGATTTCACTGGAGGGGTGCATGGAGCATCCGATCAGGTCCGCCTGAAAACTGACAGGCGTACCTGATCAGAAAGCCCGTGTGAAAGGGGCCTTAGAGAGGAGCCCTGTCCTCTCTACCAGTCCAGAGTACCTCCGTTACCTCATTTTCAATAACAGAATTGGGTCCCGCGGTGCACCTAGCATGGACGTCATGCGAGCACTTGGTTATTCCTCCCTTCCCATTCCTTGTTACTGGATCGTGGATCTCCATAATGTGGGTTTTGTTTCTGGTTGCTACTGGAAACTGACAGCTGGGGAGGAAGCAAGAACCTCAACCCCTTTGCTACTGGAGGACTCATCACCTATATCAGGTACCACGCTTTATAACCGGCTGCAATGTATCTTGCTCTCGACCTTGGTTACCCCTGCAAATGCATTACTGCCTTAGCTTGACTTGCTGAGTAGATCTCTGATAATGGCTTTACATTATACTCTGTATGTGCTTTACTGACCCAAGTTCTTTTGATATGCCAGAACCAACATACAACCCTTTAAATACCTTCAGACCAGGCCCAGAATAGTTGATGCAACTTTACTTAAAAGTCTTTCAGCAATACAGTCCATGATGAACATTAGATTCAGAATATCCCTAACTATCCCTAGTTGACTGCTCAGGCATACCTCTACAATTTAGTAGTCCATTGCTGGTGTTCTCCAAGAGTTGGCTGATCCCTGGATTCCTGGTGCCTCTTATGGATTGCAAGGCACAGCAGTCCTCCTCCACAGAAGTCACAGCATGTCCAGCTAGCTAGTGTGGCTGAACCAAAAAGCCCTTCCTCAAAAATGTTACCACAGTTGGGTAGGCTGGATCCAAAATGCTTGGGAACCGCAGCAAACACATTAACTCTCCACCCCCCCCCTCCCCCAGCCTGGGCAAGCCATCAACTAAAACCACTATAACTGTACTTACAGAGGATTGGAGAGGCACTGGAGAAGTCCTGAAGGTGAGCATTGGAGGAGGTGATGAGAGAGTTGAGATCAGGATGTCTTGGCAGGAGCAGAATGAAAAATTTGTGTGATATTTCAAGATGAGGCTGGTGATGTTTCTGGGGCCAAAGATGTGGATGACTTTGTACATCATAGTTAGTAGTATAAATGTTATACATAGGGCTAGTGGAAGCCAATGGAGGGATTGACAGAGAGGGGGTGGCAGCCATATATTGGTTATTAAGATGGGTGAGTCTAGCAGCAGCATTCATAGTAGACTCAAGGGGGAGGAAGGCCTGTGAAAAGAGAGTTGCAATAACTGGGGTAGCGGATAACCAGGGAATGAATTTGTTGTTTTGTGGTGTTGTTTGTTAGGAAGGTATGAGTTTTAGATATATTATGAAGGTTAAGGTGGCAAGATTTAGCCAGTGATTGGATGTGGGGCTCAATACACCTACTGAGGATTCACACAAGTGCAAATCATAAATTTGGGAAATTGGATGCAGTCTCCTAAATATTCACAAACTATAAACAGATTATAATTTTTTTTTAGCAACAAAGCATAAGATTGCAAAAAAAGAGGCATTTTATTGCAATGCCAAGTTCCATATGAACAGCATTGCTTTTTCACGAGCATTGAATTTCTTAGGATACACAACAGTAGAAAGAAGTTGATCTATGTTTAAAGACACATCATGACAGACTTTTAAATAGGAAAGACAAGTATCGACACAGAATAGAATTCTTAAAATCGTAATATTTTTACATGTACTGCACATAGCATTCCCAAATTCAGAAGTTTCCTAAAAAGGATTTTAAAGTCTTTCAGTTTATTAAAACCAAGATGAAAAATAGAGGGGAGGAGCTACAATGCATGCACACTGTTTCTGTACACCTTGCTCCAACACAATATGAACACATTAGAAATGTGGTTAATGTGAATAAAATTATTCCACAACCATTACTGTGACATTTAACGGAGCACAGCTGCAGACCCATATTTGTGACTTCTTTACAGAATACACTAATAAAAAGTGTCCAAGCACCAGTTTTAATCATCTGATTTCAACAATTACAAAGAGCAGGTGGAAAATGTGACAATAGTGTTTACACAGCAGACATTAGAAATATTTCACATTTCAGGTGTCTGACACTGAAAAAATGAATTCAGACAATGCCAATGACTTAGAGTGGAAGTAATCCCTCCTATCGTTTTTAGCCAAGGAAGCTGCCATCTTGGCCTCTGTTTAATCTACAACTGACGTGATGTTGCACATGTGATCAGGTATGACACCAGCCATTGGATGGTTTGACAGTTTGGGTGAGAGCACAACCAATGGGTTAATTACATTCCCAGCACGTGCCGGAAATGTAACTGTTTTTTTAAACTGTTAAATGGGTGAGTTTACTTTCGCTTTACTGATGATGATCCAGGGGAGAACATAAAGATTGCACTTTTATACGAGACTAGAAAAATGCTGCTAGTGTGAACTATGCTTATGACATTAAAAAAAATGTATTCTATTTCTAAAAGACCTCCCATTTATGGTGCCTTTTAGAGATGTAAAAAAAAAGAAATGCCTTAACATATAAAACTGAGAAGAATCAGCCCAATATTGGTCATTATCTTGGCATAAGAAAAATTCCCAGAGAGGAACTAAGAATATTATCCGTGAATCAGATGTTTGCCATTTTTCAATGCCATTATCTAATGAACCTGCCACTATAAGATGAGCTAGGCAGAAATCAAAAAATGGGATCAACCCTATCAGGAATTACTTGAGGTTTAATGTGAAAACCTACAACATACAACATATGTACAACTGTACAACATACATACTTAAAGTCAAAAGGCTTTCAAAGGATTGTATTAAAAAACATAAAAAAAAACACATAAAACACATTTCTTCATAGAAAACATGTATGCTCATACTCAACCTGCCATCCTTGGACACAGTTCCTAGATGTAGATGTCCCTTGCTGTTGTAAATCATGTCAATCTGAGAAGCACACAATTTATAGTTTGTTATATTAAGGGTTCGAAGCTATGGTTTTATTGGGTATTGTATAAACCCTGTAGCCAGGAATTCTTGATACAGATAGTAAATGATCTGTTATGCAGTTAGCGTTCAATCTTTTAGATGGACTTCAAGGAGAAGAGATGTAACAGAAAACAACACCCCAATCGGCAGACTTCGAAAATCGGATATTTAGAAAACATATAGCTGCTTTGAAAAGCTGACTAGGTTATCTATGTTGTAGCAGATTATGCGAACCGTTCATGAACTATTAATTGAACATAGTTCTTTGAACTTACTGCTGGCATTTCATTTAATAATTTATATTCAGCAACATATGAAGCTGAAAATTTTACTTGCAGAAATAGGACAAAGCATATCTTTCAAAGATAACATTAAAGCATATTTATAACTAAAAACCTTATAGCCAGGTCAGGTTTTTATTGATGTATGTGTCTCCATTGGGAAATTATCTTCTGTTTGTCCTGGTGAAAAAAAAAAAAAGTTGCGAAAGCCGAAATATTATACAGGTGCATATCGTAAAATTAGAATATCAAAACGTAATTTATTTCAGTAATTAAATTCAAAAAATGAAAATTATATATTTTGTTTATAGATGCATTATACACAAAGTGATATATTTCAAGCATTTCTTTCTTTTAATTTTGATGATTATGGCTTACAGCTAGTGAAAGCCCAAAATTCAGTATTTCAGAGAATTGGAATATTACATAAGCAATGTAAGCCAATAAAAAAAAGGATTTTTAATACAGAAATGTTTGATAATACCTATCACATGGCAAACTTGACCTACTCCCAACGTGGACTACCCTCCACCTCCTACAAGATATGGGCCTGCTGGCTCACCTTCACTCATACGCAAGAGTATGCAGACTTAATGTCCCCCTCAAAATGAGGTTATCCCAACTAACCCTCCCTATGGTATCCACTTGCGTTGCAAGTACTATGTCGATATGCACAAGATCTCAGCCAGGCCCCCCTCTGCTCTTGCCTTCTTCTCTCCACTCCTCTTTCTAGACTCCCTTCCTACTTCTTTCTATTCCCCCCCTCTTGACGCTTTACTCACCTCTCAATCTGACAAATAATTTCTGCTGTTGAACTGAGTTTCTACATGTAGTTTACAGCCTTCTTCAATCTTCTTTTTTGGTACCTGCCTCCACCTTTTATTGACACCCTAGACTACAAAATGTTCCTTGACTAAGTTTGTATGGTTGTACTACGCTTGAAAAGCTGAACAAAATAGAAAATTGTATTCTGTACGTTTTTTGTACTTTGTATTTCAAAATACAGAAATGTTGGCTTACTGAAAAGTATGTCCATGTACAGTACAGTATGCAATCAATACTTGGTTGGGGCTCCTTTTGCATGAATTATTGCTTCAATGCCACGTGGCATGGAGGTGATCAGCCCGTGGCATTGCTGAGGTGTTATGGAAGTCCGGGTTGCTTTGATAGCAGACTTTAGCTTGTCTGAATTGTTGGTTCTGGTGTCTCGCATCTTCCTCTTGACAATACCCCACAGATTCTCTGTGGGGTTTGGGTCAGGCGAGCTTGCTGGCCAATCAAGCACAATGATACCATGATCATTAAACCAGGTATTGATACTTTTGGCAGTGTGTGCAGGTGCCAAATCCTGCTGTATAATGAAATCCACATCTCCATAAAGCTGGTCAGCAGAGGAAGCATCAAGTGCTTTAGAATTTCCTGTTAGAGGGCTGCGCTGATTTTGCACTTGATAAAACATAGTGGACCAACACCAGCAGATGACATGGCTCCCCGAATCATCATGGACTGTGGAAAATGTTGCACTTCATTTGGAAATCAAGGTCCCAGAGTCTGGAGGAAGAGTGAAGAGGCACAAAATCCAAGTTGCAAGAGGTCCAGTGTGAAGTTTTTATAGTCAATGATGATTTGGGGATGCATGTCTTCTGCTGGCTTGTTTTATCAAGTCCAAAGTTAGCGCAACCTGGAAATTCTAGAGCACTTCATGCTTCCCTCTGCTGACCAGCTTTATGAAGATGCTGATTTCATTTTCCAGCAGGACTTGGCACCTGCCCACACTGCCAAAAGTATAAATTCCTGGTTTAATGATCATGGTATCACTGTGCTTGATTGGCCAGCAAACTCGTCTGACCTAAACTCTATAGAAAATCTGTCGGTTATTGTCAAGAGGAAGATGAGAGACACCAGACTCAACAATGCAGATGAGTTGAAGGCTGCTATCAAAGCAACCTGGGCTTCTATAAAACCTCAGCAGTGCCACAGTCTGATCGCCTCCATGCCGCGCCGCATTGAAGCAGTAGTTCATGCAAAAGGAGCCCCGACCAAGTATTAAGTGCACACTATACTGTACATGGATATACTTTTCAGTAAGCGAACATTTCTGTATTAAAAAAAAAAATGTTTTGGTCTTATGTGATATTGTAATTTTCCGAGATACTGAATTTTGGGTTTTCGCTAGCTGTAAGCCATAATCATCAAAATTAAAAGAAAGAAATGCTTGAAATATATCACTCTGCGTGTAACGCATCTATATAACATATATGAGTTTCACTTTTTGAATTCAATTACTGAAATAAATTAACTATTGATGATATTCTAATTTTATGAGATGCACCTGTAGTTGTCACTGAAATAGGAGAAGGAAACCCTGTCATAATTGTGACACCTGTTCTGGTAACAATTGTCTAATAGGGAGAATTCAACTGACTTTGGAAAGATTTTTATAATTGCATATTTACCTGATCTGTAGGTTAATTGTTACAATGAACCAAAAATCTAGTAATGAATAAGGAGCAGTCCCATGGGTGGCCCTTGACATATCTAAAATGCAATATATGTGCAGAAAGATCTAAGATTATTGTTATCATAATGTTATGCTATCTGCCTGTATCTTTAGAGATTGTAATCATTAAACTCTCTCCTTCTTATCTATATATCTTTGGATTGGCCGCTCAAAGAGTAGGAAGGTTGCCAGATAATACGAAACGCCAAAAATGAATCTTGGTAACCTAAGTGACTTGTGACCAGGAAGTTCTGGTGATCCAATTTTTTTTGTTCTTCACAATGTAAGTGTTGGTGGTGTAAGCTGATTCATTTTTTATTTTGTTAGAGCCCACACACAGGGCTGCCTTTTTACTTTAGGTCTGTCTTGAGTATATTTTTCTGAACCAGTTGTTAATGGCTTTATGCTGCATTTGTGATTATTATGAATTAGCATTAGCAGAGTGTAAGATGAAATTATCACATTGTTTTTTTTTTTTTTAGGATATAGTATTTGTTAAAAATAGTTATTCAAAAATAATTACTTATAGTATATGCAGTACCTCTTCTGGGCAACTCTGCTGAGAAAAGAAAAAATAATTGCTGAACGGAATAATCCTAATGAGAGACTTCTAGGACCCAATTGAGTATGAGAAAAACGTTTGGGAATGCAATGAATTCCACAAGCAAAGCACTTTTCCAGAGGACATTTTCCGTAGCAGCTTTTACATTCCTCTTGATTTGACTTGATGGTAAAACCAAAGTTATACCACGTCAAATTCCGCAGTCTATCACGAGTATATTCATGAAATTGTTTCTTTGGGACCTCATTCAGGACTATTCTGAAAATCCTACTGTGAAGGGCATTGTTATTCCTGAGCTAATATCCTCATCCTGTAGTTATTGGAATGAAAATACAAAATATGGGTATCATGAATAACTGATACAGATAGCATAATCAGTTGAAACATAGAAACATAGAAACATAGAATGTGTCGGTAGATAAGAACCATTTGGCCCATCTAGTCTGCCCAATAGTACTACTTGTGCCAATTTTGCAGCTCAGTATAGCACAATTTGCACTGTTCAACCTTTTTTGGCCTCGATACTCAAACCTTTTTTTGGCCCAGATACTATGAACTTTTTTAAGAGTGTGTTTCGAAAAATTATACCTACTCACTTATATCACTGCAGTGCAGCCTGGCAAGATCCACAAAATTCTAAAATACAAAAGAATATGTCTTGGATTGCAGATAAACTATTTTATAAAATGTATAAATACAAGTAACTTCCCTTACAATAAGGAAACATCAGGCTTTTACCCTGGTAGATGTTACAACAGCATGTGGTCTGGTGGACGGGTCTCTACTGTAGGACAAATGCTCTGGGAACTCCTACAATATCACAGGTACATAGACCTACTGAGGAGAATAATAGCCTCCTTGTAGTACTTGTAGCCACCACAGATGTGTTTAGGTGTTTATATTCTTCTTTAGAGTGGCAAGCGTAATTGTTATCAGTGTAATTATTTGTTTTATATTTTTATATTTTTGAAATAATGTTCTTTACAATCAAGTGCACTCTATGTTGTTTTGTGTTTTAGTTTTCAACTATATTGTCTGCTGATTTGTGTGGGCCCTAAAAAAAACGCTTTTATTGGCTTTTGTTACAAGCTTAGCCCAGTGGTCCTATAATCCTGAATACTTACCACAGCGCTGAGAGCCTGAGCCAGCTGCCGGTTCAGGCATTTGGATGAATCCCGACATTAAAGTCAGGATCACTCCAGAGTCTGGACCAGCTGAGTGATGTCAGTAAACAGCAGACTTTGGCTGAATACTGGTCACAGGAATGCATAATTTAGTGCACTCCTGTGACCCACAGGATAAATAAGGCCAAAAGAACTTAATTCCCCCTTAACATAAAGGGGAGTAAAAGCAAATGTCAGTTTCAGTAGTTATTTTATAATTGGTATAAAATCACTAGTAATTATTTTAAAGGTATGTAAAATTATTAAAAAAGAATAGTGCGCAAATGCAAAAGAAATAACTACCAAATCTGAAGACAATCCATAAATAAAAATGGGGGTTTGGTCCCACCATATGGCCATATCGTGCTCAAGCCCACTACTGCGTCAAAGTACCCCATTATCAGTGGGTCCTACACTATCCATGAAAAAGAGATGAATCCAGCCATTCTAACCCTTGGAGATAATACTCCTTGCTGGGAAGGATGTGCAAATGCACTACAGGGGACTCCTCCTATATCCAATTGATGGTGGACACTGATTGAGTACAGGTGTGTGTGGGGGGGTGGGGAGGGTTGCTCAACCTCGATAGTCTGGTCAGACCAAATACATAATAAACAGGCAAAAAATTTGGGGGAGCATACCCATGTATTTCTAAAGCTGCTGCAGCTATGAACCAAAAGACATGTATATTAAAAAAGAATAGTGCGCAAATGCAAAAGAAATAACTACCAAATCTGAAGACAATCCATAAATAAAAATGGGGGTTTGGTCCCACCATATGGCCATATCGTGCTCAAGCCCACTACTGCGTCAAAGTACCCCATTATCAGTGGGTCCTACACTATCCATGAAAAAGAGATGAATCCAGCCATTCTAACCCTTGGAGATAATACTCCTTGCTGGGAAGGATGTGCAAATGCACTACAGGGGACTCCTCCTATATCCAATTGATGGTGGACACTGATTGAGTACAGGTGTGTGTGGGGGGGTGGGGAGGGTTGCTCAACCTCGATAGTCTGGTCAGACCAAATACATAATAAACAGGCAAAAAATTTGGGGGAGCATACCCATGTATGTAAAATTATATCCTGTCATTACAAGGTATACCTTCCCAGCCAATACTTCTATCACACCCCTACCACTCCATTCAACCATAACTACTGTGGTTTCCTCTGCCTGGAGATATTCTGGTTGGGTGATTGGAGCTGGAGCTTACACAAGGTTAAAACACACTCCCACCCACACCTACGTGACAGCAGATGTACATGTACCAAGTGAACAGCCAATCGTTGCACTTCTGGAGAAAAGGGGGGCACAATCACATTCTCCACCCTACCTAGGACAGAAGTTTTTTTATTGGTTCCTGGAGGCAAATAGATGGCAGGGAAGTGATAAGGAGTATAATAAGTATGAACTTATTATACTCCTTGCCCTGAAAATGAGTCCAATTTTACAACTGAAGGCATACTAGGACATGCTGATATTTGATGAGACCTGAAAGAGAAGAAAAGCTCTTACAGTAATGAGCTTACCTGTCAGGATGGCAGGTGGAGCCTGACTAATAGAGAGAACTCTCACCTGATGAGAAGGCCGTGGTAGTAGAGCTGGATGCCGTATGGACACCAAGGTAAGTACTCTGATAAGGACACAGGTTCACCTGAGGTGCGGAGTCTAAGTGTTAGCTGGTTTTCACCAGGGCCCCTAATGGTGGGGTTGGACTACGCTGCAAGCTAGCACCAGGTCGCGGTCCCCAGGATCACCCAGCCAGGCAGAGCGCAGGTTCTGGTCCAGAAGCAGAGAAGCAGACAAGGGTTAACCAAGAGAGTAGTCAGACGAGCCAAAGGTCAGGGCGGGCAGCAAGTAGCAAAGACAAGAGGAAGCTGGGTCAAATAATCAGGAACAATAGGTACACAGGAACACAGGATCACAAGGAAGAGCTGAAGATAACACAGCGACTTCCTGTAGTGACAGCTGTGTTTAAATAGGCCAATTTGGTAGCCTCAAGCTATACTGAGGTAGCCTCGAACCACACTGAGGTAGCCTCTAGCTATACTGAGGTAGCCTGGAACCATACTGAGGTAGCCTCTAGCTATATTAAGGTAGCCTCTAGCTATTCAAGGCGCCTCTTCGTACACGCATGCGTATAGGCGTTTGCCGGTTTGCGGCACCAGTGCGCCTGTGTATAGCAGTGGATCCCTGATATTACCCTTTGCTTCATTAACTTAACCTGTACGTTTTATATTTCAGATACAGATTCTTTTACATTTGTATCAGTCTGTATGGAAAGCAAATGAGATGTATTGTATGTACTTGATCAAGCAATATGAACACATGTTTGTTATATGTTTTATATGTCACACAATGTAATGATTTTTCACCGTCACTGGAGGTGAGGAGCAGATACTTAATGGTTTGGATTGCTTCAAGTGGGACAGTAATATTTGTCAAACATATCTTCATATACAGCTGCAAGAAAAAGTATGTGAACCCTTTGGAATGATATGGATTTCTGCACAAATTGGTCATAAAATGTGATCTGATCATCATCTAAGTCCTAGTAGGCAAGTGGTTAAACAAAAAAAAATAAAAAATCAGAACCTTTACTGTTTGCGTGTTTAACCACTTCCGCCCTGTTACAGGGCGGCCCGGCTGCGCAAAATCACGTACATGTACGTGATTTTGTGCATTAGATGTCGGGGGGGGGGGGCATGCACGTCCCTGGAGCACCACTCCCGCTGTGATTGGACACAGCAGGAGCCAATCAGTGGGTTCAGCAGGCGCAATAGCTGCCGGGACCCGCCAATGGTTCGGCAGAATGACAAAATGGCGCTCTGCCTATGTAAACAAGGCAGACCACTGTCCTGTCAGGGAGGAAAAAAGAGATATTGTGTTTCAGCTAAGCTTAAGTACAGATCTCTTTTTTCCTCTAGTGCATCCACTCCCCCCACAGTTAGAAAGTACTGCTGAACAGCACTTAACCCCTTGATTGCCCCTAGTGTTAACTCTTTCCCTGCCAGTGTAATTTATACAGTAACAGTGTTTTTTTTTTTTTTTTTTTGCACTGATCACCGTATTGGTGTCACTGGTCCCCAAAAAGTGTCACTTAGTGTCGGATTCGTCCTCCGCAATGTCGCAATCCCGCTAAAAATCTTACCAAAAATATGTAGCAGAATACATATTGGCCTAAAATGGTGAAAAAAAATTGATTTTTTAAATTTTTTATTGGGTATGTTTTATAGCAGAAAGTAAAAAATATTGGGCTTTTTTTTTTTTCTTCACAATTGTGGTTCATTTTTTGTTTATAGTGCAAAAAAATAAAAAAAACACAGAGGTAATCAAATACCACCAAAATAAAACTTTATTTGTGGGGAAAAAAAAACCCATCAAGTTTATTTGGGTACATTGTTACACGACCGCGCCATTGTCAGCTAAAGCAATGCAGTGCCATATCGCAAAAAATGGCCTAGTCATTAAGGGGGTGATATCTTACGGAGCTGAAATAGTTAACCACACATGCGCATCCAATGTATTTTCCAAACCCAAAAGAGAAAATACATTGGACACACATGCACGGTTAAACACAGATGCAAACAAGCATCAATATTTCCAAGAGCTCGGCCACTCACAGCGATTCACTTACATGGCAGGCTATATGCAGCACATAGGTCTCCCGGGGCATGAAAAAGTGTCGGGAAAGTATGCTAGACATATAGAATACCTGTTAAAAACCCTGTGTGCATGAACCCTTAAAAGGAAGCCATTCACATGCCTCATTCTTTGACATAGTCCAAAAATAATAGGATATTTCCTCATTTTAGGACAGCAGATGGAGACCTGCAAATTGAGTCTCAAACCCTACTCCACAGTAGCTTTGGTTTATATATACTGCCCTGATGATGACCAAAAAGCCTGAAAAGTTGTATGCACTATGAAATAAATGGTAAATTCTGGATGGGCTTTTGGCTGTTGGGACATAAAAGAACTAGCACAGTTGTTAAGAAGTTAGCACTTCTGCCTGGCAACACTAGGGTTGTTGGTTTGAATCCCATCCACAGCACTACCTGCATGGAGTTTCCATGTTCTCCCGTGCCTGCGTGGGTTTCCTCCCACAGTCCTAAGACATGCTGGTAGGTTAAATGGCTCTTGTCATAATTGGCCTACTATGTATGTGCATGAATGTGACGTTAGTGACCTTTTATTGCAAGCTCCGTGAGGGCAGGGACTGTACAGCACTGTGTATGGCTGGTTCTATTATCCTAACTGGATGTGCTGTGACGTCCAGCAGGATAAGCCGCTCGCACGCAGCGTGACGATCGGTGGTGCAGTGTGACGCTTCGACACACTGCATCTCCTATCTTGGTAAAGAGCCTATGACATAGGCTCTTTACCAGGTGATCAGCTGTGTCCAATCATCGCTGATCACATTGTAACCAGGAAGTGCCGTTTATCAGCTTTCCTCTATTTGCGCTGACAGGGTGTGAGTAGAGGAGAGTCAATATATGGCTCTCCTAACGAGGGAGTCTGCACTGATAATCAGCACATTGATTTTTAGTGCAGACCCATCAGTGATGCCCACCACTAATGCCCACCAGGGCCCGACAGTAATGCCAATCAGTGCCCACCTGTGATGCCAATCAGTGCCCATCAGTAATGCAAATCAGTGCCCATCAGTAATGCCTGTCAGTACCTCCCCATCAGTGCTGCCTATAAGTGCCATATATCAGTGCCACCCATCAGTGCCCATTATTGCCCATCAGTACCGTCTATCAGTGCCCATCAGTGGCACCTATCAGTGCCCATCAGTGCTGCATATTAGTGCCTCCTCATCACTGCCTATCAGTACCACCTCATCAGTGCCTATCAGTGAAGGAGAAAGTACTTTTTTACAAAAAAAAATTAGCAGAAATAAAGAAAATGTTTTATTTTTTAAAATGTTTATTTTTTTTATTTGTAGTGCAAAATGTAATGATCAAATACCACCAAAAGAAAGCTCTTTTTTTTTTTTTGGGAAAAAGAGATACAAATTTCATATGGATGACCACGCAATTGTCATTCAAAGTGAGACAGCACTAAAAGCTAAAAATTGGCCTGGGCAGGAAGGGGTTGAAAGTGCCCAGTATTGAAGTGGTTAAGAAGGCTTTGCTGCCCCAATACACAAAGAAAACCAGATTTTCTTTAACCACTTGCCGACCGCCACAAGTAGATATACTGCGGCGGTCAGCCCCTCACAGGCAAAGTGACGTATATATACAGTGGGTACGGAAAGTATTCAGACCCCCTTAAATTTTTCACTCTTTGTTATATTGCAGCCATTTGCTAAAATCATTTAAGTTCATTCTTCTTCCTCATGAATGTACACATAGCACCCCATACTGACAGAAAAACACAGAATTGTTGACATTGTTGCAGATTTATTAAAAAAGAAAAACTGAAATATCACATGGTCCTAAGTATTCAGACCCTTTGCTGTGACACTCATATATTTAACTCAGGTGCTTTCCATTTCTTCTGATCATCCTTGAGATGGTTCTACACCTTCATTTGAGTCCAGCTGTGTTTGATTATACTGATTGGACTTGATTAGGAAAGCCACACACCTGTCTATATAAGACCTTCCTGATCACAATGCATGTCAGAGCAAATGAGAATCATGAGGTCAAAGGAACTGCCTGAAGAGCTCAGAGACAGAATTGTGGCAAGGCACAGATCTGGCCAAGGTTACAAAAAGATTTCTGCTGCACTTAAGGTTCCTAAGAGCACAGTGGCCTGCATAATCCTCAAATGGAAGACGTTTGGGACGACCAGAACCCTTCCTAGAGCTGGCTGTCCGGCCAAACTGAGCTATCGGGGGAGAAGAGCCTTGGTGAGAGAGGTAAAGAAGAACCCAAAGATCACTGTGGCTGAGCTCCAAAGATGCAGTCAGGAGATGGGAGAAAGTTGTAGAAAGTCAACCATCACTGCAGCCCTCCACCAGTCGGGGCTTTATGGTAGAGTGGCCCGACGGAAGCCTCTCCTCAGTGTAAGACACATGAAAGCCCGCATGGAGTTTGCTAAAAAACACCTGAAGGACTCCAAGATGGTGAGAAATAAGATTCTCTGGTCTGATGAGACCAAAATAGAACTTTTTGGCCTTAATTGTAAGCGGTATGTGTGGAGAAAACCAGGCACTGCTCATCACCTGTCCAATACCGTCCCAACAGTGAAGCATGGTGGTGGCAGCATCATGCTGTGGGGGTGTTTTTCAGCTGCAGGGACAGGACGACTGGTTGCAATCGAGGAAAAGATGAATGCGGCCAAGTACAGGGATATCCTGGACAAAAACCTTCTCCAGAGTGCTCTGGACCTCAGACTGGGCCGAAGGTTTACCTTCCAACAAGACAATGACCCTAAGCACACAGCTAAAATAACGAAGGAGTGGCTTCACAAAAACTCCGTGACTGTTCTTGAATGGCCCAGTCAGAGCCCTAACTTAAACCCAATTGAGCATCTCTGGAGAGACCTAAAAATGGCTGTCCACCAATGTTTACCATCCAACCTGACTGAACTGGAGAGGATCTGCAAGGAGGAATGGCAGAGGATCCCCTAATCCAGGTGTGAAAGACTTGTTGCATCTTTCCCAAAAAGACTCCTGGCTGTATTAGATCAAAAGGGGGCTTCTACTAAATACTGAGCAAAGGGTCTGAATACTTAGGACCATGTGATTTCAGTTTTTCTTTTTTAATAAATCTGCAACAATGTCAACAATTCTGTGTTTTTCTGTCAGTATGGGGTGCTATGTGTACATTCATGAGGAAGAAGAATGAACTTAAATGATTTTAGCAAATGGCTGCAATATAACAAAGAGTGAAAAATTTAAGGGGGTCTGAATACTTTCCGTACCCACTGTACGTCACTAGCCTGTGAGGCTCTGGGGAGCGAGCGCGCGCCGCCGGAAGCACGCTCCGGCTCCCGCACGGTCGCTAACCCCCGCGCGCGTGCGACCGGCGGATTTGATGTCCGCCGGTCACTCTGCGATCATCGGGGGAGAGGGAGAAAGTCAGGCGGCTAGTGTAAACAAGCCGCCTGTCATTCTCCCCTGTGTAGAAACACTGATCATACGGTTCTACTATGTAGGACCGTTGATCATTGTTCCTACAGCTCAAGCCACAGCCAATCACAGTTAGAATCACGCCCCTAGGGACACACACCACCCCTCCCTCTCAAATAAAGTTAACCCCTTCACTGCCAGTGTAATTTTACAGTAACAGTGCATATGTATAGCACTGATTACTGCAGTAATGTCACTGGTAACCCCAAAAGTGTCAAAAATGTCAGTCAAGGGTCCGATCTATCCGCCGCAGTGTCGCAGTACCGCAAAAAAAAATCACAGATCGCCGCCATTACGCGTTAAAAAAAAAAACAACAAAAATGACAAAAATCTTTCCCTTTGTTAGTAAACGCGATAACTTTTGCGCAAACCAATCAAAATACGCTTTTTGCGATTTTTTTTACCAAACATATGTAGCATAAAACAAATTGGCCGAAAATGTTAAAAATTTTAGATTTTTACATTTTTTGGGGGGGAATTTCATATAAAAAATATTGTTATTTTTGCAAAATTGACGCTCTTTTTTTGTTTATAGCGCATGATCAAAAAATCGCACAGGTGATCAAATACCACCAAAAGAAAGCTCAAAGCTCTGTTTGTGGGAAAAAAGGACATCAAATTCGTTTGGGTACGGCGTCGCACGACCGCGCAATTGTCCGTTAAAGTCACGCAGTGCCGAATCGCAAAATACCCCCTGGTCAGGAAGGGGGTAAAACCTTCCGGGGCTTAAGTGGTTAAAGATGAAGTATGAGCAAAAATTATTTTTGGCCATTTTACCAACAAAAATACGATAGTTCTAATGAAGTATGCCCCATCTCTGGCATTTGTTACATATCTTGGTTTTACTCATGCAGCAGTATCCTGTTGGCAGTTCCATCTTGAGAGCATTAAAGGGCCCCGGGCAATGCAGTGAATTGGGGCCCTGCCTACACAATCACCCACGAGAATAAAAATGCAAATTATCGATAAGGCGATATTTATTGGTAGAGCAGTGCCAGGCTAATGACAGCTTCCAAGTTCTGTGGCTGGGTCCGGTGAACACACACACGGACAGGAGTCAGACTCTACTGTCCTGTGTGTGCCTGTTCCCGTGGAGGCGGACAGGCATTCCTGCAGATGTGGGCTCCCCCTCCATGGTCCAAGTGGCCTTACAGCAGTGCAGGGCCGACAGGCGCTTGCCACCTGCTCGGAGGCGGGATGCACACTGGAATCGGGACTAAAGCTTGGCTGGGGCTAGGTTGCTGGGCAGGTTGGGTGCCTCGGGCAAGTGGGGCCCTGGGGCAACTACCCAGCATACCCATTCGGTAGGCTAGCCCTGCCTGTTGGCGCGACACATCCGGCACTGAGACTTAACACAAGGTCACGTTTCTGCAGAGCAGTTTTTCGGTATTATGTTTTTATACGCATTTTACAAGTGTTTATAGGTGCGCTGCCGTTAAACTTAATCTTTATTGGAACATGCGTTTTAAATAAAAGCATCAAAGATGCAGGACTTTGATGTGCTTTTATTATAATGCGTGTTCTAATAGAATTTAATAGACTGCTCACTGTGGATCACTTACTCAACACCTCCTCCATTCATAAAAAGACTTGTATTCTTTTAACTGAATGTAAAGTGCTCTGTGATTGGAGGAGACACAAATGAACATTACAATCTCCCCTCCTGCAATCACAGAACTCCTTGTATTTACTAAAAAGAAAGAACGTAAGGCTTCTTTTATGAATGGAGGAGATGCCAAGCGAGTCACCCACAGTGTACTAAGTTTACTGCAGCCAAAACTACCTGTCTTAGTGCCAGACATCCAGGGCCAATTGGAGACTGCTGCCTGAGTAAAAAGTAAAATAAGGCTCCTTTCACACACTCGGTCCGTTGGACGGAGTCCGTTTTTCTCAGCGGGGGATCGAGCCGCCGATCCCCCGCTGAGCAGCAGGAGGACAGCTGTGTCTCCGCGCTGTGTGCGGAGACACAGCTGACAGTTCCCCATGCATCTCTATGGGGGAAATCGGATGTCAACGGACCGTCAGTCCGTTCTCACCCGATCCCATCCGATCCGATCCGCTGGACGGATGGAAAATAGGGTTTCCATCCGTCCAGATTTGACGCATCGGATCGGGTCGGATGTCAGCGGACATGTCTCCGCTGACATCCGATGCCCCATACGAATACATGGGGGGACCGTTCAGATCCGCCAAAAAAACGGACAGGCGGATCTGAACGGTCCGCCTGTGTGAAAGGGGCCTAAGTGACAAAAATTGCAGCACCCAGAGATGGGACCACACATCATAAGTGCTAACTCATTTTTACAGCTCAAATGGCCGAAAAGCATTCCTTCCTAATCGTCACCTTTAACCACTTCTGGACCGGAAGATTTTACCCCTTAATGACCAGGCCTTTTTTGTGCGATTCGGCACTGCGTTACTTTAACTGACAATTGCGCAGTCGTGCAACGCTGTCCCAAAAAAAGGTTGATGTCCTTTTTTGCCCACAAATAGAGCTTTTTTTTGGTGGTATTTGATCATCTGTGTGATTTTTATTTTTTGCGCTAAAAACAAAAAAAGAGCGACAATTCTGAAATATTTTTCACTTTCTGCTAAATAACATTCCCCCCCCAAAAATTAAAAATTAAATTTTTTCATCATTTTAGGCCAATTTACCTTCCGCTACATATTTCTGGTAAAAAAAAAATCCCAATAAGCGTATTTTGGTTTGCGTAAAAGTTATCGCGTCTACAAACAAGGGGAAAGATTTATTTCATTTTTATATATATATCTTTTTTTACTAGTAATGGCGACGACCAGCGATTTGTAGTGGGACTGCGACATTGCGGCGGACAGATCAGACACCTAACTGACATTTTTTACACTTTTGGGGGGACCAGTGACATTACTACAGTAATCTGTGCTAAAAATATGCTAAAAAACAATATTTTTCACATTCTGCTATATGACATTCCCAGAAAAAAAAATTAAAAATCTAAATTTTTTAACAATTTGTTTTCTGCTACTTATTTTTGGTAAAAAAAATTGCAATAGGTGTATTTTGATTGGTTTGGGCAAAAATTATCACGTCTACTAACTACAGGAAAGATTTATGTCATTCTTTTTTTTTTTTTACTAGTAATGGCAGCGATTTGCGTTTTTTTTGCGGGACTTCGACATTGTGGCGAACAGATCGGACCCCTAACTGACATTTTTGACACTTTTGGGGGTACCAGTGACATGACTACAGTAATCTGTGCTAAAAATATGCACTGTTACTGTAACAATGACACTGGCAGGGATAGGGGTTAACTCAGGGGCGATCAAAGGGTTAAGTGTGAGCCTAGGGGGTGTTTTCTAACTGTGAGGGGAGGGGCTTGTGAAACAGAGACCTGTGTTCCTAAATAGTAGGATCACAGGAGCTCTGCATTGATACCAGAGAGAACGGTCTGCTGTGTTTACATCAGCAGACTGCTGTTCTCACCTCACGGGAATCGATTGCGGCCACAGGCTCCATGTATTGGGCTCTCAACTGGTGAGTAGGCGTGCGCACGCGTGCCCCCAGTATCGCTCCTGCGGAACGCCGTACAGGTATGGCGATTTGCGGGAACCTGCCGCCGTATAACTGGGGCGGCTGGTCGACAAGTGGTTAAGAAAATCTGATTTTCTTTTGAGTATTGACAGTAAAGCCTTCTTAAAGCAGATAATATTCACATGTCTCATTCCATTACATACCCCAAAAACAAAATGATTATTCCTCATTACCGGACAGCGAGCATAACCATGCAAATCATTTTTTTATGCCAAATGCACATCCAACTTCTGGTGTATAGTGCAAATACAGCCAAATATTTTAGAACCATTTAATCCAAAGTGCATAGAGCTGTTCCAGGCTTTTTGTCCATCATCAGAGCAGTTTATGAAAGCCATGGCTTCTATGGAGTAGGGCTTGGGACCTCATGATTTGTGGCCATAATTAATTAGTTGTCAGCATGCTATTAAAATACATCAACAGATAACCAACTTTATATGAAGTTCATCTATAGCTGCTAATTCGAAGATGTATTCTACAATTTTACAATTTATGTTTAGAATAATGAGTTCATAATAATATTAAACCCAAACCCAAAAATGTAATATATTGCAGCTTACCAATCATTGGATGTGGTGGCTGCATTCATTTTCTGTTTTTTAGGCTTTTTAAACTCTGTTTTCACCTGATGATCTGTCCAGTAATGCACCTCCTGTATTAGAGTGCCTCCACTATGGGTGAAGGAGCACAAGGGGCACATATGGACAGCAGCATTGTCAGTCTTGTGGAAGGGGAGGGGAGAGTTGGATGTACTTGCAGATTTAGATACACTAACAAATTTAAGCCAAACATAAGCTAGCACTTTATAAGCAGTTACAGCAATAGTTTTTTTTTCCTTTTGGGATAATTAAAAGACATATATGTCTTTTTTTTTTTAAATCATACTTACTCAGGTAGATGCAGCATCAATCCGATGCTGCATCTGTCCCCCGCCGGCTCTAAGACTGAGAACCGAGCGATCAAACACCACTGATCACTTGGTTCTCAGAGCTCCCTGAGCAGAGAGCTCCCCCCCCCCACACACACACACACACTCACTGGAGCACTGGGGTGTGGAGGGGGTGGCTCGCTGAGAGACTGAGCCAGGTACCAGTCCAGGTATGTGAGCGGATCCCGACCTTATTGTCGTAATCCTGCTGTCTGCTGAAAACATATCACAGAGAGGTGCAGAACGAACTGCACTGATGTGATTCACAGGAGAAGTACAACCAAACAAGCTTTGGCTGTACTTCTCCTTTAAAGTTTTTACATTAAGGTGATTGTTGTAAGCACCCCTGTCAGTGGTAAATAGTTTGTTTCAATACTCTTTTTTTTTTTTCACAATAAAAGTTTATTGCAAATTATGTTACAGGTACAAAGTCCAAATAATACAAAGGTCAGGATATTGACTGTAAACAAAACATCAACAATTTTGATATATGAAAGTCCATAGGCAAGCAAGAATACGACATGCCAAAAAAAATAGTTATTGCAGTACATACAATATTACATTTTAGATAAAAAATCTCCCAGACAACTGCAATCAAAGTACCCAAGATTGAGGATCTCAACACTCTAACTGATACATTAGCAGGACAGCATGTTCTGTTGAAACACAACTAAATTACATGAGGAGAGATGGTATGTGTTTGAAGAAAAAGTGCCGGTTCACGCTAGGGCGACCTGGTCGCCTCACAGGTCGCCGCAGGTCGCCTCCCATAGGGAAGCTGCGGACCCGTTCTAATAGGAGCGACACAAGTCGCTCCGACCTAGAAAAAGGGTCCGGAGCTTCTTTGGGGCGACCCGGAGGCGACCGCCATAGACTTCAATGTTATGAAGTCCGTGGCGGCCGCTCCGAGGTCGCGGCGCGCTGCTCGCACCGCGACCTCGGAGGTCGCGGTGCGAAGTAGCGTCGCTGCAGTGTGAACCGGCGCTAAGTCTGTCATGTCCAATATATGTTCCAAAAAAAAAAACAAAGATCCATGCGCAAAACTGCACAATGAACCCTCCATGGACTTTTGGAGACAGACCAAATAGTAAAAACATATTTTTATTGCATTGAAATTCAAAAAAAGACATATAAACATTACAAAAATATAAATGGCATACAGAATTAGTAAAAGTAAAACATCTGAGTACCCTTAACAACATAGGGATGTGGCAGACACAAGCCTACCCGTATTGAGTTATCGGGCTAGCCGCCATGAACTCTTGCACGAACACCTGACATGTTTTGGATTGGTATAGTCCTTATTCAGAGGTTTTTCAATGGGTACTATTTTTTCTAGAATGTAAATATTTTATATTAGTAATGTGGTCATACATATCACATGTAAGTAGCAAAGCAAAATGTATAGCAAAGAGTATAAGGTGATATCACTGTCTATACATTACATAGGCCACAATTGATGAAAAACAACAGACTTACTGGCTGGATCACCAGGACAACATAAAAGGAAGAACACATAAAAAAGGAAGCTAATGCAGCCACCACATCTAAGAATTGGTAAACTGAAAAAAAATAAATGTATGCTTTTGGGATTCATAAAGTGTTTGTTTAGAATTCACAAAGTTGAAAGAAACATTGTTACAGATGTATCAGATTTGGCAGAACATCATCTGTATGTAGCAATCTGGTTACACTATACTTCTTAATGGTCACTACAGAGGGATGCTCACCATGTGTGCACTCCAGTGATTTTCCAGCTAAAGACTGCAGCTATTGCCTATGGTGGAAACACCCCCACTTAATTTCGCATGCATGCCTTGGCTACATCAATCTCTTGTTCAGGCATCATGGGATATGTAGTCCCCCTTGCAGGGCCGGGACAAGGGTTGGGCAAGAGGGGCTGCTACCTTGCTCACTGTGGTATTATGTGAAGGGGGGGGGGGCACCAGAAAGAGATTGAGGGGGAGGGCATTTGTGTTGGAAGGGGGCAGCAGGGGGTAAGTATTGCTTTAGGAGGTGATTTTTTTTTTTGGGGGGGGGGGGGGGGTTGTGGTGGTAATAGTGGTGATTTAGGGGGATTCGTGTTGGGAGGGGGGTTGAAGATTTGTGCTAGAAAAGAGGATTTGGGGGAAAATTAAATTTGTGCTGGAATGGGGGGATTTGAAATGTATTCAACGTTTACTATGAGGGGAAATTTTAGGAGTAAAGGATTTTTGCTAGGAGGGGGAAATATTTTTTTTTTGGGGGGGGGGGGCATTTGGGGGATGGGGGACAAGAAAGAGGATTTCAGCAGGGGGTTTGATTTGTACTGGGAGGAGGGAGAATGTATGCTTAGGGGGTAAGCATGCAGATTAGTGCTCATTGTTTTTCTGTGGGAAATTTTGCTGAGACATAATGCTCATATATCTGTGGGGGACACAGTCTGACATGTTCGCCCTGGGCTCTAGATGACCTTGTCCCGGCACTGTCCCCTTGACATAGTCAGTGCTGCTGAACCACCCCTTGTTCCAGCATCTTAGGCGTGTGCACAGGGTGCGCCAGAGGTGCCTGGGCACACCCTAATCACCCTATGTGGCGCAGATTCCCCCTGTTTAGACCCCTGATATTTTACCAAAGTCTTCTAATGGGCTCCTAAAATAAATTAAATAATTTTTTTTGGGGGGGGGGTGGTGGTAATAGTGGTGATTTAGGGGGATTCGTGTTGGGAGGGGGGTTGAAGATTTGTGCTAGAAAAGAGGATTTGGGGGGGGGAAATTAAATTTGTGCTGGAATGGGGGGATTTGAAGTGTATTCGACGTGTAGTATGAGGGGAAATTTTAGGAGTAAAGGATTTTTGCTAGGAGGGGGAAATATTTTTTTTTTGGGGGGGGGGGCATTTGAGCTAGGGGGGTTTGGGGGATGGGGGCAAGAGAGGAGGATTTCAGCAGGGGGTTTGATTTGTACTGGGAGGAGGGGGAATGTATGCTTAGGGGGTAAGCATGCAGATTAGTGCTCATTGTTTTACTGTGGGAAATTTTGCTGAGACGTAATGCTCATATATCTGTGGGGGACACAGTTTGACATGTTCGCCTTGGGCTCTAGATGACCTTGTCCCGGCACTGTCCCCTTGACATAGTCAGTGCTGCTGAACCACCCCTTGTTCCAGCATCTTAGGCGTGTGCACAGGGTGCGCCAGAGGTGCCTGGGCACACCCTAATCACCCTATGTGGCGCAGATTCCCCCTGTTTAGACCCCTGATATTTTACCAAAGTCTTCTAATGGGGCTCCTAAAATAAATTGTAAAAAAATAATAAAAATGAAATCTACTGACCCCAATCTCTGCCCTACTGACCCTGTCTATTGCTCTGCTGACACCATCAGTATATATATGTATATATATATATATATATATATATACACACACATGCACACACGCAAATATGTTTGAGCTTTGGGATGCGCACCCTAATGCACACCTATGCCCAGCATTTATTGAAGCAGGAGTGCTGTTGCCTGGCAGGCACACTACTGTATATACATTATGCAGAGCTTAGCACATCCTCAGGGATACATTGTCAATGTAAAATACATACAGGGACAGCTGCCTTTTAAATATGTGATGATTGATGATGAGCACATCCTGCAGTCCAGTAACACATTGTAGCATTATTGTAGAGTAGATCCCTGATAGGGGATCAGCTGTAGCAGATCGTACAGTGGTAAGATGTGATGACACATCTATATACAGTGCTATGGTTGGATGTGTAGATGACTAAGTCCTGACAATGCCTGGGCTCCCCAGGTTGTGCCACTGCATCCTTTCGGGACCCTCCTCTAGGACTGCAGCACGCATGTGCTCTAGCAACCTCCTCTCCTAGCAACAGAAGCATCAGCACCAGCCCTGGGGAGGGAGGGGGGAGCAGGCAGCAGCAGCAGCAGCAGTTTGTGTTGCATAGAGTAGTAAGTGGAGGAGGAGGCTGTCTGATCCTCTGTCATGCGTCAAGGGGGGTGGGAGGGAGGTGCAAGGTGCAGAAAAAATAGGAGAGAGAGCCAGACGGGTGGATACTGTTGGAGAAGGATATAAGTGCAGCAATAGCAGCTGTAGGGAAAAATCCAAATGGGAGCCAGATAACCCCTGGTGGGGTTGGTGAGCCCCCCTGCTGAGCGAGAGAGGAGCATGCCAATGAAGATCTTGTTGGTAGACTGAGTAGTGCTGTATCCCAGGTCTGCAGAGCTATGAGATATGGAGGAAGCAGGCAGCTCCCTGCGGCATCCCCGCTCATCTTCTCCCATGTCCCATCTGACAGCCCACCTCTCCTGTCCTGCACTGCTGCACCTCTTCTGTCTTCTGCTGCTCTCTTGTCCACAACCTTGGGGAGCCTCTGCTTCACAGACAGGTAAGTGACATCCCTGCTTCAGCGATCTCTTCTCCTTTCATTGCTATGAGTGAGTGATCTGTATGTGTTTTTATTTCTCAGCTACATAAAATGCTGCCTGGTCAACTGTCACCTTGTACTTTTTTTTTTTTTATTTGATTGCAATGACATTGTATGATCAAGGTTCTGAAAGATCAATGTAGAGCTTCCAGGCCTAATACTAGTGCACAGTGACTGGGTACTAAACCTAAGAAGTACAATACACAAGTTTATAGGAATCTTTAGTTGCAGCAGTCCTGCTGCACCCAAAAATAAAAGGTGATGACTTAACCAGCCTTGATAGGATGGTATGTATAACTCCAGCAGCTGTCTGGGCATTAAATAATTGCTGCAGACAAGTAGGTCTAATGCTGCTAATTTCCAGCCATGTGCTCCTTCTGTTTGGCATTGGATAACCACCTGGCTTGATCACTTAAGGCCATTTCTACTTATGAATCCCCCATGTAATTTCTACATGTATAAAAAAAAAAATCTGCAGTGACCTCTGCAAGGTGTAACAGCTGCAGAAGCACATTTGTTTGGGAGAAGTCCTGTAGTTGGAGAAGGGATAGCTCAGCTCAGCTCCCCATGTAGTCCTGGATTGATGTTGCATAAGGAAGTACTGCAGCAAATGGAATGCGGATAGCAAAGCCATAACCATATGTACAGTAGCTTGTCACCCAGAGCAGTTTTGGGGCTGATGTGGGAAAACTCATGCAAAGAAAACTAAAAGATCAGCAAAACTGTAACCTATAACCACAAACTAAGTTTCTTGTTTCTGTGAAAAAATGAAAGTTCTTGGTTCTTAAGGGCAACTCTTTTGCTCCAATTTGTGTACATTAACCCCCCATTATATGTAGCCCTTGGATCATGCACTGGTTAAAGTAACTACTCTCACTTACTTTCCCAATTTAACCTTTAGCATTCAGTTTTGGAATGCAGTGTAGATTGCATACTAGTAAAATAGTTTTACTACAGTCTTTCTTAACATTGCTAACATGGAGAAGCCCTTAAAATAACTCGCAGGTTTCAGGGAACCCCTACTAGTGTTTATTTTATCTACACCTCACGGCATGCTAGTGTGAACAATAAGTTGTACATAAATGAATAAATAAAAGAATAAGCATTTGCATTTTTGGCACACAGGGCTGCTGTATATGACAACATTATTTTTAGTAATAAAGATAAAGAAATGTAATAAATATAATAATATAGGCAAGAATCTAAACAGTTAAAATGTTAGTGCTCCCTCATTGTTAGTGGAAAGTGACTCTCTAACATTTTTTGTCAGTAAACTGCCCCCTTACATTGGAGGTCAGTGAAGTTCCCCCTTGAAATGGAGGTCATTGAAGTGTCCCCTTACACTGGCCTTACACTGGAGGTCAGTGAAGTTCCCCCTTGAAATGGAGGTCATTGAAGTGTCCCCTTACACTGGAGGTCAGTGAAGTTCCCCCTTACACTGGAGGTCAGTGAAGTTCCCCCTTACACTGGAGGTCAGTGAAGTGCCCCCTTACACTGGAAGTCAGTGAAGTTTCTCCTTACACTGGAGGTCAGTGAAGTTCCCCCTTACACTGGAGGTCAGTGAAGTTCCCCCTTACACTGGAGGTCAGTGAAGTTCCCCCTTACACTGGAGGTCAGTGAGGTGCCACCTTACATTAGCGGTCAGTGAAGTTCCCCCTTGCACTGGAAGTCATTGAAGTGTCCCCTTACACTGGAGGTCAGTGAAGTGCCCCTTTACACTGGAGGTCAGTGAAGAGCCCCCTTACACTGGTGGTCAGTGAAGTTCCCCCTTACACTGGAGGTCAGTGAAGTTCCCCCTTACACTGGAGGTCAGTGAAGTTCCCCCTTACACTGGAGGTCAGTGAAGTTCCCCCTTACACTGGAGGTCAGTGAAGTTCCCCCTTACACTAGAGGTCAGTGAAATGCCCCCTTACACTAGAGGTCAGTGAAGTGCCCCCTTACACTGGAGGTCAGTGCAGTGCCCCCTTACACTGGAGGTCAGTGAAGGGCCCCCTTACATTGGAGGTCAGTGAATTGCCCCCTTACACTGGAGGTCAGTGAAGTTCCCCCTTACACTGGAGGTCAGTGAAGTGCTCCCTTACACTGGAGGTCAGTGAAGGGGCCCCTCCCATTGGAGGTCAGTGAAATGTCCCTTTACATTGGAGGGCAATGATGGGCCCTCTTACATAGGTGTTTTGTAACACGCCCCCTTACATTGGAGATTAGTTAAGTTCTCCTAGCATTGGAGGTCAGTAAAGTGCCCCCTTACATTAGAGGTCAATGACATGCCCCCTTAAATCGGAGGTCAGTGAAGTACCCCCTTACATTGGAGGTCAGTGACATGCCCCCTTACATTGGAAGTCAGTGACATGCCCCCTTACATTGGAGGTCAGCGAAGTGCCCCCTTACATTGGAAGTCAGTGAAGTTCCACCTTACACTGGTGGGTCTGAGATAAGGGCTCCCTTTAAACTGGTGCTTAATGACATAAGGGCCCCCTTAAACTTGTATTCGGTGGATAAAGCACCTCATTACTCTGGTGGTTAGTGAGATAAAGGCCCCCTTAAACTGGTATCTAGTGGGAGAAGGGCCACATCACACCATTGGTAAATGAGATAACGGCTGCTTTAAACTGGTAGTTAGTGGGAGATGTGCCCTTTTATACTGGTGGTCATTTGGAAGAATGCTCCTAATATTGGTGGACAGTGTGAAAAATGTGTCCTACAGTCTTGATCAGTGTATAGAACTCACCTCTTACATATAGCTAAAAAGATATATGGTATCAGTGGTTAGTTATCCGAGAAGCAGAAGTTACTCATTGCCCAAGGAACCCCTCTTTGAATCTTTAAAGGAACCCTGGTTGAGATGGATTACTACATTGCTAAAAGAGTTTATTTTGTGTTTCAGGCTGGTATTAAACAGTTTACTTTCTATCGAGGAATTTATGTGGGAGTGTTAGGATGCTGGCATTATCAGTGCCAAAAACAAACCATATAATTTGTTAGAGGATGAGGTTTTAAAAGAATAATATAAAAAGTAGTGTTAAATTACCAAGATAAGAGATGACATGAAAAGTGCAGTTTTTCCCCAAATGGATTTGTGTTAACCAATGCTGGATATGTGAAACATGAGTTTTGATTTTTTCGTTGCTTTGGGGTACCGCAACTTGAAGACTCCTATTTGCCATGTAAAGGATTTTATGGTAAGGCAGTGCCAAATGTGCAAAGTAAAGTGACCCACAGCAAAAAACCATGATGATTTCCGAATGGCTACTATGTTTAACTGCCCTATGCATTGCTTTATGGAACAAACCAGATGGTCTGTTGCTGTCAATAATGAGGATGTCTCAGTGTTAGATGTGATATGGCTATATGTGACATTGATAGTATAGTACAGCTATTCTCAACCAGGGCTGCATAGAATCTTAAGGTTTCTCCAGAGGTTGCTAGGGATTGTAACTGGTTGATTTCCCATCTGATGGTGCCAGCATAAATCTGGGCAGAGCCAGTGGCATGGCACCAATGTTCTTTTTTGGCATTTGTACAGCCCCTGTAAGGGCTTCACCCTGACCCCCAATAAATTGGTTTAAGTAAGGGTTTCCCAAGGCATGAAAATTAATTTTGGGGTGCCCCTGGGGTAAAAAGGTTGGGAAGGGTTGGTATAGGAACTTGGTTTGTGCATAGTCTGTGTTTCACATCATCCCTGACTGCAGCGGCTATCTGCAGTTATGACTTATAGAAAACAATGCTGGACCTTATATATCCAAAGAAAGGAATGTTTGTACAGCACACGTCTATAAGATCAATGAGATTATCTGCTTAATAAAACAAATTTACATCAGGCCTTTATTGTTTTCAAAGCAGATCAGAGCTAGTATATTGATACATTTTAAAAAGAGCTGACAACTAACTCCCGCTACCGCTGTCTTTTTTTATTTTATTTTAATTTTTGGTTGAGGTTGTGTGTCAAATCCTCATCATGCTTGCAAAAAAAGAGCAGGCTTTATTACCACTTAGACTAGTTTGACACAAAGCACATTGATTTACATTACTTTGCACGTTAACATTTATTGTGTTAGGACAGCGTTCATTAACACACTAAAATGCACCAAAAAAAGTGGTGTATATATGTATATAATGTTAAACCTAATTCAAATATAAAGAACATCCCAGATTTTGCGAGTTATTCAAAGTCTTAGCTGCTACAGTATGTGAACTACAAAGTGAAGCCAGGAAACCTGTACTGAAGAAGCATGGAGGCCACCTTGGCTGACCTGACATTCTATTGCATGATTGTCATGGTGATCCAGTAGCATCAGTACTTTCTAAGTCACTGACCTGGAATAAGTGAGCAGATCAGGAGTACTGACCTATAGTTTCACTCATCAGCATTCTGTCAGTGACTCAGAAAGTATTGAAGCCAAACTACAACGGCAATGGAAGCCTACATATTTTTTCTAAGTTCAGACTTTCTTTAAGGCTGAACTCAAGGGAAACAACAAAATACAGATTAAAAAAAAAAAAAATAAATACAATTATATATATATATATATATATATATATATATATATATATAAATAAATAGATAGATAGATAGATAGATAGATAGATAGATAGATAGATAGATAGATAGATAGATACAGTATCTCACAAAAGTGAGCACACCCCTCACATTTTTGTAAATTGTTTATTATATCTTTTCATGTGACAACACTGAAGAAATTATACTTTGCAACAATGTAAAGTAGTGAGTGTACAGCTTGTATAACAGTGTTAATTTGCTGTCTCCTCAAAATAACTCAGCACACAGCCATCAATGTCTAAACCGCTGGCAACCATTAAGAGTCACCCCCCCCCAAGATAAAATGTCCAAATCGGGCCCAAAGTGTCAATATTTTGTGTGGCCACCATTATTTTTCAGCACTGCCTTAACCCTCCTGGGCATGGAGTGCACCAGGGCTTCACAGGTTGCCATTGGAGTCCTCTTCCACTACTCCATGATGACATCATGGAGCTGGTAAAAGTTAGAGACCTTGCACTCATCCATCTTCCGTTTGAGGATGCCCCACTGATGCTCAATAATACAAAAATATGTTCATGCTGAATGTTCCCAGGTGTGCCACATCCCAAAATTTAGCAAAGATAAAGGTTCCCCTATGGGTGGGACTTTTTAGGCACTAAATTGTAACATACACAAAAAATTGCATTTTATATAGTTTATTAGAAAGTTCAATACAAAAGATTAAAAAATAGGCAAGCTGTGTAATACATCACATGAAACAGATGGAAAATAACCACAAAACCCCAGGGTGAATACCCGACGCATTTCGGAGTGTCAGAAAATACTCCTTCAGGGGTGCCCTTGTAGAGTGGTATAATCCACTGTAGTGATTAAAACAGATAGCCTGTATACACCTCACTGATGCTCAATAGGGTTTACGTCTGGAGACATGCTTGGCCAGCCCATCACTTTTACCCTCAGCTTCTTTAGCAAGGTAGTGGTCGTCTTGGAGGTGTGTTTGGCGTCATTATCATGTTGGAATACTGCCCTGTGGCCCAGTCTCCAAAGGGAGGGGGATCATGCTTTGCTTTAGTATGTCACAGTACATGTTGGCATTCATGGTTCCCTCAATGAACTGTAGCTCCCCAGTGACGGCAGCACTCACGCAGCCCCAGACCATGACACTCCCACCACCATGTTTGACTGTAGGCAGGACACACTTGTCTTCGTACTCCTCACCTGGTTGAAGCCACACACAATTGACACCATCTGAACCAAATAATTTTATCTTGGTCTCATCAAACCACAGGACATGGTTCCAGTAATGTCCTTAGTCTGCTTGTCTTCAGCAAACTGTTTGTGGACTTTCTTGTGCATCACCTTTAGGGACAACAGCCATGCAGACCAATTTGATGCAGTGTGTATGGTTTAAGCACTGACAAGCTGACCCCCCCCACCCTTTCAACTTCTGCAGCAATGCTGGCAGAAATCATACGTCTAATTCCCAAAGACAACCTCTGGATATGACGCTGAGCAAGTGTATTCAACCTCTTTGGTCGACTATGACGAGGCCTGTTCTGAGTGGAACCTGTCCTGTTAAACCACTGTATGCTCTTGGCCACCGTGCTGCAGCTCAGTTTCAGGGACTTGGCAATCTTCTTATAGCCTAGGCCATCTTTATGTAGAGCAACAATTCTTTTTTTCAGATCCTCAGAGTTTTTTGCCATGAGGTACCATGTTGAACTTCTAGTGAACAGTATGTGAGAGTGAGAGCGATAACACTAAATTTACCACACCTGCTCCCCATTCACACCTGAGAGCTTTTAACACTAACGACTCACATGACACCGGGGAGGGAAAATGGCTAATTGGGCCAGATTTGGACATTTTTACTTAGGGGTGTACTCACTTTTGTTGCTCGCGATTTATACAATAATGGCTGTGTGTTGAGTTATTTTGAGGGGACAGCAAATTTACACTGTTATACAAGCTGTACACTCATTACCTTACATTGTAGCAAAGTGACATTTCTTCAGTGTTGTCACATGAAAAGATATAATAAAATATTTACAAAATTGTGGGGGTGTACTCACATTTAGGAGATACTGTTTACACACACACACACACACACACACACACACACACACACACACACACACACACACACAATTTAACCAAAAGTATTGGGACACCTGCCTTTACAGGCATATGAACTTTAATGGCATCCCAGTCTTGGTCAGTAGGGTTCAATAGTGAGTTGGCCCACCCTTTGAAGCTATAACAGCTTCAACTCTTCTGGGAAGGCTGTCCACAAGGTTTAGGAGTGTATCTAAGGGAATGTTTGACTATTCTTCTAGAAGCGCATTTGTGAGGTCAGGCACTGATGCTGGACAAGAAGGCCTGGCTCGCAGTCTCCGCTCTTATTCATCCCAAAGGTGTTCTGTCCGGTTGAGATAAGTTTCTCCACCCCAAACTCGCTCATCCATGTCTTTATGGACCTTGCTTTGTGCACTGGTGCGTAGTCATTTTGGAAAAGGAAGGGGCCATCCCCAAACTGTTCCCACAAAGTTGGGAGCATGAAATTGTCCAATATGTCTTTTTGGTATGCTGATGCCTTAAGAGTTCCTATTACTGGAACTAAAGGGGCAAAGCCCAACCCCTAAAAAATAACTACACACCGTAATCCCCCAGGGCCATCTTTAATATTGATTGGACACTGGGCAAACATTTTCTTGGGCCCTCCCAAATGTACTTATCAACTATTTGCCGACAGTCCCAGCTTAAGAGGCAGCTGCTAAGGGCCCCACAACAATGAGTGGGCCCAGGGCAGCTGTCCCTTTTGCCCTGTGTTAACGACGGCCCTGCTTGTGGCTCTCAAACTATAAAATACTTAAAACTGTGCATATATACACAAAAAATACTAATTTCATACACTTGCAAAATATAAAAGCAAGTGCATACACAAGTAAAAATAAAATAAAAAAACTTCCAATGCATTCATACACTTGAAAGAAAAGTCCTTGCAATTGATAAGACAATATAATAATTATGTAATATGCAATCCAGACTTCCCACATCTTTGGTTAAAATGTCAATAGCAGCCTTTTTGCAACTGAAAATTAGTGCACACCTCCTCACTTTTTTGGAAATTCACAGAACCTCTGGAGTTTTTTTTTACTAAAGGAAAATAGACAGTTCACTTTGCAAAAGAATTTTCCCCATGGCTTAATCACTGAGGTGAACCTATGCTAATTTTCATCATCCAATCATGGACCAGTTTATTTTCCTTGCACGTAATTGGGTAATCATTGCAAAGTGAAATTTCACCATCTTTGTTAAGCACTGGGAAAAATTCCCTTGCAAGGTAAATAGTCTATTCATCTTTGGTAAATCAACCCCTCTGTGTCTTCACCACCATAGAACTGTTGCAATTCACTGTTTACCAGATAATTAGACCTCTTTTTCCCAGCTTTACTGCCTTTTAATTGTCAGCCATTCCAGGTATCGTGAAGATACTCGCTCTGATCCAAGTTTATCACACCTCTTACTCAGTATCCGGTCAAGTAAGGATATAAAAAATAAATAAATACACTCCGAATTTTGCAGATCAAAATACATTTATCTTTCAACAAAATATAATTAGGTCTCCTGTTAAAATGATATAATCACAGCCTGTGGTAGCATATGGAAAAAAAAAATGCCACGTATCCCATCAGGGGTAGATTCACCCAGAAAAACGTATTTCATCATAATGCACGGTATATTATGAATTATGACCAGAAGTAGAAGGGCCGAGGGGGCATTTGGATAAGCCACCCCCTTACTATAGAAGTGGTGCACAGAGCAGCCATTGTGTTAATGTATTAAAAGCTGCTATAAAAAAAGCATTGGGAAACCTGGCAAAAGACATAGATAGAGATTAGTGTCAGTTAGAAAACTGTACATAAAAGTGGTTCTAATGTCTAATTTTTTAACTTTAGGCTCCGTTCACATGTCAGCGTATGGATCGCGGGCAGAACCGCCGCGGTTCCGCCCGCGATCCGGAGATTATTGCAAATCGCGGGACGCCTGTGCGTTGCCCGTTGATTTGCAATAGCCCCCCAAACGCTGAGCGATGTTGCCGCCTGCCGAATCGCGGTAATATCGCGCCAAAAAAAATCGCGGGATGCATTACGCCCAAAAAAGTACTAGAGCTTCTTTGGAGCGTAATGCGTCCCGTGATTTTTTTTGCGCATTGTTACCGCGATTCGGCAGGCGGAAATCGCGGCAACATCGCTCAGCGTTTGGGGGGCTATTGCAAATCAACGGGTAACGCACAGGCGTCCCGCGATTTGCAATAATCTCCGGATCGCGGGGGAACCGCGGTGGTTCTGCCCGCGATCCATACGCTGACATGTGAATGGAGCCTTAAAGCTGAAGTACACTCATAGATTTAAAGCAGAGTTCCACCTAAAAGTGGAACTTCCGCTCTTTTGCTTCCTCCCCCCCTCCGGTGCCACATTTGGCACCTTTCATGTTTTTGACAGGTACCCTTCCCCACTTTCGGGATACGGAGCCGCGGCGCCGTCCCTCGGAAGTTTGGCCCACTCCTCCTTCCCCAGGCGCCGAGCCAATAGGAATGTGAAGCGCGCTTCATGCATGCGCAGTAGGGACCCGCTTGTGAAACCGCAAGGCTTCATTGCCGGGTTCCCATACCGGCAATGGCGGTGGCAGCACCCGACAGCTGATGGAAACTTCGGCTGCGGTGCGGACATCGCTGGACTCCGGGACAGGTAAGTGTCCTAATATTAAAAGTCAGCAGCTACCGTATGTGGAGGGGGTGAAGGAGAAGGCGGAAGTCAGCTTTAAGTTTCAAAAAACAGTTACATTTCTGGCACATGCTGGGAATTTAACTGTTATAACTCCCAACCAAACTGTCAAACCTTCCAATGGCTGGTATCATAACTGATCACATGTGCAGCATCATGGCAGTTGAAGATTAAACAGAGGCCAAGATGGCAGCTTCCTTGGCTGAAAAAGATAGGAGGATTTACTTACACTTTAAAGTATACCTAAAGGTAAAACTCTTTGGCAGCATACATGTGATAATAGCCCCACCTACTTCCGCTCACAGGACCAGTGAATAGCTATAAAAAGTTAACACCCACACAACAGCCCATTTCCCTTTTTTGTCCTCACGAAACTCACAGCCAGTGTGAAGAGAAGAAACCCCTACCTGCCACCTTTGGTGGTTTTCCGCACAGGAGAAGCCTCTCCTGTAGCGCAGTCCCTGACCTTGGGATGCTAAATGCTCTGATAAGGCATGGAACCCCTTCTGTGGATCTTTTGGGGTGAAAGATTGGGTGCTAACTAGCCCCACACACACACAGCAGTGCAGCCAGGGCTATGTTCCTGAAAAGAGCTGTCCACAATCACTTTGCGGTTCTTAAAGTTAATTGTAAGGTCCCGCTATAGGGTCGGGCTGCAACCATCAAAATGATTTGCTGTACGTTCCTTCAGCAGCATCCGAATCGTGGGCGCCTTAACCACTTTACCGCTGCTCACTAGAGCTCTACTGCGGCAAAGTGGCTCTTGTAGGTCTGACGACGTAGACCTACGTCGCTAGACACTCCCCCTTCTCGGCGGTGCGAGTGCTGTATTCAGTCACAGCGGGAGTCGGGCCAGGGGAGGAGCGGCGGTGATTACAGACTTAGAATTGAGTCTGGAGATCCGCCCGCTTGTGTAAACAAAGCGGGTGGATCTCCTAAGTGACAGGCAGGGTCAGATTGCAGGGTTCAGCATAGCTGAACCTGCGATCTGTCCCTGTGTCACTCAGTCACCTCCCCCCACACACGTCAGTAAGCACCAGGCATACATTAACCCCTCCCTCTCCAATAAAATTAACCCCTTCCCTGCCAGTGTCATTTTTACAGTAACAGTGCATATTTATAGCACTGATTACTGTAGTAATGTCACTGGTAACCCCAAAAGTGTCAAAAATGTCAGTCAAGGGTCCGATCTGTCTGCCGCAATGTCGCAGTCCCGCAAAAAAAAAAAAAAAATCGCAGATCGCCGCCATTACTCGTTAAAAAAAAAAAAACACCAAAAACGACAGAAATCTTTCCCTTAGTTAGTAAACGCAATAACTTTTGCACAAACCAATCAAAATACGCTTATTGCGATTTTTTTTTACCAAAAATATGTGGCAGAAAACAAATTGGCCTAAAATGATAAAACATTTTGATTTTTTACATTTTTTTGGGGGGGAATTTCACATAAAAAAAATGTGAAAAATATTCAAAATTTTCGCTCTTTTTTTGTTTATAGCGCAAAAAGTAAAAATCACACAGGTGATCAAATATCACCAAAAGAAAGCTCTGTTTGTGGGAAATAAAAGGACATACATTTTGTTTGGGTATGGCATTGCATGACCGCGCAATTGTCAGTTAAAGTTGCACAGTGCCGAATCACAAAAAGTGGCCCAGACGTAAGACAGCAGTTAAGCAGAGATGTCAGCCAGCATGACAGGCAGGGGAGCCAATCTGGTTCCATTTTGGCATATTTATTTAGCACTACTGATGGGCTAAGTAGGCCTTAATACAGCGGTCTTTGGCAGGAAGCCAGTAGCTTACTCACTTTCTTATGATGGAATTTTGCTGATGCTTCCCATCCTGGTAGCTAGTTATTGATCTATCACATGTAAGCTGCTATGGAGGCACCAGGAAAACAAAAAAATGTATCATACTTACCGTAATTTTCTTGGTGCCTATCTATGGCAGCATCCCGAACACACTCAGTTTGTTCCTAGAGATGTACAGGGAATGGGCTGTTGTGTGGGTGTCAACTTTTTATAGCTATGCACTGGCCCTGTGGTAGTAAGAAGGCGGGGCTACTATCACACGTATGCTGCCATGGATAGGCACCAGAAAAAGAAAATTACGGTAAGTATAATACAGTTTTTTTTTTTTGGGGGGGGGGGGGGTTTTCATGGGTGGAGAGGGATTAGAGCACTTGTCAGTTTTTATTGCTGTCTATTTAGGAGATTTACCCTCTGTATTTGTCCTGTTTACCATTATTATTGAAAGTGAAAGTAAAACAAAATCCCAAATTTTGGGTTGTCCCAAGAAAAGTAATAGATGGAACATCTTCCAATAGGGACACTAGTTCTGGTGACCTGGGAGTCCCCAAGAAATTCCCTTAATTTGCAGGGATTTCCTCTCACTTCCTGGTTGGCTATGGAACAGGAAGCAAAGAGAAATCTCCACAAAGGGACAGGGATGGTGAAAAAAAGATTTGACATGGACTAGAACTCTCCCTTGCTCTATTCAAAATGGAAAAAAAAAAATGTTTTGCCTATAGTTCTACTTTATGGTAAAAAAACATTTCAATGCTAGTCCTACCCACCCCTGTCCCTAAACACTTACCTGGCTCCTGTCACTGCTCCTGCGGTGTCTCACCTGCGGCACCTCTTCTCTCACTTCCTGGTCTCACAGGAGACAGTGAGACCAGTGGAAGCCATAGGCTCCTGCTGCTGTTAATGAAACTCCTGTGAGGAGGGAGCGGGGGTGTGGCTTACACTTACCAGCACGGTGTGTGTATATGGCCCGGCTCAGAATCATGCTCATACGGGTGCCTTCTTGGTACCTTGCTTGCTGAAGAAGAACACGGCAGAGGGAGGAGTGGACCGTACTGGTGAGGACTGCCAAAGAGAAAGTAAGAGACCACCTTGTGCAATATCTTTTTTATAACATCTTTTTTATTTTAACAATAAAAAAACAGCCTTTATTATCACTTTAATTCTGAATGCTAGCTCTTTGGACAATAAACCCCCTTGCTACTTTTTGTGTTATTGAGGGCTTTTTTTACGTCTTTCATTTTTCATTATTTTGTGGTTAGTCTGAGGTCAGGGGTCACTTCTGTCTTGTACACAGCAAACCTGTTGTAAGGCTGTTTTTTTTTTTTTATTGTTTTGGGGGGTTGTATTGGGGAGGTTTTGTTTATTTTGCAGAATATTGGTTTTCTTATTTCATGTTGGTACGGTTTTTATTTTAGGTAAACTTCTTTGTCCTTCTGATCAATTTTACACTGCTGTGTCACCTGTGGTCTCCTAAAGAGGTTGTAAACCCTTAAATATACCCAGTGAAGTAACCGGCCTCAGGTGATACACAGAGATGAAACGAATCATCCTGCATACGTTGTACCAGTTTATCTGCAGTAATATCTTCTCTATAGCCATTCAAAATCCAGAATTTATACAGCTTCTCTGAGCTTTCAGAAAGCAGGGGACAGGGAGCCTAATCTACACTTTACAGAGCTGAGTGAAAGCTCATTGGAGGGAAGGGACACCTCCACCTTCATCCAGCATGCAGGAACAGAGCTGAGGCTGTTACTCACAGGCTGTGTGCTGGAGCTCCCTCCCCTGTCACATTTTTATCATGGTTTTAGGAAAAGTCGTCAGAAGTGACTCATGCTGAACAACAGAGGAACGGGGCAGCAGAGAGAAATGACACTTAGTGCCCTAGATTGAGACACACTACTTGAAATATTCTTTGTACATAATTTATGTCTGAGGTTTACAACCAGTTTATGCATTCCAGCTTCTCTAGGGTATTAAAAATGAGACCTAATTTCCAAGTCAAACCTCTAGGCCATGCACAGCTTTTCCCCTAGGCTGTCTACAAAACTTCTACAGTGGGCAACCCACCACTGGCCATTGGACGTGTATGCTCTAGTCCAGGGATCCTCAGACTACGGCCCTCCAGCTGTTGTGGAACTACCGATCCCATGAGGCATTGCAAAACTCTGACATTCACAGACATGACTAGGCATGATGGGAATTGTAGTCCCTGAACAACTGGAGGGCCATAGTTTGAAGACCTCTGCTCTAGTCCATTCAAAGTCTGTGTATGTGAATTGTCCTCTCTTTACTCTTTTGCACCACACTGAGCTCAGCCACTACTGCGAAAAAGAGCAAGAAAGTGCATGCACAGATTTTGAATGCGCTAGAGCACTCATTCCTGCACTGAATGGACCATGCATCCAACAACTGGCCATCTAGACAGGACAGGGAGGGTTGCCCATTCTAGAAATGTTGAGGACAGCCTTGGAAGAGTCCTCATACAGCCTACAGGTATGCCTGGGAAATTGGCATCTTTTTGAAAACCTGTGGATTGCATTTTAATATAGTGGAGGAGCTGGAATGCATAGGCCATTTCTTTTTTGTATTTTGATGTAAAGGTGAGCTAACTCTTTCAGTCTTGTAGTAAAACACCTGCCTGTATTCTTGGCCTCTTGGGCAATTCTCTCTACTGCTTGCTGATTGTACACTTCTGGATCATCTGCAGTCTATTCATTTTTATTGGGAGTTTGATAGAAATTGGCCAGCTGCAGGACAGTTTTGCATCAGTGAAAACAAGGACAGCCACAGAGGGCTACTGGCCTATTTCCGTCTGCCATTTAAAGCGGGCATATTAGGTGTGTTTGATTAAATTGCACATCTAGCTCTCCTGATTTAGGGCCATTCAGAAAAAAAGATGCTAGCAACCAAAGAAAGATCAGTTATACAGCCTGTGGCAAGATGAAAACTAAAACTTATATAGACCAAAAGTTTTTTATTCCTTTTTGATAGATCAGAGAGTGGTTAAACGGGCACACACACACAGTGTATATATATATATATATATATATATATATATATATATATATACAGTATCTCACAAATGTGAGTACACCCCTCACATTTTTATAAATATTTTATTATATCGTTTCATGTGACAACACTGAAGAAATGACACTTTGCTACAATGTAAAGTAGTGAGTGTTCTGAGTGCAACATACCCTGTTAAACCGCTGTATGGTCTTGGCCACTGTGCTGCAGCTCAGTTTCAGGGTCTTGGCAATCTTCTTATAGCCTAGGCCATCTTTACATAGAGAAATAATCCTTTTTTTCAGATTCTTAGAGAGTTTTTTGCCATGAGGTACCATGTTGAACTTCTAGTGAACAGTATGTGAGAGTGAGAGCGATAACACTAAATTTACCACACCTGCTCCCCATTCACACCTGAGAGCTTTTAACACTAACGACTCACATGACACCGGGGAGGGAAAATGGCTAATTGGGCCAGATTTGGACATTTTTACTTAGGGGTGTACTCGCTTTTGTTGCCAGCGGTTTAGACATTAATAGCTGTGTGTTGAGTTATTTTGAGGGGACAGCAAATTTACACTGTTATACAAGCTGTACACTCACTACTTTACATTGTAGCAAAGTGTCATTTCTTCAGTGTTGTCACATGAAAAGATATAATAAAATATTTACAAAAATCTGAGGGGTGTAATCACTTTTGTGAGATACTGTACATGTGTGTTCAAAATGAAGGACAACTGAGGAGGAAAGAAGGACACAGGAATTTGGTTCCAAAAGAAGGACAGTCCCTCAAAATGGGGGACAAGTAGGGAGGCATGTAAGGGTGCTGCCAGGGATGGCAGAGTTTCAGGTTCTAAAATGGTAGTTAGTGATAATGGTTGGTTGGAGCGACTGTCCTACTGCTGTCTATTGATCTATAATATCCTGATTTAAATCAAAGATGTTTATTCATAGTGGAATTGGGGCTAGTTTACTCTTCTGACTGGGAAGAGGGAGTAAAAATAGGTGGTTGAGCAGCCATTTTACTGCCCCCCCCCAACTTCCCCTCCCAAGCTGCAAAGGCAGCCAGATGGGATAGTGAACATTGCTTTGTTTCATAACCCCACCAAAAATTATACCTGTCTCATTCAGCGGGCAATACTGTCGATGTATGCAATCCTTTCAAGTGAATGGGGCCACACCAGCAACCACCCTGGAACCATGTGCAATGCGGGCAGCACGGAGGAGCAGGCTGTTGGAGGTAAAACAGGTGGTGAGTAGGCAACATATTGCCACTCTGTCACTTGTCAACTGCCCTCTGAAAAGTGATACAGCAAGGATCGCTGCTCAAAAAGGTGCAAGAACGTGTAAACAAGCCCTAAGAATTGATGATTATGTTATACACCCCCCAACTCCCGGGCCTGTCCTGTGTCAAATTAATAATTTTCTAGTTGAACATTGTAGAGACTACACTGGGGAACTTTGACACCATCATGCAGCTTTATAATGGTTGCCACAGTGGTATCAGCCCCTTGTAAAACCCTGTACAGCAGAACACAGTCTGAGAGAGGGAAGGGCAGCACTAGGGGCCAATCAGATGTGCTGCATAGAAATACAATATATTGCCAAAAGTATTGGGACGCCTTCCTTTACATGCACATTAACCCTAATGTCACCCCAGTCTTAGTCTGTTGGGGGTTAATATTGAGTAAGCCCACCTTTCTCAGCTATAACAGCTTCAACTCTTCTGGGAAGGCTGTCTACAAGGTTTAGGAGTGTATCTATGGGAATGGTTGACCATTCTTCCAAAAACGCATTTGTGAGGTCAGGCACTGATGTTGAACGAGAAGGCCCGGCTCACAGTCTCCACTCTAATTGATCCCAAAGGTGTTCTATCGGGTTGAGGTCAGTCAAGTTCCTCCATCCCAAACTCGCTCATCCATGTCTTTATGGACCTTGCTTTGTGCACTGGTCAAAATCATTTGGTGGAGGGGGGATCATGGTGTGAAGATGTTTTTCAGGGTTTAGGCTTGGCCCCTTAGTTCTAGTGAAGAGAACTTTTAAGGCATCAGCATACCGAGACATTTTGTACAATTTCATGCTCCCAACTTTGTGAGAACAGTTTGGGATGGCTCCTTCCCGTTCCAACATGACTGCGTACCAGTGCACAAAGCAAGGTCCATAAAGACATGGATGAGCGGGTTTGGGGTGGAGGAACTTGCCTGGTTTGCCCTGATAGAATACTTTTGGGATGAATTAGAGCGGAGACTGTGAGCCAGACCTTCTTTCCAACATCAGGGCATGACCTCACATATGCGCTTCTGGAAGAATGGTCAAACATTTACATAAACACACTCCTAAACCTTGTGGACAGCCTTCCCAGAAGAGTTGAAGCTGTTATAGCTGCTAAGGGTGGGTCAACTTAATATTGAACCCTACGGACTAAGACTGGGATTCCATTAAAGTTCATGTGCGTGTAAAGGCAGGTGTGCCAATACTTTTGTCAATATAGTGTATGTTGACCAGGATCAGCTGACAAGATGAGCAGAATGATAATAGGGTGGGGCTTATAACTGTACTAATGCACATTCACTATCCAGGGAATGGCTGGGGATTGGGAGGTGACCAAGGTACAGTATATCGCTAAATTGCTGTAGAGAAAGGTCAGGACACTATGCTGTTTGTCAGAGCTGGGAAAATCCTGTGAATGGATGGACAGAAATGTATCAGGGAATGGCTGGGGATTGGGAGGTGACCAAGGTACAGTATATCGCTAAATTGCTGTAGAGAAAGGTCAGGACACTATGCTGTTTGTCAGAGCTGGGAAAATCCTGTGAATGGATGGACAGAAATGTATAGATAACACAGCTCCCCTGTGAGTATTTAGCTGTTTTGCTTTCAGATGCACATATTTCCAGATACACGCATGCGAATGCACCCTTACATCTAAGCAGTATAAAGAACAGGAGAAATGATACCTTACAGCTGTCAATGTATGCAAAAATGAACAAGTGTTGGTTACTGTATCCGGCATAAGTACAAGGCGAGCATTAAGGCAGAGTCTGAAACCTGACCCTGACATTTGCTAGAAAGGGTGTTTAAAGGTACTTGAGGGCTGATGTGATTTCAGATCTGTTTTTATTAAGGTAATAAATCCCCTGTAGCATATACACATTCTGTGCCTGTTCTCTTATAGTCTACACAAGGTCAGAAGTGTTGCTAATACACATCGTTATATAAAGCATAGTAAAGAATGGTCATGTGGCCAAATACAGTGTTTAAGGGCTATAGTGCTTTATATGCCAGAGATGTATTTTTGTATCGTCCCTTTCAAAGACTAAGGGCCAGTTCACACCACATGCAGTCCAGTGCGTTTTTTTTCTGCATCAAAAACGCATGGAAAGTAGGTTATATGGTTTCTAATGGCATAGTTCACACCAGGGCTTCCAGTTCCAGAAAAGTTATATTTTACCTGCACTGGACTGTACTGGAATGCTGTAAAACGCATCAAAAATGCATCAAAAACTGCACCAAAAATGCACTGGGACACACATGTTCCTATTTAGGGTTAAGAAAAAATAGGGGGGGAAAATGCACTGGAATGCATCAAAAACGCACTGGAATGCATCAAAAACACGTCAAAAACGTGCATGCAGAAAAGCATTTGGAACGCATCCGGACTATGCTTCTATGGTGGGATCTGGCCCTCAGTCATAAGGAGAAACATTTCTAAGAAAAAAAAAAGGTTTGAATATTGAATATATCCTGGCTATAAACTAGGGTGACCAGACATCCCTGGTTTCCAAAGACAGTCCCCGGACTGAGGACACTGTCCCCGGACTGAGGACACTGTCCCCGGACCAAGTCTGTCCCGGTTTTGTCCCCAGATTGAGGGCCAGTATAAGATAGAAAGGGTATCCCATGCTGGCTGAGAAACAGCCTGGTGGCTCAGATGCTGACACCCCCTGCTGGACGATCTCAGTGCTTCTCCTTCTGCTGTTCAGTGGAGGAGAGGCAGAGCCAAAAATTGACTGTGTGGAGGGCTGAGACCGGGAGGTGAGCAGATGAGGGGGGGGTGGGGGGGTCTGTTTGTACACAGGTGAGGGCAGTGGGGGAGCAGGGATCATAGCTGATGCAGCTGCATGGAGAGATTGAGAGTGTTGCTGTTGTGGGGGAAGGACTAAGAGGTGGCTGCAGAGATAATATGTGAGAGAAGGATGCAGAGGTGAGCTATGGATGTGGAAGCAGAAGTGTCCTCTGTGCATAGAAAACCTCTGAACCCTGCACTCTATGCCTAACACCTTCCTGTATATTATGTAGTCCTGTGCCCAACGCTCTTCGTATTGTGTAGTCATGAACCCAGTGCTCTGTGTAATATACAGTCCTGTACCCAGCATTCTGTGTATTATGTAGTCCTGTGCCCAGCGCTATGTGTATTATGTAGTCCTGAACCCAGTGCTCTTTGTATTATGTAGTCCTGTACCCAACGCTCTGTGTATTATATAGTCCTGTGCCCAGCACTATGTGTATTATGTAGTTCTGAACCCAGTGCTCTGTGTATTATGTAGTCCTGTACCCAGCACTCTGTGTATTATGTAGTCCTGTGCCCAGCACTATGTGTATTATGTAGTTCTGAACCCAGTGCTCTGTGTATTATGTAGTCCTGTACCCAGCACTCTGTGTATTATGTAGTCCTGCGCCCAGCACTCTGTGTATTTTATAGTCCTGTGCCCAGCGCTCTGTGTATTATGTAGTCCTGAAACCAGTGCTCTGTGTATTATGTAGTCCTGAACCCAGTGCTCTGTATATTATGTAGTCCTGTGCCCGGCAGTCTGTGTATTATATAGTCCTGTACCCAGCATTCTGTGTATTATGTAGTCCTGTGCCCCGCGCTCTGTGTATTATATAGTCCTGTGCCCAGCGCTCTGTGTATTATGTAGTCCTAAAACCAGTGCTCTGTGTATTATGTAGTCCTGTGCCCAGAAGTCTGTGTATTATGTAGTCCTGTACCCAGCACTCTGTGTATTATGTAGTCCTGTTCCCAGCGCTCTGTGTACTATATAGTCCTGTGCCCAGCGCTCTGTGTATAATATAGTCCTGTGCCCAGCACTCTGTGTATTATGTAGTCCTGAAACCAGTGCTCTGTGTATTATGTAGTCCTGAACCCAGTGCTCTGTGTATTATGTAGTCTTGTGCCCAGCAGTCTGTGTATTATGTAGTCCTGTACCCAGCGCTCTGTGTATTATATAGTCCTGTGCCCAGCGTTCTGTGTCTTATGTAGTCCTGAACCCAGCGCTCTGTGTATTATGTAGTCCTGTGCCCAGCAGTCTGTGTATTATGTAGTCGTTTGCCATTTGCCAATAAAACTAAAATATGTCCCCGTATTTCATTTTAAAAATATGGTCACCTTACTATGAACATCATTTCCCTTGGGAGCATATAAATCAGCAAATACTAGATTATCCTCAGGTGTTAAGATGTAAAGCAAATAAATAATGTAGTAGTTACCTGGCTTCACGTTGTATAGCCCCAGGAGCCCAGTGTGCGTGAGGCCTTACAAAGTTCATAGACAGATCCATGATTATAATTGAGACAGATTTTCACTCTAAACAGACACACAATTAATTGGAACTGCACTGCATCTGAGCACCACAAATCGAGAACGCTATTTAAGGCCCCTTTCACACATACGGTCCGTTTGTCCGTTTTTCATCCATCCGTTGACGGATGAAAACGGACATCAATGTATCTCTATGTTAAAACGGATGACAACAGATGATCATCAGTTAACATCCGTTTTCATCTGCTTCCGTCAATGTCCGTTTTTTTGAACGTAAGAATGCCCTATTTTTCATCTGTCAAAAAAAACGGATCAGACGAAAATCGGATGACAACGGATGAAAAACGGATGACAACGGATGAAAAACGGATGACAACGGATGAAAAACAGATAACTGACGAAAAACGGATGAAAAATGGATAACAACTGATAAAAAACGGATGAAAAACGGATGAAAAATGGATAACAACTGATAAAAAACGGATGAAAAACGGATGAAAAATGGATGAAAAAACGGATGGAAAACTGATACATTTTGACGTGACTGAACTGATAAACTGAACGGACCGTATGTGTGAAAGGGGCCTGAGGCCCCTTTCACACATGCTGTCCGTTTTTCATCCATCCGTTGACGGATAAAAAACGAACATCAATGTATGTCTATGTAAAAACGGATGACAACGGATGATCATCAGTTAACATCCGTTTTCATCCGCTTCCGTCAATGTCCGTTTTTTTGAACGTATGAATGCCCTATTTTTATCCGTCAAAAAAACGGATCCGATGAAAAACGGATGACAACTGATGAAAAACGGATGACAACGGATGAAAATGGATGAAAAACGGATGACAACGGATGAAAAATAGATAACAACTGATGAAAAACGGATGACAACTGATGAAAAACGGATGAAAAATGGATGAAAAACGGATGGAAAACTGATACATTTTGACGTGACTGAACTGAAGAACTGAACGGACCGTATGTGTGAAAGGGGCCTTAGGTAGGCCATAGACGATTCGAATTTCGTTCGAAAATCGTAAATGGCAGTGTTATCGAACGATTTTCGTATCGTTAGTGTGGTATGTAAAACGTTCGATTTTCGTACGACAGCAAAAATTCACATATCCAACATGTTGGGTTTTTTTGCGAAAATCGGCCGAATTTCGTATCATTAGTGGGGGAGTTGTATGATTTCGCCTAACAAAACACAGAACAGTAGGGAGTGTGTCCGGTAGAGATGTGGTTAAAAGGCACAAAAAATAGTGTAATTCGAATCGTCTATGGCCTGCCTTAGTCATTTTTATTATTCAAAGCAAACTCACCCATCCATTTCTCAATGCTTTCCCTAGTACAAGCAACTCCCCCACATTAGTAAAGCACTAATCAGGCACACATTTAACCCTTTGACCGCCCCTGATATTAACCACTTTGCAGCCAGTGTCATTGGTACAGTGACAGTGCATATTTTTTAGCACTAATCACTACTGTATATTAGTGTCACTGGTCCCCAAAAAGTTTCAGTTAGTGTCTTGACTGTCTACCGCAGTACTGCAGTCCCACTTTAATTCACTGATCGCTGCCTTTACTAGTAAAAAAATACAAATATCCCATTGTTTGTAGATTGTATAACTTTTGCAATAACCGATCATAATACACTTATTGGGATTTTTTTAACCAAAAATATGTAGCAGAATACATATTCGCTTAAAATTGATGAAGAAATTAGGTTTTCAATTTTTTTTTTATTGGATATGTTTAATAGCATAAATTAAAAAATATTGTTTTTTTTTTTTTTTTTTTCAAAATTTACTTTTTTTTGTCTATAGCACAAAAAATAAAAACTTGCAGACCTGATCAAATACCACCGAAGGAAAGCTCTATTTGTGGGGAAAAAAAGGTACAGCGATGCATGACTATGCAATTGGCAGTTAAAGAAACGCAGTGCTGTATTGCAAAAGATGGTCTGGTCATGAAGGGGGGTAAACCTTCTGGAGGTCAAGTGGTTAATTAAAGTGGTTCTAAAGACAGAAAGTTTGTTACCTTAATGCATTGTGTGCATTAAGGTAAAAATCCTTCAGTGTGCAGCTCCCCTCCCAGCCTCCCTTATACTTACCTCTGAGCCCCGTCTCGATCCAGCGATGTGCATGAGAGCAGCAGCTGGGGTATCTCTATTTCCCCATTGGTCAATGACTCCTGCTACTGTCTATCAGAGCCAGTGATATGTATGTGAATGGACAATCCATTCACAGGATTGGGCTCGGGAGCGAGCCTGCTCGAGTGTCCCCATAGCAAGAGGCTTACTATTAGGGGCACCCGACAAGGGGGGGGGGGCAACAAGAAGAAGATGCTCTGTGCAAAACCAAATGACAACCTTCAGAATCTCTTTTTTAAGCTGTAACCTTGTAGTTAATATGTCTTCAAATCTGTCTACTATTCCTATTTAGCATGCACTATTCCTGCTGTGCAACAGAATTGATAAATGCCACCCAGTATATTTATGTTTTAAAGCCTAAGCTCTCCTTTAGTACCATGTTACATGTTACATCCATATTTAGGGTGTAACATGTTACTATGCAGCACCCTCTCAGAAACCCCCATGACAGTGGGCAGGGGTTCCTCCCAATGCACCTGCTGTCACATTTTAAAATTGGCACAGTAATCTGTGAATGAATGGTGGCAGGTGGCTTGTAGTTTTCAGTGGACTATGCTGATGAGCACTCTCGTAGTCCACTCTTTCTCCAGCTTTGTGACTGAGAGTGTGCAGGAGCCCGACATTGCACCTGTGATCCACTGATCACGGGTGCAATGCTCTGCAGGGTACTCAGTAAAAAACATGATAAATGCAAAGGAAGCAAGAATGCTCTCAAATTATATGAGAGCTAGGGATGTTTAAGGTGCCAAATAACTATGGTCAAAAACATTTTTAAAAAGTAAACTGATTTTACTTAACCAGTAATTAAAATACATAGAAAGACCACATCATTTAAAATTTGCCTTATCAATTCATCAAATATTTATCACATAAGATGTTTGCGATGTAATCGCAAAGTAGTGATCCCGACATGTTTCACCAACTGTGGTTTCTTCTTTGGCTGGTCCCACTGACTCAGACGGTGTTCTATCAGAAAACCCTACCCCATCAGATTTCCCTACTTACGTCATTTCCGGTGCAGCTTCGTAGCCGCGTCACACGTCCTACTGCGCATGCGCGGAATAGGTACGGAGTTTTGATAACATCGTAAGGGGGTGAGGCAAAAGTCCTACTGCGCATGAGCGGGCGCATGCGCACCAACGGATAGGGTAGTGGCATCTCTTATAACAAACATCCATTCGATCTCCATGGCATACACTGCGCCGAGCCGACAATGGGACAATCCTATTCCCTACCCACACCCGCACGCCCACTGTCTCATTGTCGGGTCGGCGCAGTGTGGGGCATAGAGATCGGATTGTTGGGTTGCTGCAGTTTCGGCTCAGCGCAGTGTCGGGTCAGCGCAGTGTGGGCCATGGAGATTGGATGGATGTTTGTTATCAGAGATCCCGCTGCCTGACCCGTTGGTGCGCATGCGCCGGCGCATGCACACTAGGACTTTTGCCTGAACCCTTACGATGTTATCAAAATGCCCTACCTATTCTGCGCATGCGCAGTTCGACTTGTGACGCGGCTACAGCTGATTCATGACGAAGCCACAGCTGATCCCCAACTGGAAATGACGGCGGTATGGAATTCTGGTAGGGTATGGTATTCTGACAGAACAACGGCAGTCTTCAGTATTCATTATCAGGAAGTTTATCATCACCTGGGACTTTCAGGATTGGATTGCTTGTCCATAGTAGTTGATCAATGCTATGATCCAACAGCGCCATCTATATTGGTTTTAATAAGGACATTTTAGGAAGAATTTCTTACAATTTCATATGGAGTTTTCTTAACAATCCAGCAAAACATTTTCTCTATACAGGGGACCTGTGTTGGAGACATTTCTCGGGCCATCCTCTCATCTCCACCTTTGACGTTCCTCTCCATCTGCTTCTTTCTTTGTCCATCCTGTTTGGATCCTATTTCCATCTTGATTTAGTCAGCTTTTCAGGAAACAAATGTATATATGCATATTGAATTCCTTTGCTCAGACCCCTGATGAAGGGTATTCCCGCAACGCGTAGGCTGTCGGGTGCCCATTGTAAATCTATGCTCCATAACCTCTTTGTCCTACTATGACAAGTTTTTACAATTTAAAATTGTGTTATATGTATTCATTTTGACTATTATATTGATTTTATCGTTATCTATTAAAATTATGTTTTAATTTACATTTGTGGTGTTATTAAAGTCCCGTTCCCTACCAGGGTTTTTTTTTCCCCTTGATATTTATTTGGGATGTTGGCCTTATAACACCCCGCTCTACCTAGATGAGTGCCCCTTCTACCAAGTGTGGTTTCTTCAGGGGATATATTAATGCTACATCTACTGTTGATAATTAGAGGTTTTCTAAAGGTATTTGATCTATTGATATCCAACTGTACGTTAGGAAGGGATAGCAGGTAGACAACAATTGCCCAACCAGAGATCATATGAGTATTGGCTAATGTATTGGATCTTGTAACCCTCTCCATGCCGACTCAAGTTCATCTCATCGAATATCCCTCCTGCGGTTGACTAATAAGATCAGCCAATACAGACCAAAACAGACCCTAGTTTGTAGACGCGATAACTTTTGTGCAAACCAACCAATATACACTTATTGGGATTTTTTTTTTTTTAACAAAAATATGTGGCAGAATACAAACTGGACTAAAATGTAGAAAAAATTAGATTTTTACATTTTTATTATTGGGAATGTTATAAAGCAGAAAGTAAAAAATATTGTTTTTTTCTTTTTCAGAATTGTCGCTCTTTGTTTGTTTATTGAGCGCAAAAAAAAAAATTGCACAAGTGATCAAATGCCACCAAAAGAAAGCTCTATTTGTGGGAAAGAAGGACATATATTTTTTTGGGGGTACAGTGTTGCACGTCTGCGCAGTTGTCAGTTAAAGTAACGCAGTTCCGAATCGCAAAAAATAGCCTGGTCATTAAGGGGGCAAATCCTTTGTGGTTAAAGAAACCTGGTCTTTGCCCAATCAGGGTGAAGCAAACGATTTGCATTAATGGCCGGCATCCTTCAGCTTATACGCTCCTTTCCTTTAGACTCCTGCAATGTCTTTCACTAACAGAAGCAAAAGAGAAATACCCAGGACTTCTGGGTATCGAGACCATATGACCGATTTCCTTTCTCCCATGTGATCACGCTGGTGATTGGCCCAGAGAGAGTCCTTAGCCATTTGTAGGTGCTGACTAGGATATGACTAGTGGATTCACAGCAGGGAAATGCAGGGAAGGTAATTATTGGATGCGATTGGAGCTGGCTTTAAGTTGCATCTGTTATTTTGCCCTGCATGGGCAAAGAACAATTTCACTTTAAAAATTGGCACAGGTTTCTTTATCACTCATTCCCACTAGATGCGACTTGAGCTGCAAAAAATGGCATGATAATGGAAATCACATTGATTTCAATGGTGCCTGTTCACATCAATGAAACTCAGCACCGTGCGACTTTGGAAAAGTTTCCTGTACTACTACTACAATGCAATTCCAGTGCGATTTTGGCCACATAAAATATGCAAACCACATCCAAGTTGTACTACATAAACACGCAGAAAATCAGATCAAAATCAGAGTGCAGCAGTAATACTAAACACACTGTTAAATTTACATTGTCCCTTTTATTGCTGTATGTGGATGATGGCACTGTAATTATTTTAATTAAAAAAAAATGTACCTTTTTCCCAATCGATATACAGCTGTCACATGACCCAGCTTATTCCCAGCCTGTCTGCATGAAAACATAAAACAGGAGGAGCCTCTAGTTGACTAAAATCTCCAGTAAATTCAGTAAATTTTAGTGGACTAAAATAATTTTAGTCCACTAAAATCTAAAGGATTTAGTTAAATTGTACTGCATTATTTAACCACTTCCGGACCGGAACGCCCCCCCCCCCATGTACTGCGACAGGACAGCCCTTCAGCATGAAATCACGTACCTTAACGTCATCTTTATTTCTGGGTGTGGGGCATGCATGCGCACCGCCGGTCACCTACTGTGATTAAACACAGTAGAAGCCAATCAGCAGGTCCAGTGGACCCGATGTTCGGCGGCACCTGGCGATCATTCCCGAGAGAGGCAGGACGGCAGTCTGCCTATGTAAAGAAGGCAGATCGTTGTTCTATGAGGGGAAGATGGAGATCCTGTGTTTCTGCTAATCAGGAACACAGATATCTGTCTTTCCACAGTCAAAGCACCCCCCACACAGTTAGAAAGTAGGGATGATCGAACGGTTCGGGTCGACCATCGGTTCGGCCCGAACATTGGGTGTTCGAGGTTCGGCCGAATTTAGAACTTTTTGCCCAAAAAGTTCGGAATTCGGCAACCAGAACCGCCCAAAATGCAATGCTTCAGGAAATGGGCTTTAAAAGCCCGTGATTGGACCAGAACCATTAGCAAAAGCCAATTGAGGGGGCAGGAGAATGCTAGGAATGTGATTGGAGTGACTAGGGGGTCCCTAGACCAATCATTAGTGAATACGCCCCCCAGTATATAAGATCACCCCGCCATATTCCTAGCATTGTTATACTGGACATGGAAGAGAGTGGAAGCAGTTCTGTTAATTTTACTTTAAAAGTGTCATTTAGCTATTTATTAGTGTGAGGAAAGGGATATCTAGTGTAGTTAGAGTGCTCCTTTACACTTAAGTTAGCTTCAAAATTTTAGTTTCTGTAGGGAAAGTGTTAAGTGTAAGGGGACCGTAGTGTAGTGTAGGGTTAACTGGCAGTGACTGCTATGGCAGGGTGACAAAACCCTGACACCTAGACATATATAGGTGTGATAGTAGCAGAAATATATGCGTGCGCTAATGAAATCATTTACAGTAATATATTTCTGCTACTATCACACCTATATATGGCTAGGTGTCTATATACATATAATTATGTGTGTATATATACCACTATACACAAGTTCAGATGTTTTGCCTGCCTCAAAAGAACCCCAAAAAATGCCAAAAAAAAACGCTAGCGTCAAAAAAAAAATGCCCAGGTGTGTTTTTGCTGGCATTTTTTGGGAGTTTTTGGAGGCAGGCAAAACATCAGAACTTGTGCACAGTACCACTATACACAAGTTCAGATGTTTTTCCTGACTGCAAAGAACCCAAAAAAATGCCTGCTTTGAAACCGGCAAGGTGTGAAAACCGAGGAGAGAAGCTAACCCCCTGAGCTGAAAGTTTTCTAATGCAAACAATCCTTTTTTTTTCTGGTTCTGGACATGCTACAGAGCTGAAACTTCACAGGTACACCTTTTAGACCCCCCAGACACAAAATCACACAAAAAAAGTTCTTAAAAATTGTCATTTTTGATAAAAAAGCCAATTATTGAAAAAATTAAAAAAAAAAATAAAAAAAAGAGATTTTTTGATTTTTACTTTGGATTTCAGATCTGGGGGGTCTAAAAAGTGTACATGTGAAGTTTCAGCTCTGTAGCATGTCCAGAACCATAAAAAAAAAAAGATTGTTTGTATTAGAAAACTTTCAGCACAGGAGTATGGCTTCGCTGCTGTAACACCTTGCCGGTTTAATAGAAGGCATTTTTTTGGGTTCTTTGCAGTCAGGAAAAACATCTGAACTTGTGTATAGTGGTACTGTGCACAAATTCTGATGTTTTGCCTTCCTCCAAAAACCCCCAAAAAATGCCAGCAAAAACACACCTGGGCATTTTTTTTTGACGCTAGCGTTTTTTTTGGCATTTTTTGGGGTTCTTTTGAGGCAGGCAAAACATCTGAACTTGTGTATAGTGGTGTATATACACACATACATATATTTATATACACACCTAGACATATATAGGTGTGATAGTAGCAGAAATATATGCTTGTGCTAATGAAATCATTTACAGTAATATATTTCTGCTACTATCACACCTATATATGGCTAGGTGTCTATATACATATAATTATGTGTGTATATACACCACTATACACAAGTTCAGATGTTTTGCCTGCCTCAAAAGAACCCCAAAAAATGCCAAAAAAAACGCTAGCGTCAAAAAGGTGTGTTTTTGCTGGCATTTTTTGGGGGTTTTTGGAGGCAGGCAAAACATCAGAACTTGTGCACAGTACCACTATACACAAGTTCAGATGTTTTTCCTGACTGCAAAGAACCCAAAAAAAATGCCTTCTATTAAACCGGCAAGGTGTTACAGCAGCGAAGCCTTACTCCTGTGCTAAAAGTTTTCTAATACAAATGATCTTTTTTTTTATGGTTCTGGACATGCTACAGAGCTGAAACTTCACATGTACACTTTTTAGACCCCCAGATCTGAAATCCAAAGTAAAAATCAAAAAATTTCTTTTTTTTATTTTATTTTTTTATTTTTTCAATAATTGGCTTTTTTATCAAAAATGACAATTTTTAAGAACTTTTTTTGTGTGATTTTGTGTCTGGGGGGGTCTAAAAGGTGTACCTGTGAAGTTTCAGCTCTGTAGCATGTCCCGAACCAGAAAAAAAAAGGATTGCTTGTATTAGAAAACTTTCAGCTCAGGGGGTTAGCTTCTCTCCTCGGTTTTCACACCTTGCCGGTTTCAAAGCAGGCATTTTTTGGGGTTCTTTGCAGTCAGGAAAAACATCTGAATTTGTGTATAGTGGTGTATATACACATATAATTATATGTATATAGACACCTAGCCATATATAGGTGTGATAGTAGCAGAAATATATTACTGTAAATGATTTCATTAGCGCAAGCATATATTTCTGCTACTATCACACCTATATATGTCTAGGTGTGTATATAAATATATGTATGTGTGTATATACACCACTATACACAAGTTCAGATGTTTTGCCTGCCTCAAAAGAACCCCAAAAAATGCCAAAAAAAACGCTAGCGTCAAAAAAAAATGTCCAGGTGTGTTTTTGCTGGCATACTAGCATACTAGCTCATTATGAAATACTTACCTTAGAACGAGCCCCCGCCGCGCCGCTCGCTTACCTGTATGACGGGCGACATGTCCAGTCGCCCGTCTTCCGGGATCGCGGCATCCGACCATCTGATTGAGCCTGCATGCGCGCGGGAGCTGACGGTCACGGCACAGGTCTCTGAAGGAATGGCACGATCGGCCGTTCCTTCAGAGCGCATGCACCAGTGACGTCACTGGCTGCATGAAAGGTAAATATCTCCTAAACGGTACATGTTTAGGAGATATTTACAGTACCTATAGGTAAGCCTTATCATAGGCTTACCTATAGGTGGAAGTGTCAGAGGAGGGTTTACTTCCTCTTTAAGGTTTGAACATGCACTACAGACACAGATTTAGCTATTGTGATATATAACCAGTATTCATTTTTGTGTCAGATTTCAATTTAGTTTTAGTCCTAGTCTTTTGACTAAAATGCCATTTTAGTTTTAGTCGTGTTTTAGTCATCTGAATTGCTTTAGTTTTAGTCAACTAAAATAGTATTAATTCAGTCGATGAAAATATTTTTGTTGATGGAATTAACAGTAGAATACAGAGCAAAAATAAATAAATAATATCAATAAACTGCTTTTAATTGGCATACAAATATACAGTATCTCACAAAAGTGAGTACACCCCTCCCATTTTTGTAAATATTTTATTATACCTTTTTATGTGACAACACTGAAGAAATGACACTTTGCTACAATGTAAAGTAGTGAGTGTACAGCTTGTATAACAGTGTGAATTAGCTGTCCCCTCAAAATAACTCAACACACAGCCATTACTGTCTAAACTACTGGCAACAAAAGTGAATACACCCCTAAATGAAAATGTCCAAATTGGGCCCAATTGTCCATTTGTTCTCCCCGGTGTCATGTGACTCGTTACAAGGTCTCAGGTGTGAATGGGGAGCAGGTGTTATAAATGTGGTCTTATCACTCTCACTCTCTCATACTGGTCGCTGGAAGTTCAACATGGCACCCCATGGCAAAGAACTCTCTGAGGATCTGAAAAAAAGAATTGTTGCTCTACATAAAGATGGCTTGGGCTATAAGAAGATTGGCAAGACCCTGAAACTGAGCTGCAGCACGGTGGCCAAGACCATACAGCGGTTTAACAGGACAGGTTCCACTCAGAAAAGGCCTCACCATGGTCGACCAAAGAAGTTGAATGCATGTGCTCAGCATCATATCCAGAGGTTGTCTTTGGGAAATAGATGTCTGAGTGCTGCCAGCATTGCTGCAGAGGTTGAAGGGGCGGGGGGGGGGGGGGTCAGACCATTCGCTGCACACTGCACCAAATTGGTCTGCATGGCTGTCGCCCCAGAAGGAAGCCTCTTCTAAAGATGACTGCAGCTAAAAAAGCCTGCAAACAGTTTGCTGAAGACAAGCAGACTAAGGACATGGATTAGGGTACCATGAATGGCAACATGTACTGTGACATATTGAAGCAGAGCATGATCCCCTCCCTTTGGAGACTCCCAACACACCTCCAAGATGACCACTGCCTTGCTAAAGAAGCTGAGGGTAAAGGTGATGGACTGGCCAAGCATGTCTCCAGACCTAAACCCTATTGAGCATCTGTGAGGCATCCTTAAACGGAACTTGAAGGAACGCAAGGTCTCTAACATCCACCAGCTCCGTGGTGTCGTCATGGAGGAGTGGAAGAGGACTCCAGTGGCAACCTGTGAAGCTCTGGTGAACTCCATGCCAAAGAGGGTTAAGGCAGTGCTTGAAAATAATGGTGGCCACATAAAATATTGACATTTTGGGCCCAATTCGAACATTTCCACTTAGGAATGTACTTACTTTTGTTGCCAGCGGTTTAGACATTATTGGCTGTGTTGAGTTATTTTGAGGGGACAGCAAATTTACACTGTTATACAAGCTGTACACTCACTACTTTACATTGTAGCAAAGTGTAATTCCTTCAGTGTTGTCACATGAAAAGATATAATAAAATATTTACAAAATGTGAGGGGTGTACTCACTTTTGTGAGATACTATATATTTGAAATCAAATCTTTATTATTTTGTGGAAATAACATGGTGTGGGTGGATGAGGGGTGCAAGCCACACCCCTCCAGCCTATGTCTTACAATAAGAGGGAGGTGAAGCCTCCATTAATCTTCATGTAATATCCCACTTCCATTGTGTTTAGTTAGTTAGTGGGCGCAGAGGAGGAAAGGAGTGGGCTGTCATTTACCACTTTGTATACACCCACATGTGTGACTCTATGGTCACACGGGCTGCTAAGATGTGATAGGGGGGGAATGCTCAGCAAAGAAACTCACTGAAAACTGAGCATGTACAGAGATGCCGACACTTCTCTGCAAAATCCCTAGCTGCATTGGGGACATGGACAGAAGGTGGAGATAGAGAGCAACAGGATCCACCAGTTTTTTTACAGAATGCAGAAAACAAATCTCATTGTGACTATGAACAGCATGCAATACAGCATTTACTGATCACTTTTAATGATGTGGGTTTAGTGATATTATAGGGTTCATTCACATGGACATTCATGGGCGTATACCATTCAGATCAATGTATTTCTGTGGCGGGTATGGCTGGATGTTTTTCTGACTAGCTGTGGATGGAAGGCAGGAAACCTGTACAAATAAGTGACAGGCTGACACTATCTGCATCTGTTCGCATGTAATCACTAAGGGAGCAATTTCATGTGGCTAGGAACAGATGAGCGGCCCTGTACGCAGGCCATTTGTATCCAGGGCTGCTCATTCATCCCTAACAGCTCCATGCCTCTCAGTCTAATTGGACAGGTCCCACCTGATCAGAACACAGAAATAGGCCCAGGACTGGCAGTGTAAATAATCTCCTATACTGGAACAATCCTACTTTTAAGCAGCAGAGGGAGGAATGTATTATACAATCAGTAATCCTATAGCAAATCTGTTTTATGATGTGTCTTACTCTCCTGTTTTTCAATGCCTTGCAAAAACTTTTCTCCACTCTATCCAAAAGAGTGCTGTTGTACTGTATGTCCTCCTTGGAAAGCTCTCCTCTTTAGGCCTGGTTCATAGACATGGATGAGAGAGTTTGGGGTGGAGGAACTTGACTGGCCTACACAGAATCTTGACCTCAACCCGATAGAACATCTTTGAGATTAATAAGTGCAGAGATTGCGAGCCAGGCCTTCTTGTCCACATCAGTGCCTGACCTCACAAATGCGCTTCTGGAAGAATGGTCAAACATTTCCATAGACACACTCCTAAACCTTGTGTGCAGCCTTCCCAGAAGAGTTGAAGCTGTTATAGCTGCAAAGGGTGGGCCAACTTAATATTGAACCCTACAGACTAAGACTGGGATGCCATTAAAGTTCACGTACGTGTAAAGGCAGGCGTCTCAATACTTTGTGCTTTCAAACATTCCCATAGACACACTCCTAAACCAATGTCACTGGTCCCCCCCAAAAATGTCAGTCAGGGGTCCGATCTGTCCGCCGCAATGTCGCAGTCCCACAGAAAATTGCAGATCGCTACCATTACTAGTAAAAAAAGAAAAAAACAATAAAAAGACATAAAGCTTTCCCGTAGTTAGTAGACCCAATTACTTTGGCGCAAACCAATCAAAATACGCTTTTTGCGATTTTTTTTTTTTTTTTTTTTACCAAAAATATGTAGCAGGAAACAAATTGGCCTAAAATTTTAAAAAACTTTGATTTTTACATTTATTTTTTTGGGAATGTTATATAGCAGAAAGTGAAAAATATTGTTTTTTTTTTCAGAATTATCGCTCTTTTTTTGTTTATGGCTCAAAAAATAAAAATCGCAGAGGTGCTTAAATACCACCAAAAGAAAGTTCTATTTCTGGGGGAAAAAAAGACATCAATTTTATTTGGGTACAGCGTCGCACGACTGGGCAATTGTCCGGTAAAATAATGCAGTGCTGAATCGCAAAATATGGCCTGGTCATTAAGGGGGCAAATCCTTCCGGTCCAGAAGTGGTTAAAGAAAACTCGCAGCTTTGTGTAACTTAAAGCGGAGTTCCGGCCTCAGAAATGTTTTTGAGATAAAAATACCCCCGGGACAGTCAGGGCTAGTACATTCCACAATGGCTAGCCTCTGAACTGTCCCAGGTTGCACTTACCTTTTAGAAGAAATACTTACCTTGAAAATTTCTTGTCCAGCGCTGCCATCTCAGGTGTGGGCAGCTGAAGCCGGAGCGTCCTCTTCGGTCCCAGAATGCCCTGCACCGGCCCCGCCGTCACCTCCGGGGCAGGAGCGTCATCCCTGCACAGCTTCAGGGCATGCCCAGAAGCTGTTTAGCAGGGAATGACGTGTGTGCATCGGAAGTGACGAGCGGGGCCGGTGCAGGCGCATTGACTCCTGGTAGCGATGACATTCAGCTCCCAGGAGTCAACGCAAGCAGGAAGTGACGGCGCGGGCCACGGCCGCAGAGGGAGGAAGTAGAAGGAAGATAACTATATTTTCTTCAAAAACAAGGTAAGTAAAGCAAAAAAAAAAATTGGGAGTATTTAATTGTTTTTTAGGTGATTTAAAGCAAGCGGATGGCCCAAAGTTGTTTTTGAGGCCGGAACTCCGCTTTAAGGGCAGGCTCGATCCATCTTCTGGTTTTATACAACTTTTTATCAATTTTTAGGCAGTTTTGCCAAGGCACCCTTGAAGAAATCTCAAGGCACCCTGGTTGAAAAAGGCTGAGACAGACAGACAGACAGATAACCCTATTTGCTATCAATTCAATTAGATACAAACAAACTATGTATGAATCACTGTATAACTGTTTGGGGAAAAAAAAAAAACAGTAAATGATCTATAAAGTTCATGTTGCTTTTTTTCTGTTGCCTGCATTGTTTGGTGATTTCTAGATTTCTAGATTTATTTCTTCGGCACTTGTCTCTCTTTTACACCTTAAATCCATTTAACCAGCAGACATTCTTACCTGACACAAAAAGACATCCATGCATTTAAATGCCTTTGTGTTCTTCTTGGATGTGAATAATTTTATGCATGAAAGCTTTTGCAGCATTGCTGGGTGAAAAATGAAAAAGATCTTCGGAGCGTGCAGCTATCTTAGCATTTTTTTGTTTGTAAAATTAATTTAGGTCTGTCTATAAAAAGAACAGACATGCCACGAAATCCTTAAGATGTTCGCCTTTATAGAGCGATCTTTGTGTCACTGCTGATCAAATGCTGCGTGTTGTTGGCAGATACCCTGATGTGTATCTTAGGAGGGAAATACATTATTAATAAACAGGAACTTACGAAAATCTTAAAAGTTATTCGATATTTCGGGAAAAACATAGCCATTAATGATTCTATAGAGATAAAGTGTGTTCTTACGTTACCCCTCCAAAATGATAATGTGCTCCTTGAAATACAATATAATTGATATATACAGATACAGCCAGGGCCGCTGATAAGGCCGTACAGCCAGCCCTCTTGTACTGGGCAAAGGCCTCATCAGCCAACAGTACATATACATGAAAGTCGGCTCTGTCCCATGAAACTCTTTTTGCGGGACCGCTTGTGAGGGCGCGGGGTATGCCGCCGGGCACCCGCGATCTCTGCCCATGGAGACAGAATGGTGGTCTGCCATTGTAAACACGGCAGACCGCTGTTCTGTCAGTGATGGACACGGGGTCCTGTGTTCTTCTTATTTAGCAACACAGGTCTCTCTGTTCATGCAGAAAGCCCCCCCACCACAGTTAGAAACCACCCCCTAGGGACACATTTAACTTTTTGATCACCCCTGGTGTTAACCCCTTCCCTGCCAGTACCATTAGTACAGTACGGTGCATATTTTTAGAACTGATTACTGTAGTAATGTCACTGGTCCTCCCAAAAGTCAAAATGTCAGAAATGTCAAATAGGCGTCCGATCTGTCTGCCACAATGTTGTAGAAATCACTGATCGCCACCATTACTAGTAAATAAATAAATAAATAAGAATTATATAAATCTTTCCCCTAGTTTGTAGAAGCGATAACTTTTGCACAAACCAATCAATATACACTTTTTGGGATTTTTTTTACCAAAAATATGTAGCAGAATACAAATTGGCCTAAAATGAGGAAAACATTTTATTTTTACATTTTTTTTTTGAGAATGTTATATAGCAGCAGTAAAAAATATTGTTTTTTTTTCTTTCAGAATTGTTGCCCTTTTTTGATTATAGCGCAAAAAATTAAAATCGCACAGGTGATCAAATACCACCAAAAGGTAGCTCTATTTGTGGGGAAAAAAAGAAAATCAATTTTATATGGGTACAGCGCCGCACGATCACGCAATTGTCAGTTAAATTAATGCAGTGCCGAATCGCAAAAAATGGCGGGCCAGCAGTACTTCCTTATTGCTTATACTTGTAAGCCTTAGGCAGTGCTGCCAGCTTTTACTTTTCTTTTCTTCCTCCGGCTGCACTGCAGGGGGGTCTGTTGTAGTGTCTGCCCCCCTGCTGTCTGGGACCCCTATGTGTCCTTTTTTTCCCACAGTGCTGCTGTTTTCCCCCCTCTCCTCTGCCGCCAGAAGCTGCTGGGAGCACACAGGTGGCTCACCATCCTGAATAAACACAGTGAGTGATCAGTACCGATCACTGTGGGGGTGCACATATTACCTCTGTGCTGCTATTCACTTGAATAGGCCTTTTTCGACGAGGGTATAATTTCTGCCATGGCTGCGAAACATAGCGTCATGGGTGTTGCATTTTAGCAAAAATATAATTTGATATTTTCGAAGGAGGGGGCCCTGCTAGGTAGGCTGTACAGTGCCCTGTGATTTCTATTAGCAGCCCTGGATACAGCTATATATGAACCAGTTAATGAGCATGATAGGTTACATTGGGCTTCATTAGGCATAAAATGGCTATGCAACATGTATGATAGTTCTTTTTGTCTCCTGTATTATTTGGAAGTACAGCTGGGGCGGAGGAATATCCACACCAAGTGATTTAGCCATCACTTTGTAAGATTCATTAAGAATGAACGTGGGGCAGATTAAAGAATAATAATCTGCAGTAAATGTTTGCTGTATATAGAAAAGATCATTAAATGTATTTTAATTACAACTAGATGAAGGATGAAGAGGAGGATGGAGCAGTGAGTGGATCCCAGATTCCCAGGTGCAAGCAGAGAGGGGGCGGAGTCCCGCTGTCAGGCAAGTTCAGGGATGGCGGTGTGTGCGCCCGGATATGTGGGGTGGAGGAGGCCGCAAACTGAGATCCCAATGGAGATGTTCTGACTGCTAAGGACACAACTTATCATCCTGGCCCTGGATGTCTGACACTGATGCCATTTAGAGGAGCTGTAGGATTAGTGAGATCTGGGGGGGGGGGGGGGGATTGGTGAACCCAAGGTATGTGTGATGGGGGGGGGGTATCTGGGGGTGTGTGATCAGGATGGGGGGGAGATCAGAATGGAGGGATCTGGGGCTGTGATCAGAGGAGGTATCTGGGGGTCTGTAATAAGGTTGGCATTATGTACGGGGAGGTGTGATCAGGTTGGGGGTAATGGGGGAGGGGTGTGATCAGGCTGTCAGTATGTAAGGGGTGTGATCAGGATCAGGTTGGGGGTATGTGGGGGAGGTTGTAATTAGGTTGGGGGTATGTAGGGGGTGTGATGGGAGTGGGGGGTATGAAGTGTGATCAGGAGGGGTGTGTGATCAGAGTGGATGTATGAGGGGGTGTGTGATCAGGTTGGGGGTATGTAGGAGGTGTAATTGGAGTGGAGATATGTGGGGGGGTTGCGATCAGGTTGGGGGTATGTGGGGAGGTGTGATCGTAGTGGGGGTATGTGGGGGGGGTGTGATCAGGTTGGGGGTATGTGGGTGGTGTGATGGTAGTGGGGGGGCATGTGGGGGGAATGTGATCGGGTTGGGGGTATGTGGGGGACATGATTGAGTGGGGGTATGTTATAAGGAGGGGGTTATGTGGAGGGGGTGTGATCAGATTGGAGGTATGGGGGGTGTTATCATAGTGGGAGTATGTATGATTTGGTTGGGGGGGGGGGTGATTGTAGTGGGGTTATGTGGGAATGTGTGATCAGGGTGTGGACATGTGGGGGCAGGGGTTGTTCAGGAAGAGGATGTGGTGGGGGGGGGGGGGGGGGTGCCAGACGAATGGGAGTGGGCAAGTGCATGTTTGCACTGACAAGTCTGACACCTGGAATTACAGTGGCTTCAGGGAGCATTGAGTAAACCCAAATGAACAAGATGAAGTTAGAAGTTGATTACTTACTATACACATCTGCACCAGATTCTGTGTGTACCAGTTTTAGTAAATCTCCCTAAATCTTTTGTCATGGACTAAGTGTGCTGTAACTGTAGGCTGAGCGAGTCAAGGGAATCAGGAGAACTGGGTGATATGGTCATAAGGACCAGTGAAAAGAGCAGTGGTGCTGGTGAAGAAGGATCCAAGTGGCTTGTAAAGTTGCATTTCCCCTGCATGGGCAACTGCATTTTATAGAACTTTAATTTAATAAAAGTGGGTCAGCAAGCCCTCAACCACAGTTCAGACTGGCATGACTCACCAGAAAACACAATACTGGTGAGCTAAACATCCCCCATATCATACTATGGGGGAACCGAGTTATCACCCTAGGACAGCACTACAGAACACCTCTGCCTCCCCTTTTCTCCTTTACTTTATAATATAGTGGGAGGTGTTTTGTGGTCTGCAGAGATAGCTGAAAACAGTGGTAATGATGACAGGAAGCAGAGGCAGAGAGTGCAGAAAAGTATCAGCTCACAGGATTTCTGGAAGAATCAACAAGTACTTTTAGCACTAGGGATGGGCCTGGACACCCCCCTGTTCGGTTCGCACCAGAACATCTCAAACAGGGAAAAAGTTCTAGTGAACAATACAAACTCTATTAAAGTCTATGGGACACAAACATGAAAAATCAAAAATTCTCATTTTAAAGGCTTATATGCAAGTTATTTCAATAAAAAGTGTATGGGGACCTGGAGACATGAATCAATGCTAAAAAAGTTTTTTAAAACTATCGTTTTTAAAGGTGCAGTGATTTTTATGATGCTTAAAGTGAAACAATTAAAATGAAAAATTCCTTTAAATATCATGCCTAGGTGGTCCCCTTAATGTGCGAATATGTACGATGTATGGAGCCTGCTGCAGCAATACTGACATTTCTAAAGGAAAAAATGTCATTTAAACTTGCTTGCGGCTGTAATGTATTGTCGGCTCCCGGCAATACAGATAAAAAGAAAAAAAGAAAAAACTATCATAGGGTCCCTCCCCCAGTCCATACCAGATCCTTAGGGTATTTCAAAAGAAAAGCAGCGTGGGGTCCCCCGCCCCCCCAAAATCCATACCAGATCCTCATCCGAGCATGCAGCCTACCAGGTCAGGAAAGGGGGGGACAAGCGAGCGCCCCACTTCCTCCTGAACCATACCAGGCCACATGCCTCAAAATGGGAGGGTGGGTGCCTTGGGGCAGGGGGGGCTCTGCCCCCCGCACCCCAAAGCACCTTGTCCCCGTGTTGATGGTGACAAGGGCCTCTTACCGGCAACCCTGGGCTGTGGTTGTGGGGATCTGCAGGTGGGGGGCTTATTGGAATCTGGAAGCCCCCTTTACCATGTGAGCCGCCAGATCCTGCCCCCCCCCCCATGTGAATGGTATCGGGTACATCCCGTACCCGTACCCATTACCAAAAAGTGTAAAAAAAGAAAAAAGAACACAGGAAAACGTTTTTGACAAGTCCTTTATTAAAAAGAATAAAAATAGTTTCCCTCAATGTAAATCCATTGTCAATCACGACGCTTGCCGACCCGAAAAATAGAAAAATTGCAAAAAAGGCTTCGCCTCCTAGGAGGCTACCCACCGTATGTCACTCATTGACACCACCCCCTTCTGGCATCACGTGACGGCATGTGAAATCAGAAGGGGCGGTGCCACAGAGTGATGTAGGGGGGTGCCGCCGCCCCTTGCCTATAAAAGAACTGTCAAAACCGAAGATCGGGCATTACGGCAGGTAGCCTCTAAGGAGGCGAAGCGTTTTTTATTTTTTTTCTATTTTTCATGGTTTGGCAGGCGCCCTGATGGACAATGGATTTACATTGAGGGGCACTATTTTTTTTTCTTTTTTCTTTTTAATAAAGGACTTGTCAAAAACTGTTTCCTGTGGTTTTAACTTTTTTACACTTTTTTGGTGAACTGGTATGATGTACCCGATACCCATTCAGATAGGGGGGGAGGCTGGAATATGGGGGCCCCCTTGTTAAAGGGGGCTTCCAGATTCCGATAAGCCCACCCTCCCACAGACCCCCGCAACCACAGCCCAGGGTTGTCGGGAAGAGGCCCTTGTCCCCATCAACATGGGGACAAGATGCTTTGGGGGGCACCCCAAAGCACCCCTCCCATGTTGAGGGCAATCGGCCTGGTATGGTTCAGGAGGGGGGCACTCGCTCGTCTCCCCCTACCCCTTTTCCTGGCCAGCCAGGCTGCATGCTCAGATAGGGGTCTGGTAAGCATTTTGGGGGGGACTCCACGCCATTTATTTTAAATTTTGGGGGTGGAGTTCCCCTTAACATCTATACCAGACCCGAAAGACCTGGTATACATTTTGGGGGAAACCCCACACTGTTTCTTCTTTAAATTCTGTCATAGGGTACCCCTTAACCACTTAAATACAGGGCACTTTCACCCCCTTCCTGCCCAGACCATTTTTCAACTTTCAGTGCTGTACACTACACTGACTGCACTAAACTGACTAAACACACTATCCACTAACTACCGGCCTAATCTCTATTGTCACACACTATACACGGCTGCCATGTAAGCAGCCTTATATAGTGTGGGGCATGAAATTAGCCCCTGAGCCATGATTGGCCAAAGACACTCTGCCTTTGGCCACTTATGGATCTGACAGTACATTGTGCTGTGATTGGCATAAAGGGCAGGTGCATGCTTTGGCATCAGCAATCAATGCACTGCAAGAGCACAGTGCATTGTGGGGCGCTCATCGCTTCCCGCCGAGTGCCCCATTTGTTTGTGTGTTCAGCGAACACACGAACAGCTGATGTTACTAACCCTATTTAGCACTTATCAATTCAATTAGATATACTGTAACACAATTATTTCAAGGGTATATGTAATAGACCAAAGGGCAGTAAAAATAAAAGTACATTGTTAAGGTATACATACCACAGATATGGCCTTGGACATCATTGTAACATGTGATGTTATCCTTCAAAGCTGTTTGAACTTCACAGTACTTTTGATAGTGGCCTTGCACTAGAAGTAGGTAAGATCCCAGCTGTCTCTGAGGAATGGATAGAAAGACGTAGGTGAGTAAGAAAGCATCACATCTGCTCCTATTTATATATTGCTATTTATATGCACATGAGTAGCTTTTCATTTCATATCTGTCCATTGCTGAATTTTATTTCTATCTACAGTGATATTATTTATCAATGGCCCGTCTAATTACCTACACCCTTTTTTCTCCTTCATACATGTACAATCAGCCATGCATGCATCAATTATCCATAAAAACTTGTTTCTAACATTTTTCTAAATGTCCCAATTGTATCTGTACAAATGCACATGCATCCATTCACCATCCGATTGCATTCATGTATCCTGCTATTCATGTGTAGCAGCCTCCTAGGCAGGTGCTAGGAAAAAGCATCGAATTGCTCCTTCTGCTCATCAGGTGTGATTCACTGGGTCTGAGGGAGTGTCCCCACTGTATCCAATAAGGGAGCTTGTTGGACAGTGGAGGAAACCTAGCCAGTGACACTTCCTGTTTTATGGCAGTCCCAGTGAGAGGGCATTCCTGCAATGAATCCTGGGATTGATCATAAATACGGAGGGGACATGTGACAGGGCGTCTTTGGCGGGAGCACAGTCCCAGGAGGAGGTGGACAGCTGTCTCTCCTTCTGCAGAGTGTGAGGAAGGTGGTCTTAGGCGGTCGGCCTAGTGAACCAGGTGTGGAGCTGAGCTCCAGAGGATCCAGAGTGCTGATGGTGGAGCTGCTGGCAGAGTCTCTTAGGAAAAACCGTGTCCGTGAGTACTGAGGGACCTGGCAAATGGTCTGGCTTAGAAAGGGGACCCCTCCAGAGAAGTCAGGGGGATCAAGGAGCTAGCTCACACAGGAAGTGTAACAGTAAAAGGGGTGCCGTGTAGTTGATCCTGAGGATAGGGACAAAGGGGGCGCCAGGAAGGGCCCTGAAGATTGTTCTGCAGTACAGTACAGTTTACCTCCAGACAGTTCATTTCTTACTACTTTACTGCTACTGGCAAGGTGAAGCAGCGGCCTTGCCACACTCAGCATTATTCAGTCATCCCAGCTAATTGTGCATAGTTATATAAGTTGGAGTATCCCACTCATTCCCTTCTCCCATCCAAGTTCTAAATAAAAACACAAAACCAAAGCTCCTAGACTGTTTCCTGACTGAGCCAAAATCACTTGGAAAATGTTAAACTGTCGTGATGTTGCTAATGCTAACCCAGGGGAACCCATAACCAGCAGCTCCCAAGGGAGTAGCGCTACACATGCAAACATTTCTCCCTCTTTTTCACTTACTACAAAAACACAACCTTCTACTTGAAAGCTACCAAAAAGTAGCAATGTGTGTTTTTAAACATTTGAACTGCCCTCAGAGTTATAAATATGAGAGTTTCTAGTTCTTCTGTTGCTAAAGAATTTGTTGCTGATTGCTACTTTTGTTGTTCCTTTTAAGAACAAAGTTATAGTTTATTGTAAGAGTCAGTTCACACTAGCGCGACTTGTCAGGCGACTTGTCAGAAGTCCATTGACCGCTACAGGAGCCATTCTAATAGGAGCGACACAAGTCGCTCCGACTTAGAAAAAGGGTCCTGTACTACTTCGGGGCGACCTCGGAGCGACTTGCATAGACTTCCATTATGTGAAGTCCCTGCAAGTCGCTCCGAAGTCGTGGTGCATGGTAATGGACAAGTCGCCCCCGAAGTAGTAAGGAGTCGTGTTGCCTCAGTGGGAACCTGCTCTTATAGACAAAAACAGCACAGATGCTACACTTGGAACAATAAATGTTTTACTTTGTTGTGAAATGTAACACGTTTTTAAAATCAGTAAAGCTACAATAAAACAGAGTTGAACACAGACAATATTGGTGGTCCAAGTATTTTAACTATGAGGCCCTATGCCAATGGGCACCCGGGCTCAGTACAACATGCAATTAGGTTATATTTCAACAGCTGGGAGCCACAGGTGCTGTGCATAGTAATCAGTGCTTGTTCACAACTGTATGCGGGTCTTGCATTTGTGCACATGCATGTAATGACACAAGTAGCGACATCTTCCCACGCAGAACTATTAATTTTTATGGGCGGCTGTATCCAGCACCTGTTTCTCCCATTTGGAGAAATACACCCAAAGTGTATGATTTACAGCCCCAGGTGCCCGTGTACATGAATCTTATAACTATAGTGCTGTGCTAACAGTTGGCGCTATATAAATCCTGTATATTAATAATAATAAAAATATATAAACAGTCTGTAAATGTACCCAGGAACGGTCCAAGCAGGCAAAAGAAACAAACAGTTTCAGTACAGGAGCGCTTTGTAAAGCAAGTTCCTAGCATAAAACAAAACATCACTCTCACCAGTTCCTGAATAACATGGTTCGCCCTAATGTGTTGCAGAAAAAAAAAATCAAACAGGCAGTATTTGTACCTTTTTAGTGTTCTGTCGGCACTCAGCATTTTCACCCAGCAGCAAGCTCCCACAGCAAGAGAGATAGACCTAAACATCATTCAGCTCACATATATAAAGGCTTGTAGACAGCTGAGACTAATAACTAAGTCTGGCTACTAAGTAAGATGTAGACCTAGAAACTGAGGTTTTATCCCATCCAAAACTCTACAAAGTCTCCAGACTCCAAGACCCTGACAGGATTTAGTGATTGTAAAGGCTGAAAGTTGTTTTTTACGTGAATGCAATTGCTTCATTGACGTAAAAATCTTCAATGGTCAGCTCCCCACACAGGCCCCCCAAATACTTACCTAAATCTGATCTCGATCCAGCCTTCTTCCTCCTCACCCTCTTAGTGAGAGCAGCAGGAGCCATTGGTTGTCATTTCCTGCTTGTGTGATTGGCTCACTGATTTTCCCAGAAGTCTGCACTAACATGCAAGTAAGATTTCAGGCTTTCCCTGCAACAGAAATGTCATTTTTGGTGAGATACTACCAATTGGAAATCACGTCTAAAGGGACGCAGGCCCTGCAGCTTTCCTCATTAGTGCCCTGCAGGGGCAGCAGCTAACTGATAATTATGAAACCACTCCCTTTAGATTCATTTTATACAGGGCTGCAGTAATCAAAAGGCCATGCTGTGTGTCCCAAGCATTTATCGTGACAGATATTAAATTATATTTCTTGTTTGTTAACAGAACTCACTTTGTATGGGACAGAAGATTGTATTCACATCCTGATTACCCTCATTCCTTATATTGATTTTAGCAAAGAATAATTAATTTTATAATAATGATTCTATAATCATAAAAAAAAGTTTTCCAAGAAAAGTCTAATTTGTATGTCAGTTTTGTGGAAAAATGAAGGGAATTAGCTGTGGATGGAAAAAGATAAATAGATAGACAGACAGACAGATAGATAGTGTGGGAGTTATGGAATAATAGAAGGGCTTAAAGGATGGAGGGAAATGGAAAGGGTGGGATAGAGGACTGTGCTGGAAATTTTCAGTACAAAGTACTTGGAGTTGAGAACAATACCTGTAACCTTGATACTAATAACACGTTTCCACTGAGTGGTACGGTTCGGTTCGGTTCAGTACGGTACGGTTCGGAATGGTACACCTTGCGTTTCCACTGCCAATAGTACCCTTTCATGATAGGCGTGGTGTAGCAGGAAAGCTGTGATAGACGATTCTCTGTCAACCAATCAAAGTTCTGCAAAGTGTAGCTCCACCCTGTTGGTACGGTACTAATGTGCTTGGTAACCCAGCGAAAGGGTTCCAAAAAAGTGGTACGATACGGTTCAGAATTAGGGTACCATTCACAATGGAAACGGCATAAATAGCGTACCGTACCGAACTGAACCGTACCTGAAAGCTCAGTGGAAACGAGCCATAACTCTACCAATAACCCCCGTCCCTACAACTAACTTCCTAAGGTAATCTTAAAGTGTATCTAAACCAACAGATTTTTTTTCTTTTATTTTTAGATAAGGTAGGAAATGCTTTGCATACCAGATTCCCTTGCACTTCATTTCCGAGAGACACAACAGAAAATGAAAGGAAGTCTATACAAAGTACAAGGAAATCCCCCTTTAGAGAGTTGTCATTAGGAACTGGTATCCAGAATTGAGAGCATTTCTTATATTCCTGTTTCAGTGACAACTGTAAAATATTAGAGTTCCCATCACTTATTGTTCTGATGAGAATCACTCGGACACATAGAGGGGGTGAATGTCTCCAATGGGGACACCAGAAGCAGTTAAACTTGTTAACTTGATGGATGTTCTAAGTTTTTCCATCCAAAAAAAGGTTTGGCTTTAGATACTTTTACTCTTGTTTATATAGTCACTTCTCCAGCCTACACCAAAGACTAGCTTCCTTAAACATATTGGACTAGGTGGGACTTTAAATGAGACCCAAGCTGGTGTTGCCTCGGCGTCTCCATCCCTATAACAAAAAACAAAATGAGGTTGAAGGATTGTAAGAGGTGCATGAAAGTTAGCCAGCCCCCAGTCTGATGTACTCACCCTCCAGTCTGTCACCAACCAAATAAAACCTGTCTCTTGGTACAAAGAACAGGGGTTTAGTTGACACACATTTGCAAACGCATGTGAAAGCTGCAGAGCCACTTCACGGCACCCTGTATTACCTGCAGTCCTACACTCTTAATTTAGTGTCCTCACACTGGAGGCACATGGCCGCTAATGGATGGATGGGGGACAGGTGAGAGGGAGACAGCCCAACCTCCCCCAACCCACCCCCATCCACGACTGGCTGTTGTCTCAAAGACTCAAATAATTAGGTTATAACCATGGTGCAAACTGGAAGAGACCAGCTGAAAAGCATTACACCTCCATCCCCTTGGTGGATGCAGTATATAGATAGGAAGGGATTTTATGTATGGCGCATGGCCTGTAAAGCACACTGCCTTTGAAATCCCTAATTTCCTCTTTGGGACTTTATGTGAGACAAGCAGGTCATGCTATTGGTCTCCATCCCTGTATACGGAAAACACTAAGGTCAAATCAAAACTGCATCCACCAAAAACGCATGAAAATCGCACGGTGGGACTTTATATGAGGCACCAAGCTGTAAGCAAGGCGTCTCCATCCCTGGTTGCTTAAACATATTGGACTAGGTGGGACTTTAAATAAGACCCAAGACTAGCTTCCTAGGGCCATAAGATACCAGTGGTAGGATCAAAATCTGCTCTTTTGGAGTGGAATAAAGGAATGTTTGTAGTGTAATCATGACCTAGATTATTAACTTCCAAAGTATTGTCCTCTTCCTTTGTCTGCATTTCGGTGATCTCACTCACTAGTGGGCTGGTTGGTTAAAATACCTTTGAAAAATACAAAGAGAGGTTAAAAATATATATTACAATGCATGCCTACATTTACTGTCTATAAAGATGTAAGGAAAATATGTGTGTATATTCAACTTGATGGCTTGCTATTTGATCTATCTGCTTTTTAATAGTCTTAAATTCCTGAAGTGCCTGGTCGAAAGGAATAAAAAGTAAAAATGATCAAAATTAATTATCAATGAGCGTCCTAACTGGTGGTTTGGTTCTTTTTTTTTTTTTTTAAATTGGAAAAAACTTTTATTGTAGAACCCAATTGATTCATATGAGAAAGGTGTGAACATACAGCAGTATATATTTTTGCAGTACATGGTATAAATTAGTGACTAAGGAGAAGAAGAAAAATATATTTCTGTACATATATTTTTCCCAACCTGAAAATCAGACTAGAAAAGAATGGAATGTACCCAGTCACATAGGATGTACACTTTAACTTATGTTATGTATCTATGAAAGATGTGTATTATGTCCCGAAACTCTGGGACCTCCCAACAAAGAATCCAAAAATAAAAAAAAAAGCTTAAAAAGGAAAAGAAACCCACACATGACCTCCATTACCACAATCATAAAAGGACCATCATCTTCTGAGCCAACCAAACCTATTTTCCATTAGTACCCTGGATTGAACCTATCCCTGGAGAATTCTGTCCCTTACTAACTGGTATGGTGCTAGACCTGGAACATCCAACCATGGTTACCACATAGATTGAAATTTTCGAGGAACATTTCTATGTTGATGAGTTAATTTCTCGTGAATGAACATATTGTTCACTTGTTCTGTCTACTGTCCCCTGGTGGGCACCCGAGGAGCAATCCAACACCGAGCAATAGGCTTGCTAGCTGTATATAATAACCTCCTCCAAGGCACTGGCAGTTTGGCTCTACTTTAAAACATAAAAATAGATTTCAGTGTATTTAATCTATATTTATCAAATGAATGGCTAAATGTTGTTTTTTTTTATTGATTTATTTTTTTTAGGAAATTATTTATGCTTGGAAGCATGGCTTTTAAGGTTTTGGGTGTGCAAGTATTATTTTTCTATTAGTGGTGTTTTTTTACAAGCTGAAAATTATTGTGCTACCAAGCTGCATAACTCGGAGTACTAAACTGTCTCTAAACTGTCTTTGTGAAAGAGAACAAGTCTCTTTCACAAAGCGCTCCCGGTAATACAGTGCAAAAGAAACTTAGAAAATATATTGTTATAGACAATACTAGCTGCTACTATATCAGATTTAAATTTATGCACTCATGCTTCTATCCTCCATATAAAATATTAAACAATGTCCACATTAGAAGCTTTTTCAATAAGACAGAATTCTTCCTCTGTCATTTAGATCCTTTAAATGTCCAGCAACATACATTTAAATGTTTTAAAATATTCCCAGGTAGTGTTGATGGGGACATTTTTTTTCAAAAGTATAGTCCAGAAATTCAATCACCTTCCCGTCACCACAAAGTGTAGGCATTGAGAAACGTTCTTTTTTTTTTGGATAGAGTATTTTATTTTCATCCACCTGGAAAGATTTCTGTTCACTTCCTGTCTCAAGAACAGAAAAAAAAAAGTAGAGGCTTAGAGATCTGTCACCACATTTGTCCACATTATTGATTTACCCTTACTTCTTGCTTTGGTGACAGCTCTAAAATTTTGAACTTTCCCTCACTTTATGTCCTGATGACAGTGGTCATGGGGACAAAGAGTGGGGCTTACCTCCTCATTGGGGAAACAGAGAGTAACACAATCTTGATAGAAGGGCTTTCCTAAAATAAAAATAAGATTTTTTTTCCTATACATATACATCTGGCTACTATGTGGCTGAGGAAGGACCGTTTTCCATCCCCAGAAAAATAAAGAAACTTTTTACTTGAAACAGGTGACAGGCCTAAACTTGCCTGCATCAGGATTTTCACCTGGAACAAGAAATCATTTGTAACAAGACTTTGACTTAAATCTCCAAACATCAAATCGTAAAGCCCAACTCCAGCCACAACTTTTAATTTGGTTTTAGAGAGAGCAGGGAGGGGTTGAATACATTTGAGATGTGTCAAATAAACAGATTATCTACTGACATCATATGCAATCACAGCTAAACCTTTCATTTGGTTTTAGAGAGAGCAGGAAGGGGTTAAAGCCTCTATCTGGTTGTTCTGGAACATTTGGGCAACAGATATCATGGACAGCATCATTGTCTCTTGGTTCACAATTTATTAACTGCATATTTGAGAGTGGAAATGGGTAGGTAACTTAAAAAAAAAGGGATGAGAGGGGAAAGAGGGTGCAGGTTCAGATATCACTGGTAGAAATCATCCAGCTGAATACAGTTGAGATGTGCCTCATAAACGGAATATCTTCTGACATCATACGCAATCTCAAATTGTCACCCTAGGAAAAAACCATTTGAAAACAGTGACATTTATACCCAACAAAATACAGAAAGGAAAAAAAACAAAAAGAAAAAAAAACAACCAAACTGTAGGCTCATCAATGCAATACATTTGTAAATCACATAAAAGCAAAATAACTTGTTGGGGGTCATGATGCAGTTCTATTAGGCTCCGTTCACATGTAGGCGTTTTGGGGCGTTTTTGGGGAGTTTTTCTGCTTTAGGATCAGCTCTCAAAATGCCCAACAAGACAAAATGCCCAGTTCACATCTGAGCCTTTTGACGCTGAGAGCAAAACGCCCAATGCTCAAAAAAGTACATGAGCTTCTTTTTGGGCAGATTACAGGCGTTTTCCACTGGTCTCTATTCAATCTAAAAACACCTGCACAAAAAACGCCTGTAAATCGCAGTAAAAATCGCGGTAAAATCGTGGTAAAAACGCGCAAAAACTCTACGCTCAGGTGTGAATGTAGCCTTAGTTTGTTAGTTATGTAGAGCCAAGAGGCCCATATTTTGTAAAACTTTTTATAGTTATCTTTTTGAGTAGAGACAGAGTTTTGCATCTATAAAAGTAGTTACCCTATTTCCCATTCCGCAATGGCTTGGAGTTGTGTCATTTTCCTGAGACCAAGTTTTTAGCAGCATTAGATAGCTAGGGAAAATGCTTTTTTATGGAGGTGTCATAGGTTGGGTAGTATTTAGGAGTATAAATACAGAAAGGTTTCTGCCAGTTGAGTCAGTATTCTCTTTTGTCCTTTTGTGGTGTAGAAAAAGTTTGCCCTAGTTCAGTTCCTCACTCTCTAAAACAATATACAGTAAGTCTGTACCTGATTGATGGTCAAGTAAAAGTTTGTACATCAGCAAGAGTTTTTTCAGGATTTGTTTTTTCCACACATATGACCTTAAAGGGATTCAAGGAGATTGCGGGTCCCATGGTTGAGAGATGCTTATGAGTAAAGTTTGTCATCTGGGTATTATGTTGTTGCCCCTAGTGTGGAGATTTCCCCCCCCCCCCCCCCACCCCCATACACACACACACACTTATTGTCAACACAATTTTTTGAGAAAAGGGTATAGACTTCTGGCAGTGGTTTTCTTTTTTTTCTGTCTGTGCCTCAATGTCTTGTTGAGGACCATAACGCCAATTTCTTCAAAAACATCACATTGACAGGAATAAGAGAACATCTCTCCAATGGAGTCACATGCAGTAATAACTGTATGAAATGTTTAACTTTTTACTACTGTTTCCAAATAAATAAAGCAATGTAAGCTAGAGGCATTAATTTTACTGGTATCTGTTGTTCCTTAAGGGTGTTTGCCAAACAAAAAACGTACATTGCTGAACAGCAGAAGACTTCCCCTTTTGGACCAGCTGTCCACTATGTTACTTTTATAACATCAATTTCTTTTTGATCACTTGTTATTAAAAATATATATTTTTCTTATATTTGGATAGCCACAATACCAGTGTGGGTTAATAAACAAAGAGATCTTCAAGGACCCTGAGGACAGTCCATTTTACTCATCATAGTGTAGATCGTGTTGCTAAACTTCAAGACAGTTCCTGACCCATGTTCTAAGGACTGATTGCTATGACTAGTCATATATTAAGCCAGATCCTGTTACAGATCTCTAGGCCCAAGGACAAGCCCCAATACTTATCTTGGATACACTCACATGGCTAAACCTAATATGTTCAAGACTACACTGGACCGGTAGAATTATTGCAATATCTATGTTACATCTTGTCAACACAACCCTTAATAGCAAAGACAGCAAATATAAACCTTATAATAACTACTCGCGAGCAAATAAAGCATATCAAAGATGATATAAAGTCAAGAAAGTGACTACCTCTCATAAATCTGTATACTGTATTTATAACTCTGACTAATCAATACTCACAATAACACATCATATCTCATAGCTTAAAAAAATATAAAAACCTCAAAGTAAATTACTTTACTCATACTATACTTAGGTAAAATGTGCTCTTTTAAATGCCTTAACTATTTTAGTTTATGGCAAGTACTGAAGCTTAAAACCACATGACAAATTTTCATCATGGATTTTATTAGTAAGATTTTTTCACTTCCAAGTTTCAAGGTCTATACACCTGCTTTGGGCAGTATGGATCCTGCTCCTCCTATTGAATTAAAAAAAAAAAAAAAACATTTTCTTTTTTAAAATCTGCATAATGCAATAGGAGATGCTGGAACAACCAAAGGTTGTCAGGGCAAAAACTCTGGAGGACTGGAAGAGATTAAGGAATTATGTAAGGATATTTAACAGTCGCAGTGGCCAAGGCATTTAAAAAGCAAGGATCTACGTATAACCAAAATATTTGTTTTCCAATGTTAACTCCATATTAGTATGGATACAGGTAGATGGTCACCTTAAATAAAGGCAAGAGATCAGGTTTTAAGTTTCTATTCTGGCATTTTCTGCCATGGAGGTTTATAGTTGTCCCTTCGGTTAAGGTCAAGTGGCAGATAATGCTACACTAATGTGACCATTAAAGCACTCAAAGTACGTAAAAAAACGTATTTAAATTGTGGTGTACAATTCACCACTTTTTGATCTTTCAAGGTAAGTGTAAATACATTTCCTGCCTGGATTCATCTTCATATTAGATTCAGCTACATTTTTTGCCATTAGCCCAACATTTTTTTTAAAAAGTTTTTTAAGTCTTGGGTCATATTTATTGAGCAACAAAATTGAGTTTTACCAAACATTTACTGTAGGTAAATCAATCACCAGATGTACCAGGAACATGCACCTACAGGGAATGTTTGGTGAATATGATGTCCGTGTTCGGCGGAACTTGAAAAAAAAGTCCGGGTCCGTGTCCCGGACTTTTTTCGAACTTTACCCGGACACCGAACCCTATTGAAGTCAATGGAGACCCGAACTTTCAGGCACCAAAATGGCTCTAAAAAACCAATGGAAAGGGCTAGAGTGCTGCAAATGGCAGCAAAATGTAGTTAAGAGCATGGCAAGTGTTCTTAAAAAAATTCCCCTTTAAATTTGTAATTTTTAAATAGCAGATTAGAACAGCACTCTGTAGTAAAATATAGCTGAACGCTGCACACAACAGACTGATAAAAATATATTTTTTTCTCCCTCCTCCTCCTCCTCCTCCTCCTCCTCAGTGGGCTCAAGTGAGGGCAAAAAGATCGTTCACTGCACCACCCCCCACACAGCAAAATTGATGTAGATCGCTAACGGACGATTGTTCTGTCCTGTGTCTCCGAATCTCTCCCTGCCTAATCTCTCCAGCCTGTCCCTAAAATGCTCAAATATCTTTCCCTGCCTACACTCCGACCTGTCCCTGCATTCTTTTCAGCACAATGTTGTTTTACCCTGTCTGTCCCTAATCAGCAGCAGCCAGCACCGTTCTGTGTGCTCTCTCCCTACACTACAGCAGACTGACGCACCGCGCTGTGTCTCTGGAGCTTATAAAGACCTGGGTCACATGCTTTAGCTGGCCAATCACAGCTACTAATACATTAGTAGGCATGGCTGTGATGGTGCACACCAGTTAAACGCTTGTTGATTGGCTGTTGAAAGCCCGCCATTAAAAGCGCGCCATTACATACAAAACAGGAAATAAAATTACAGAACACGGATTTTAAACCCGAACATACAGTAAAGTTTTCGGGTCCGTGTCCGGGTAACAAAAATCCAATTATCCGGTACGGACCCGAATAATACAGTCCGTGTTCGCTCAACACTATTCACCATGCTTTATTATATGGGTGGTTCTGGGTGATGCAGAGAGCAGCACTGATGTGATGACATCTGTATATGCACTGTTCTGTGTATCAATACACTTAATACAGAGAGCCATACTTAGGTGGTATGAGCATACGGCCCCGGACTTAAAGTTTAGCTGCTAGGTGTCATTTGATCTGGATGGCTGAAGACATCTTTCCACAACTCTGGTTTGAAAGTAAATATTGCAGCCAGATTTGCAATATTCTTGGAGGACATATTTTGGCCAAACTTCTGGTACTTTAGGTGTATGGAATGGTAATATAAAAATAGAAATATTCTAGCAATATTTAAAATTGTATATAACCCTTTTTTAATGCAAACAAAGTTGGATTACAGTTTTCTTTTTTAAATATTTGCCAGGAACAAGTTTTCTATCACTGAGGAACCCTAAAAGATGTGCAGGGACTGCCCTCCTTCTAAAAATAATACCTGCCTGGCTGTAATGCTGATCCTCTGTTTTCTATATATTATGAATTCTTGGCTTGAAACAAACATTAGGTGATGTCAGAGCATGTGATGAGCATTCCTTCTTGTAGGTCAATAAAAGTGTTGAAGCGTGACAACCAGGCAACTAGCAATTTCAGAAACAATTGATCAGCAGGGGCAACCTGCATGTTTCTCTAATCACAGGTTTTATTTAATCATATTAAATAAATTATATTCACTAATATACTGCATTAATGCTCATAATATCTACATACAGGTACTAAATACTGCCTTTGTTTTTGTCTTTTTCCATTAGCTCCGCACCACAATGATACGGCTGCTACTGCTGGCACACTAGCAGAAGAAGAACAAGCATCTCAACGAAACAGCAGCAGTAGAGAGAGCCCCAATCACAACCAGAGCAATGAAGTGCACAGAGAGATCACACTGCCCTCAAGACTAGTTTATTACCTTAACAAGGAATCAGAAAGCCCATATCACATACTGGATACCAAGACAAGGGACCAACAAAAGCATAACAAGGTATGGATAAAAGGCTTCCATAAAATGAAACGACTAAACAAATTCAACTTGGGGTTGAAGCTGTATGATTCCATCTAGGTGGACTGTGTTGAAATGGTGCATGGCAAAGAGAATATCTTTATTTATGGCTAATGTGAAAAACAAAAACAAAGTAAGATAGTAAAGTAAAAACACGGTATATATAGATTTTATCAGTGTTTAAAATGGCCTTGATGTGTGTGCTGCAGCGTGCAACATCTACTGACTGAAAGTATAACTTTCTCTCTCTCTCTCTCTCTCTATATATATATATATATATATATATATATATATATATATATAGAGCAGGTTTTCCAGGCATTGGACCTGATGTGGGTCTGCCATTGTTACCGGTTACCTCTCCAGCCCATGTAAGCTGCGACCCTGGGTGTGAGAACTGAGACATTGACAACTCCGGCATCTTTGTTTTGTCGTTTTATTGTAGATAAAGGAAAGGGGATGGGAGAAGGGAATGAGTGGGATACTCATTTAGGCTTAACTAGATACAGTTTGGGACTTTACCTGGAGAATGTCTGTTAGCGCTGCCTTGACGCCAGCTGACGCTAGCCAGTGCTCACTGACGCTTAGAACACACTGTAACTTGACAAAAGTGCTGAATCCTCGACTCTAGATCTAGAAGACTCAGGACTGTGGAGCATAGAACTACTGACACTGCTGCAATGCAAAGTCTCTGACCACTCTCTCCAGCCTGGCACTGGCTGGAGGTAGCTTGCTGTGAATTACTGTATAGCTGCAACTCTCAACTGGTACTCCGTACAATTCAGGGCCCAAACCGCAGGTGCCCCCTTTACACTTTAAGCTCTTCAGGGTCCCCTGACTATGTACCCCCTCTGCTACTTTAGGGTCCTCAACCTAGGTTCCCCCTTTACAGCTAGCTGACACTGGATCCCAGAACCTCCTCCAGAGTGGTCTCCTCTAACTCTTCAGGCGGACCCCCAGGGGCAATCCTCAGTAATCACGACGTGTGTAGGCTTTCGTGGGACTGGACCCCTCTCCCCCTTCCGCTGGTTCTCGGTACACCGGATCCCTTCAGGTCAACTCAGGCCACACCCCGAGACATCCTCTTCCTCAGACAGGAGGAGAGACAGCCGTTCTCCTGATTGGGCTTCCCACACTGCCCTATGAGAAGCCCCTCACAGGAGCCAGTGGGGAGACTTCTCCCCTCAGCCGGCACATCTGGAAGCCCTGACACCCTAACTAAATAAATCATAGCCCTGTTGTTAGACAGACGATATATGTGTATATATATATATATATACACACTGTATATATACAGTATCTCACAAAAGTGAGTACACCCCTCACATTTTTGTAAATACTTTATTATATCTTTTCCTGTGACAACACTCAAGAAATGACACTTTGCTACAATGCAAAGTAGTGAGTGTACAGCTTGTATAACAGTGTAAATTTGCTGCCACCTGGCTCTTAAGCTCTCAATTAGCTTTAGTTGCAGTACCTCTACTCTTAATGCTGGTCATACTGTACAACCATACTGTAGGTGCTTCTGTGCAGACTGCTTCACTCTAGTGCCCACAGCTCCGCTCTTAGTCCTTGGGCCGTTACCTGTCTCTTGCAAAAACACATCTGTTCTGGCTGCCCAAGGCAGCCTCTTTGACTCCTGGAGAGATGCACAGACTCCTGCACCTAGCTCAAGTCAAAGACCTGTAACACATTCTGTGTCAGGCAGGCGCTTCCTAGACCTGGCCGAGCATGACATAATTTAGAGGCCAGGAGGCAGGACTGGAGAGATGAGTGCTGCCGGCGCTGTGACCTGACAGAAAAGAAGGTGCAAGTGAGTGGACAGAGCAGTCAGTATACCTAAGGCACTTGGCTGGCAGATGATGACTTGCTATGTTGTGTCCGCCCCTCCTTTAGCAGATTTACCACCACACAGCCACAAGAGACCCCGCATAGACACCAGAGACCCCACATAGCTTCCATAGACCCTGCATAGCCTGCATAGCCTCCAGAGACCCCACATAGCCTCCAGAGACCCTGCATAGCCATCAGTGACCCCACATAGCCATTAAAGACCCTGCATAACCACTAGTGACCCTGCATAGCAACTTGAGAGTCTGCACAGTCAACCAGAGATCCTGCATAGCCACCTGAGGGTCCGCCCAAATGGGGGGTGGGGGGTGCCCAATTTTAGTCTTGCCTAGGGCAGCACAAAATCAAAATACACCATTGGCTTAGCCAGCGCCATACAGGTTTCTCCTGACCTTTCACCCCTGATCATCCTTCTTTTATCTCCTTACCATTTCATAATTTTCAAATTTAGCCCCTTTTAGCACAGATTTAAGAATATCTCACTTAAAATGTGTCTCTTGCATTAATTAATTTGTTTAATTTACCTGTCATAGCAGCAGTCAGTGGTCTCTGGGTCTTGAAAAGCAGTGCTGGTTAAAATATTTGGAGAATGGTGGGTTGGGGACATCTAAGGTGGGTGTTCCTTCCCAAAATGAGGTTACCTTGGTAATGTGAGGGTAGTGATTCAGCTGTAGGTGGGGTAACTTGGTGGGTAATTGTCTCCTAAACAATGTAATAGTTGTTGGGGGCCTTGACAGGAGGTTTTTGGTAGATACAGTCAGTTTTTGCAATTGATATGTGCTTTCAAAGACCTTGGGATCTAGGAGATGCAGTGGGACTGCATTGGGTGACTATTCCTTGTCCCCTATGTGCCCGATACTTTTTATCAGTGCAGCATGATGAGAAGCAATGAGATTCTTTGTGACATCTCAATAAAGTTTGTTTAAAAAATAAAAAGGAAACAGTGCGATCCTCTGAGCTCAGCACATCATCACTGTGTTAAATTCAACTGGGTCGCACTGCACACCAGCCGCTGCGCTGCAATCTCCGCCACTGCAAACTTCACATCAGCTTCAAGACTGGCTAAGAGATCAGGTTTTTAGATATCCTTGTTCTGTGTATTCTATATTTGTAATTAAAGTCTGGTTTGTATTATATTTACAACAAAATCGTTACTATGGCCATTTGACATCAAAAGAAAGTATGCTTGCCGTGTGGTCAATTTGAGAGGGGGGGAGGTTATGTTTGTAATTTTGGGGTTTAAGAGCCGGTTCACACTACCACAACTCAAAGTTGCCCCGACTTTGGGCGACTTTGAAGTCGCCTGTGCAGCACGAATTCATTGCGGCTTGCAAACGACTTCTCATAATAGAAGTCAATGCAAGTAGTTCCGACTTCGCCCAAAAGTAGTGCAGGAACCTTTTTCTAAGTCGGAGCGACTTGAGTCGCTCTAATTAGAATGGTTCCATTGCACAGCATGGAGTGCTACTTGTCAGGCGACCAAGTCGCCTGACAAGTCAGAGTAGTGTGAACCGGCTCTAAGGGAAGGTTGTAATCCTCAAGATATGTCAAGTCATGACATCTGATTGATTTTTGTAGTATTTCCATTGTAAAATTATTTCACACATGATCATATGGACTATCACTCCTGAAAGTGTAACTTTAGCCCAATGTGCTTATTCTGGATATGAAGTGTGTGGCAAGGGTTAGAACCTCCTCATCAGGAAAATTTCACCGCTCTTCCTGTCTCCATAGATTCAACAGAAAGTAAGAGGAAAGCTTCACAAAATGTGTAAATCACACCTCTGCCAGTTTTCACCACAAAAGGTATCCCCTTTGAAAGATATCTTCTCTATAGGCCTCAGGGCCTAGGCCACTGCACATTTGGCACGGCCACTTTTTTATTTTCTATTTTTCTCTCACTGTTTTGTCACTTTCACTTTTGTGTGTGTTTTCACGGATTGTGGGGTGTGAGTCCTCGGGCTTACTCTGAAGTCTAGGGGGAGGATGTTCCTTAGGTTCCTTCCTCCCCTGCCTCTGGAGTGGTCTCTCTTTGGGTCCCTTGACCTAGTATTATTGGGGGTCGGCTTCGGCTGGCCTGAAGAACGGGATCTGCCAGGCCTTCTGGCTAGGCAGACCATGTAAACCCTATGTCCCTGTCAGGAGCCTTGCGCCCCGGGGGATCAGGGTTGAAGTCCTACCACTTTGGGGGGTGGACTAAAGCACACCCTTAAGTGCACTTTTTAGTGTGTGTTCACATGCACGTTTTTTTTCATTTACGGGTTTTTTTCGTTGTAGGTTTTTGCACCACCGCTGACTTTTGGATCTTTGTTCACCTTTTCCTCTAGTGACAAATAGTTATATTGGATCCTTTCAACAGAGACACAGACAGCAATGAAAAACTGAAAGAGGTGCTGAACTTCCCTAACTCTATCATTCGCTTCAGATTAGTGATAGTCGTGAGCTTCAACATGTCTATTGAAGCAAATGAGTGTTGTGTATGGGGTTGAAGCACTGATTGGCTGCTTAGCTAGAAATAGATGACCAAAGCCTCTGCCATCCCTTTGCTGCTGCCATAAAAGAATCAACGGGAATCCATAGACTAGCCAGATCCAGAAGAAGACTCCTCCGGATAGCAAGGCTTTTATTTAAGTTGTATCTATTTGTCCTGGAGAGCCGGTTCTAGCTAAATCAGCAGATTGCTTTAAAAAGATTGGCCCATGTTTCTAAATTCATTATATTTGAATGCCTACCGATATGTATAAAAAATAGGGGTACTTTGGATGGGAAAGAGTTATTCATAATTTGTAGACTGTATACCTGCATTACTGCCAGGCTGTAAACTATATATCATTGGTGTGCTCAAGTCTTCATGCTGATTCATCAAAGTCCTACCAAAAGCGGAAATTATTTGCTCTGTAAGAAATCATGTGCTTTTAAATATGTGCTTCACATTGACAGAATCAATTGTAAAACATCCTAAAAATGAGCAATCAGCATTTTCACAGAGGCCATTAGAAAACATAAAAATAGCCTAATCGCTGTCAGCACCTGCTACACCCCAACTGGATATTTCTTCAAATTAATGTATAACTAAAGGCAAAGCTTTTTTTTACACTTTTGAGTAAAGTGGAGAGGGAATAGAACACCTGTCTGGCTTTGATTGCTGCTTATGCCCCCATTAGGGAAATTCACCCTCACTATTTGTTCTGTTCACTAATTATCACGGTGAAAATAAAAGTAAAGGTGGAAGAGAATCCCAAATTTGGGGTGGTCACCAGAACAGGCATAGAGGGGAAATCTAACAATGGGGACATTAGTTCTCCGGTGACAACAAAGGATTACCTCACTTTAAAGGGATTTCCTCTCACTTGGTTTTCTGGCTATGGGACAGGAAGTAAAGGAGAACCTCCCCAATGGGACACAAATGACAAAAAAGACAGTGGTTATAACCCTCACCCTATTCTATCCAAAATAAAAAACAATGTTTTGCTTTTAGTTCTACTTTAAGGTCATGTCTGTGTCCAAAAAAAAAAAACGTATTTGAACAAGCTGAAGTTTGAAGCTGATTGACTACCATGTACAGTTGTATCAGAATTTGCACTCTCTAGTTTTAGTAAATAACTGATTACTGTAGTAATGTCACTGGTACCCCCAAAAGTGTCAAAAATGTCAGTTAGGGGTCCGCTCTGTCCGCCGCAATGTCGCAGTCCCCCAAAAAAAATTGCAGATCGCCGCCATTACTAGTTAAAAAAAAACCCAATAAAAATAACATAAATTTCCCATAGTTAGTAAACGCAATAACTTTTGCGCAAACCAATCAAAATAAGCTTATTGTGATTTTTTTACCAAAAATATGTAGCAGAAAACAAATTGGCCTAAAATGTTAAAAAAATTAGTTTTACTTTTTTTTTTTGGGGGGGAATTTCATATAAAAAAATGTGAAAAATATTGTTATTTCTTCAAAATTGTCACTCTTTTTTTGTTTATAGCGCAAAAAGTAAAAATCGCACCGGTGATCAAATACCACCAAAAGAAAGCTCTATTTGAGGGGGAAAAAAAGACATAAACTTAATTTGGGTACAGCATCTCATGACTGCGCAATTGTCCTTTAAAATAACGCAGTGCCAAATCGTAAAATATGGCCTGGTCAGGAATGGGGTAAAATCTTCCAGTCTTAAAGCGGTTAAAAATACACTCATTGAGAATTTTTTTGTCTAAGACATGTAGCTAAATACATTTTGGCCTAAATATATGACAAAAATTGAATATATTGGATATTTTTTAACTGTCAAAGTAGAAAAATATTGTTATTTGTCACATTTTTTTATTAATATCGCAAAAAATGAAAAGCGCAGAGAGCTGATCAAATACCACCAAAAGAAAGCTCTGTTTGTGGGAAAAAAAGGACGTAAATTTCGTTTGGGTACGACGTTGCATGACCGCGCAATTATCAGTTAAAATTGCAAAGTGCCGAATCGCAAAAAGTGGCCTGGACGTAAAGCAGGAAAATCCTCTGGTGGTAAAGTGGTTAAATCAAGGCAGTGCAGTATCCCAAAAAATGGCCTGGTCAGAAAGGTGGTGAACCTATTGAAGCTGAAGTTGGATAATGTACACAGGTTCTTTCTCTTATCAGTGGAGGGCAGCCAGGCACACAGTCATCATCCATCCACCCCAGGTCAGTAAAAAGTTTAGGGGTGTCTTTTTGTGAATTTATTGCTGGTAGAACTTGGGGAGAGGATCAGGGAGTGATGTAGGATACCTCAAAGCAGAACAGGTTGCTAACGGCCGACACTTGTATCTTAATAGCCGCACTACTCAAGGGAATGGTAATCATCTAGAACAGTCTATACAGTATGTGCATAAAAAATGTAGCACAAGTCATGGAAGACTGCGGTTATCCACATTTCTTGGCCTGAGATCAAGAAAATTCCAGCTCAATAGAGAAGTTTTTACTCAGGGAGTCCCAAAACAACTTGTGTACAACCAGGGTACCAGGGTTAGGTTTTTGAAATGTCCACTTTAAACAGTGTGTGTAACCTGTGATTATGCTATGCATGCCTATAAACAAAACTCTTTCTTTTGCAAAAATTAGCTCGATATAGCTTAAAATAGTAAATATATATTCATAGGCAGGACGTCATATTTGACTGACTAAACCCGAATAAAAATCTTTTTACCCTTTTATTGGTTAGCCCTAAGAATAGTAAAGACAGAAAATATATATACAACTCTATTCATCCCTTCAAATAGAAAAACACTGCTATAGCTCCTTTGTCTTTGAGCTGTTGTAATGAAGGACCCTTATAGGGAAAGAGCCTTGACTTCTGGGAGCATTGCTCAGTAATAGAGAATGGACATAAGCAACATTTTAAAGCGGCTAAAAGGTGATTGATTATTTAGTAATGGGGTGAGGGGGCACGGCCTGAACTCTAAAATCGTCACTGACCTAACGAATTGCAGCTTCAGAAGAGTTGCCCGCCTGCCCACAATCTTTGTTTGAGGTTGATTGTCACAGCTTTCTCTGCAGTTTGACCTTGCCAGCATTAAATGTTCCTTTATTGGGCTATACCCTTGAATGAACATTGAATCAGTTCAACGTCTGTCCAACACTCATGGTAAAGACAGGCCTTTTAGACTAGGTCAAGTTAATGTTCAAGCATGCTCTGTGACTGGCACAGGTTAAGTGAAATTGACATTTCTTAAGTTGGAAATTTCAAATAAAGTTGTGGCCTTGCCCTTTCCAACCTAAAGTGCATTCTATACATTAAGGTATAAAACCTTCTGTGTGCAGTGGCCCTTCCAGCCCCCCTAATACTTACCTGAGCCCCATCTTAACCACTTAAGCCCCGGAAGATTTTACCCCCTTCCTGACCAGGGGGTATTTTGCGATTCGGCACTGCGTGACTTTAACGGACAATTGCGCGGTCGTGCGACGCTGTACCTAAACGAATTTGACATCCTTTTTTTCCCACAAACAGAGCTTTCTTTTGGTGGTATTTAATCACCTGTGTGATTTTTTTCATCATGCGCTATAAACAAAAAAAGAGCGTCAATTTTGCAAAAATAACAATATTTTTCACATTTTTTTTATATGAAATTCCTGCCAAAAAAATGTAAAAATCAAAATTTTTTAACATTTTCAGCCAATTTGTTTTATGCTACATATGTTTGGTAAAAAAAATCGCAAAAAGCGTATTTTGATTGGTTTGCGCAAAAGTTATCGCGTTTACTAACAAAGGGAAAGATTTTTGTCATTTTTGTTGTTTTTTTTTTAACGCGTAATGGCGGCGATCTGCGATTTTTTTTGCGGTACTGCGACATTGCGGCGGACAGATCGGACCCTTGACTGACATTTTTGACACTTTTGGGGTTACCAGTGACATTACTGCAGTAATCAGTGCTATACATATGCACTGTTACTGCAAAATTACACTGGTAGTGAAGGGGTTAACTTTATTTGAGAGGGAGGGGCTGTGTGTGTCCCTAGGGGCGTGATTCTAACTGTGATTGGCTGTCTGTTGAGCTGTAGAAACAGTGATCAACGGTTCTACATAGTAGAACCGTGTGATCACAGTTTCTACACAGGGGAGAATGACAGGCGGCTTGTTTACACAAGCTGCCTGACTTTCTCCCTCTGCAGCGGCGATCGCAGAGTGACCGGCAGACATTGGGTCCGCCGGTCACACGCGCGGGGGGGTCCGTGACCACGCGGGAGCGCGCCTCCGGCGGCGCGCGCTCGCTCCCCAGACCCTCACAGGCTAGCGACGTAGACCTACGTCACTTTGCCTTGAGGGGCTGACTGCCCACGTAGATAGTCGTGCGGCAGTCGGCAAGTGGTTAATTCAGCAATGTGCACAAGAGCAGCGCCTCCCCTGGGTCTCTTCCTCCTCATTGGCTGAGATAGCAGTGGGAGCTATTGGCTCCTGCTACTATGAATCACAGCCAGTCAGCCAAAGAGGATTGGGCAGGGGTGGGTACAAGCCATGCTCTGTGTGTGAATGGACACTGCTATGGCAGCATTTAGAAGGAGGGAGGGGCTTGAGCACTGGCGGGGGACCGTAGAAGAGGAGGGTCAAGGCTGCTGTATGCAAAATCACTGTACAGAGCAATTAAGAATGACATGTTTGTTTTTTTTTAAAAAAAAACCTGCCTTTAATATTACTTTAATCTGTCTAAGTTTTGTTTTTTGGGTAGGACTACTGGTTAATGTTGTTGTGGCTTTAGGCCTATGCTCCTCAGCATTCAAGACACAATGCAACTGTTGAAGCTTTTGGTATAGAGACTTTTGTACTCTGATTTCCCTTATTTTGAATGGCTTATGGGCTGTCTGAGGCTCATGTGAATCCCCTCTCAAAGAGAGGTCATCTTTTAGAAAAGTGACATTGAGTGCCATTAGTCTATGGCCTCATTCATGCCAGACACGTTTTTACACTTTTCAGAGCAGAAAAAATGCAGTTCATGTGACAAATCAATATATCATTAGGCTTTTTGCTGAATCCGAATCATGTTATTTTTGCTGAATCTGTATCACATTATTGCTGTGATTTTATGCTAAACTCTTAGGATAGTGTATCACTTGTGTTATTGTAACATATCACTTCAAAACAATTTTATAATGGTCTTTTACTAGCAGAACGTAGTACAAATATGCAGTAAAACAAAGCAGGCAGACATGAACATTCATTACCATTAAGTTATCTACATCCTTAAGATGTAGTTAGAAGCGCATAGTAAAGATGGTCATCTCGCTTGGGAATGATCTTTATTGAAAAAAAACACTGGATACATCAAATGCACTTCAGGGGACAAGCTTCCCTCATCTTCAGGGCTTAAAACCAGTTTATGGAGAAATCATGAAGAAATTTGCTATAAAACCTGAGTTAAAGTGGTTGTAAAGTCACATGTATTAATTACTTTGATTCTCTCTATTTTAGGTCCCAGTTCAGTACAGTGTGTGTGTTTTGCTAAAATTATAATGTTAAATATCTTATTTGCAGAGCCGTTCTGTGCTGTCATGTGACCTTCCTCTACTTTCCTTCCAATGTAACTGAGTACAGTGGGAGGGGCTGAGATTCCCCCGATGAGTACAAGCTGGCAGAGGGAGGTCACGTGTCTGCAAAGCAGGGCTATGCAAAGAAGGTCTTTAGCATTATAATTTTAGGAAAACACATACACTGTAGTGGACATGGACCTAAAACAGAAAGGATCAAAGTCATTAATACATATTTCTTTACTTTACAATCATTGAAGTAGCTGCAGAGAATAGAATTACACAGGGAGGAGAGGGGAGGGGAGGGCGGAGTTCATGTTCTTACACTGACTAGGGAATTGACAGGGAAAAAGAGTGGGATTGATACAGAAACCCTGAAGAACAGAGCTGGATGACTGAGGCACATAAGCTGACCACAGTATCAAGGGTCAGCAGCCATGAAAAACGTGGTCAGTTTAAACAGGGGTAGACAGGATTAGCCAGGTATTGTACAGCATAGAAAGGGAAAGTTGACATGGCAAAAGCACTATGCTATATCTCTCAAGCTTTAAAGCAGGGGTGGGGAACCTTTTTTCTGCCAAGGGCCATTTGGGTATTTATAAAATCATTCGGGGGCCGTACAAAATTATCAACTTAAAAATGTGCCGGTTATATTTGGTCAAACATTTAATTAACTCACCCCTAATGTGATGGCTGCAACTGCTTCTCTTTGATGAGGTGTGTGATGTTAGCTGGTATTGATGATGTTGCTACTCGCAACTGGTTTTCCAGGTTTGTGTCGGTTAGTCTGGAGTGCAGTCGACTTTGTGGTGATAAATTTTGAAAAGAACTGCTGGTGGGTACAGCTGGCTGGTACTGCTGGTGGGTACAGCTGGCTGGTACTGCTGTGAGTACTGCTGGCTCTGGCTGGTACTGCTGTGTGTTCTGCTGGCAGGAAATGCTGGCTAGCAGCAGTGCTGCGCTGGAGGAAGAGGCAATGTTTCCTGTATTGGTCACAGGTGGAGTGCATTTGACGGAATCTTTGTCGGAAAGTGAACTCCCGCGCACATGTTTCAGAAGTGACGTCTTCGCGGCTCCGGCCATTCACAGCGAACCCGGAAGAGACGCAGAGGGAACATGTCAGCTGCCTCTGCGGTGTCCGGGCGACCGTGTCGGGGGCTTCGTTCTAAGGTAAGTATTTCATAATGTGCTTTATATGCGATGCATACTAGCACATTATGACATTGTCCTGCAGGGTTTTTTTTTTGTTTTGTGTTTTTTTTTTTTTTGGGGGGATACAACCGTTTTAAAATGGTATTAAACTCAAAAGAAAACATCTATTATAATGCAGTTTACCAATTTTTAGATGTGATGGATGCATTCATTTTTTTTTTTTTTTTTTTTTTTTAGGCTGCATTTCTTCTATTTTCTGTTGTTTTTAGAGTTTACAGAGATGAGACAAACCATTTAACACACAGGGTTGCTTACAATGATCAGCTTTTATTTATGTAAAACCTTCACCCTAAAAAGAAAAAACTGTTTGCTGTATCTGCTTATAAAGTATTACATTATACTCCTTTACAATAACACTCGTTATACACTATATCCACTTACAAATCTCAATCCTCCTGGTCCCAAGGGGGTTGTCCCCCTCCAAATGAAATTACAAAACCCTTATAATGGAGGGAAGTAAGGGATGGCCACCCCTCTCCCTTCCCTAAATCCCCCCCCCCCCATTTTCTTTCTCTCTCTTTCTCTCTCCGTCTTCACGACTTCCCTTTCCTCATCTTACTCTCATCATCGCCTCACCCCCCTAACCCACTGAACTATCAGCCCTCTTTCCATTCTCTTCAATCGTACACTCCAGCCTATAAAGTAAACAGGTTGAACATCAACCATATGACCCGGCCAAACTATACCCCTTAAAAATCGATACATCATAAATAATACACCAATGGTAATCCTTGAAAACACTATGGTAAACTCCCTAATATATACTAACCCTTAGGAAACCATAGAATATCTCGAACACAGATATCAGTCCATGTCTAGGATAGAGCTACACCGATATGCTAGGCTGTACCACCAGATACCTGGTCCAGCAAACCACAATGAGACTGGCTCATGTCACAAAAGACGAACACAATGTTACCTGTTAATAACCTTATGCTGAACATTATAATATTAAGTGTACCCTACAAACAAATGTTCAACTTCTCTGTATGCTGTTATTTTTCTTTGAATGAACAATAAACAAACAGTTTTTTTCCATACCTGAAGCATAGTAAACTATATTTACCATGCTTCTGTTTGTGAAAGAACAGGAAGCCACTTAGCACAGAGTACTTCCCATTCATTCTCTGCCCTGTGCAGCTGAGGCTACAGAGAAAGACATGTGTGTTTGAGCTTTGGTGTGCACACCCTAATGCTATTGGCTGTGCACACCTGTGGGCTGCATTTTGTTTGTGTATCTAAATCTGCTAGTACATCTAACACTCCCTTTCCCCCAGACTGACAAGGCTGCTTTCCAAAAGTGCCCTCTGTACTTATTCATATAAAGTGGGGGCACTCTAATACAGGAGGTGTGATACTAGACAGATGTGAAAACAGGTGAAAAGGGAACAAAGCCTAAGAAAAGAAAAGTGATACAACCACTGCATCTAATGATTGGTGATCTGTAATATTACATTTTTGCTTTTAGGCTTAATGCCACTTTAAACTAAGGGTAAACATGTTATTTTACTTCCTGTAACTACAATACATTTTGAATTCCTTACAATACATTTGAATTCCTTTAAAAAGCTGTAGGGTGCATATTATGTGTGCATGCAGGATCACTTTAAAATGAATGTAAACCTAAACCAATGAATTTCTCTTTTTTGCAGATTTTTGGTTTGTTAAATAAACCAATGAAAGTGTTTTGTTATGTCTGTTGGATAAGTGCAGAAAATATCTGCTAATGTTGTCAGATATCTTGTGAATTTTTACAAAGACAATAATTCAATTAATGGTCTCAGGTATTTTTTTGATTGAGGACATCTCACCTGATTTACCCCTATAATGAATTATTTCTCATCAAAATAAAACAACAATTTGCTAATTAATGATTGCTTGCTATGGTTTACTAAAAGCTTATAATTATATAGCAACCAAAAATATATTTTATAGAAATTTTATACATTGCCTTTTACATTTTTTTGGGAAATCAAAACTGGATTTACTGCAGTGATTGGCAGAAGCAGTAATTAATAATGTCACCACCTAATTTCAGTCCATGCTTATTGCTCTCCATGTGGAAATAGGCATTTCTTGACATTGGATGATTTGTCTGTCTCTGAGACTGCTAGTCCTGCATTCTGGTTCACTTGTGATAAATAAATGATGACAGTTAACAGTCAGCTTAACATATGACCTTTTCATCATCAGCTTCCAGAAATTCATTTGCCACCTTTACATGCATAGTCACTTACTTTCCAAATTGTCTGATTACTCAATATTGCTGAGAAAATCAGCAGGCTGGTGGGTTACCTGGGAACAAATTATGGATTCTCATTTAGGAGGGGAAACTCTGGGCTGTTAATCGAGAAATGGGAAATGTATTTTTTATGTATGTTCAGTTGAATTCAGCTATTGTGTTTCCCTAGGAACTCATGAAAGATTTCTTTTTGTTAAGGTACATTGTAACCGACATCCTGATATAGTTCAAAGTTGGGAGACATTTAAAGCGATTCTCCAAGGTGTGTTTATTTACTGAAATTACAAAAGTCAAAAGGACCATTTATGTCCTCGGGTATTAGGGTTGAGCAGCAGGTGCACCAATTGGAACAAGATTATATTGACAATCCTACGGATTCCATTTAAGGGGCTTGGTGGACACATGCTGGACCATCTGGTGTCATCCTCAGTGGATCGAAAATGTTTTTTTTCCAAAGTGGCAATTTATGAAGAAGGAGAGCAGACAGGCTGAGAGCTTGCTGTGGGGGCACTCAACAGGGGGGAGGGGCTAGGAGCAGCGAAGAGGGATCCAAGAAGAGGAGGATCCAGGCTGCTCTTTGCAAAACCAAGTGAACAAAGGAGGTAAGTATAACATGTTTGTTATTTAAAAAAAAAACACGAGACTTTACAATCACTTTAACATCCATGAAGGGGCAGATAACAAGGGAGAACGGGCTTTGCTGTCACTGGAGGTCACCAAAGCTTTTTGACAGCGTAGAATGGGCTGTGTTCTCTAAGTATGGATTTGGTCTGATCGTTACATCATGGGTTAAACTGCTTTATGACCATCTAATGGCAGCCATTAGGGAAGCAAGGAGGTTATCTCCTCCGCTTCACCTGGGCAGGGCACCCGTCAGGGCTCAGGGCTGCCTGCTGTCCCCAATAATATTTGCCCTGGCAATTAAGCCACTGGCTGCCTCAATTCGGCAGGACCCTGGCATAGTTCAATTTAATTACAGTGGGCTGAATGAAAAGGTCATGTGGATGATACCTTGTTACTGTTGGATGATACCTCTAGTTCTCTTGAGGCAGCCATGTGTACCATTTTTTTTAAAGGTATTTTATCTGTTTTTAAATAAAGAGCAAACAATCATCAAACAGGGTACATATCTTCCGAGTATCATGTAACAATAATAAAGACACAATCACGTATATATACTGTACAGCCAGGTCCATAAATATTGGGACATTGACAGAATTCTAATCTTTTTGGTTCTATATAATTTAAACTAGGAAGGGGGGGCAAAAGAGTGAAAATACAAGAGTCCAATTGCCCCCCGAAACAATGCCAAAACAGGTCAGAAGCACAGAGGTTAAGAAATGATAAGCTCAGAGTCCTGTCTGCAAATGCTCGCAGTTTAGGTAAAAAAAATCATGGCATCTGAGAATGTAGAATGTAGATTTAGTGGCTGTTACGGAGACATGGTTTAATGAAAGAAATGACTGGGACATAACCATACTAGGGTACTCTTTATACAGAAGAGACAGAGAAGGCAAGAAAGGAGGAGGAGTGGCCCTGTATGTGAAAGATAGCATTAAATCTAACCTAATAAAAGTTGGTGAGGCCAACATAGAGTCAGTTTGGGTTACGTTGCAGTTTGCTAATCATGCAGTAACTCGTGTAGGTGTGATATATAGACCACCTGGTCAAGTTAAAGAACTAGATGATCTACTAGTTGAAGAAATAGCTAAAATGACAATGAAAGGAGAAGTTATCATTATGGGAGATTTCAATCTTCCAGATATAAACTGGAAAACCAAAATAGCAAGTTCTACCAGGAGTACAGATATTCTAAATTCCCTACTGTGGTTGTCTCTGCAACAAGTGGTTGAGGAGCCAACCCGGAGGGAGGCCATTTTGGATTTGGTATTCACAAATGGGGATTCGGTATATGATGTCATTGTAGGCGAAACCTTGGGATCTAGTGATCACCAGTCAGTGTGGTTTAATATAAGAACTGTGAAAGAGTCACACCACACAAAAACAAAAGTTTTAGATTTTAGAAAAACAGACTTTTCAAAAATGAAATTAGTCATAAATGAGTCCTTATCAGACTGGAACGGATTACATGGAGTCCAGGAGAAATGGGACTACTTAAAAGGTGCATTATTGAAGGCAACAGAAAATTGCATTAGACTTGTCAGTAAAAGCAAAAAAAGGAAGAGACCACTGTGGTACTCAGCAGAAGTGGCCCAAATCATTAAAAATAAAAAGCTAGCATTTTGTAATTATAAAAAAACCCAGAGCAATGAAGATAAGGAAATCTATAAGATTAGGCAGAAAGAGGCCAAGCAAGTTATAAGAACTTCTAAAGCGCAGGCAGAAGAAAAACTAGCTCAGTCTATGAAAAAGGGGGATAAGACATTCTTCAGATATATAAATGAAAAAAGGAAATTAAAACAAGGAATAACTAAATTAAAAACAAAGGACGGAAGGTATGTAGAAGAGAATAAAGGGCTAGCCGACTGCCTTAATGAATACTTCTGTTCAGTTTTTACAGAAGAAAAAGAAGGAGAAGGACCTCCACTTGAAAGGATGACTAATGAATCGTTTGATGCATGTGTCTTTACAGAGGAAGACGTTCTACGATTGCTGTCTAAAGTGAAGACAAATAAGTCACAGGGTCCTGATGAGATACACCCAAAATTATTAAAAGAGCTTAGTGGTGAGCTGGCAAAACCATTAACAGATTTATTTAACCAATCATTAGTAACAGGAGTCGTCCCGGAAGATTGGAAATTGGCAAATGTCGTGCCCATTCACAAGAAAGGTAGTAGGGAGGAATCGAGCAACTATAGACCAGTGAGTCTGACATCAATAGTAGGCAAATTAATGGAAACCCTATTAAAGGATAGGATTGTGGAACATCTTAAATCCCATGGATTGCAAGATGAAAAACAACATGGGTTTACTTCAGGGAGATCATGTCAAACAAATCTTATATATTTTTTTGACTGGGTGACTAAAATAATAGACGGTGGAGGTGCAGTAGACATTGCATATCTAGATTTTAGTAAGGCTTTTGACACTGTCCCACATAGAAGACTTATCAATAAACTGCAGTCATTGAGCATGGACTCCCATATTGTTGAGTGGATTAGGCAGTGGCTGAGTGACAGACAACAGAGGGTTGTAGTCAATGGAGAACATTCAGAACAAGGTCATGTTACCAGTGGGGTACCTCAGGGATCTGTACTGGGACCAATTTTGTTTAATATCTTCATAAGTGATATTGCAAAAGGCCTCGATGGTAAGGTTTGTCTTTTTGCTGATGACACAAAGATATGTAACAGGGTTGATGTTCCTGGAGGGAAACGCCAAATGGAAAAGGATTTAGGAAAACTAGAAGAATGGTCAGAACTCTGGCAACTGAAATTTAATGTGGATAAGTGCAAGATAATGCACCTGGGGCGTAAAAACCCAAGGGCAGAATATAGAATATTTGACACAGTCCTGACCTCAGTATCTGAGGAAAGGGATTTAGGAGTAATTATTTCAGAAGACTTGGTGGGAAGACAATGTAATAGAGCAGCACGAAATGCCAGCAGAATGCTTGGATGTATAGGGAGAGGTATAAGCAGTAGAAAGAGAGAAGTGCTTATGCCGCTGTACAGAACACTGGTGAGACCTCACTTGGAGTATTGTGCGCAGTACTGGAGGCCATATCTCCAGAAGGATATAGATACTCTAGAGAGAGTTCAGAGAAGAGCTACTAAACTAGTACATGGATTGCAGGAAAAAACTTACCAGGAAAGGTTAAAGGACCTTAACATGTATAGCTTGGAAGAAAGAAGAGACAGAGGGGATATGATAGAAACTTTTAAATGCATAAAGGGAATCAACTCGGTAAAGGAGGAGAGCATATTTAAAAAAAGAAAAACTACCACAAGAGGACACAGTTTTAAATTAGAGGGGCAAAGGTTTAAAAGTAATATGAGGAAGTATTACTTTACTGAGAGAGTAGTGGATGCATGGAATAACCTTCCTGCAGAAGTGGTAGCTGCAAATACAGTGAAGGAGTTTAAGCATGCATGGGATAGGCATAAGGCTATCCTTCATATAAGATAGGGCCAGGGACTATTCATAGGATTCAGATATATTGGGCAGACTAGATGGGCCAAATGGTTCTTATCTGCCGACACATTCTATGTTTCTATGTTTCTATGTTTCTATACACCACCACAATGGATTTAAAAAAAAAAAAAAACAAGATGTGCTTAAACTGCAGACTTTCAGCTTTAATTTGAGGTTATTTACATCCAATTCAGGTGAATGGTTACAACAGTTTGTATATGTGCCTCCCACTTTTTAAAGGACCAAAAGTAATGGGACAGATTAACAATCATAAATCAAACTTTCACTTTTTAATACTTGGTTGCAAATCCAATTATAGCCTGAAGTCTGGAACGCATAGACATCACCAGACGCTGGGTTTCATCCCTCGTGATGCTCAGCCAGCCTCTACTGCAATTGTCTTCAGATCCTGCTTGTTCTTGGGGTATTTTCCCTTCAGTTTTGTCTTCAGCAAGTGAAATGCATGCTCAATTGGATTCAGGTCAGGTGATTGACTTGGCCATTGCATAACATTCCACTTCTTTCCCTTAAAAAACTCTTTGGTTGCTTACGCAGTATGCTTCCGGTCATTGTCCATCTGCACTGTGAAGCACCGTCCAATGAGTTCTGAAGCATTTGGCTGAATATGAGCAGATAATATTGCCCGAAACACTTCAGAATTCATCCTGCTGCTTTTGTCAGCAGTCACATCATCAATAAATACAAGAGAACAAGTTCCATTGACAGCCATACATGCCCACACCATGACACTACCACCACCATGCTTCACTGATGAGGTGGTATGCTTTGGATCATGAGTAGTGTTGAGCGAACACGGACTGTATTATTCGTGTTCGTACCGAATAATTGGATTTTTTTTACCCGAACACGGACACGGACACTTTACTGTATGTTCGGGTAAAAATCCGTGTTCGGTCGTTTTATTTCCGGGTTTTGCATGCTTTGGCGCTCTTTTCATGGCGGGCTTTCAACAGCCAATCAACAATCGTTTAACTGGTGTGCCTTAAGCCATCCCAGCCATGCCTGCAAATGTCTTAGTAGCTGTGATTGGCCGTCTGAAGCATGTGACCAAGTCTTTATAAGTTCGAGGCAGCCGCCGCAGCAGCGTCATTCTGCTGCTTAGCTAAGGGACAGAGCACACATCAATGTGCTGGCTGCTGATTAGGGAAAGATAGGCAGGAAAAAACCATTTGTGTCCGGATAGAATTGAGGGACAGGTCGGAGTGTTTAGGCAGGGCGAGTTGTAGGCATTTTAGGGATAGAGTCTGCTGAATTATAGGGTCAGTGTCTTCTACAAACTACAATCGATATTGCTGTGTGGGGGGTGGGGTGAATCTGCACTCAATCCTGATCTACGATCTCTTCTCAATCCTGTTAGGGACAGAGTCTGCTGAATTTTAGGGAAACTGTGTTCTACAAACTACAATCGATATTGCTGTGTGGTGTGGGATTGGAGATAGGCAGGTGTCAGTGATCCACATCCATTTTTCTGTGTGTGAGCTGCAGTGAACACAATCTTTTTGGGCTGCAGTGAACACAATCTTTTTGGGCTGCAGTGAACACAATCTTTTTGGGCTGCAGTGAACACAATCTTTTTGGGCTGCAGTGAACACAATCTTTTTGGGGTGCAGTGAACAAAATCTTTTTGGGGTGCAGTGAACACAATCCTTTTTGGTGTGCAGTGAACACAATCTTTGTGGGGTGCAGTGAACAAAATCCTTTGTGGGGTGCAGTGAACACAATCTTTTTGGGGTGCAGTGAACAAAATCCTTTTTGGGGTGCAGTGAACAACATCCTTTTTGGGGTGCAGTGAACACAATCTTTTTGGGGTGCAGTGAACAAAATCCTTTGTGGGGTGCAGTGAACACAATCTTTTTGGGGTGCAGTGAACACAATCATTTTGGGGTGGAGTGAACAACATCCTTTTTGGGGTGCAGTGAACAAAATCCTTTTTGGGGTGCAGTGAACAAAATCATTTTTGGGGTGCAGTGAACACAATCTTTTTGGGGTGCAGTGAACACAATCTTTGTGGGGTGCAGTGAACACAATCTTTTTGGGGTGGAGTGAACAACATCCTTTTTGGGGTGCAGTGAACAACATCCTTTTTGGGGTGCAGTGAACACAATCTTTTTGGGGTGCAGTGAACACAATCTTTGTGGGGTACAGTGAACAGAATCTTTGTGGGGTGCAGTGAACACAATCTTTGGGGGGTACAGTGAACACAATCTTTTTGGGGTGCAGTGAACACAATCTTTGTGGGGTGCAGTGAACACAATCTTTTTGGGGTGGAGTGAACAAAATCATTTTTGGGGTGCAGTGAACAACATCCTTTTTGGGGTGCAGTGATCAAAATCCTTTTTGGGGTGCAGTGAACACAATCTTTTTGGGGTGCAGTGAACAAAATCCTTTGTGGGGTGCAGTGAACAGAATCTTTGTGGGGTGCAGTGAACACAATCTTTGGGGGGGTACAGTGAACACAATCTTTTTGGGGTGCAGTGAACACAATCTTTGTGGGGTACAGTGAACAGAATCTTTGTGGGGTGCAGTGAACACAATCTTTGGGGGGTACAGTGAACACAATCTTTTTGGGGTGCAGTGAACACAATCTTTGGGGGGTACAGTGAACACAATCTTTGTGGGGTGCAGTGAACACAATCTTTGTGGGGTGCAGTGAACACAATCTTTGGGGGGGTACAGTGAACACAATCTTTTTGGGGTGCAGTGAACAACATCCTTTTAGGGTGCAGTGAACACAATCTTTGTGGGGTGCAGTGAACAACATCCTTTTAGGGTGCAGTGAACACAATCTTTGTGGGGTACAGTGAACAGAATCTTTGTGGGGTGCAGTGAACACAATCTTTGGGGGGTACAGTGAACACAATCTTTGTGAGGTGCAGTGAACACAATCTTTGTGGGGTGCAGTGAACACAATCATTGTGGGGTGCAGTGAACTCAATCTTTGTGGGGTACAGTGAACACAATCTCATACTTCTGAAGATTTGAGGGTGCTGCCTGTTCCATACTCCCCCTACTCCTCATCTAGCCTTTTAGGGGTACAAACAATAGTAATTGGGGCCTAGTGTGGTTGTGTACGTGTGATATACATACACTTTTTTTGGATCATATTTTCTATTCCGCTATTTAATCAAAAACCTTTGGGGATCAGTTAAATTGGGGGATAGTCTGTGTTGGTACGTGTGAGAGAGATCCACCTTTCCAAGTTGTTGGGGTTCATCTCATACTTCTGAAGGTTTGAGGGTGCTGCCTGTTCCATACTCCCCCTACTCCTAGCCTTTTAGGGGTACAAACAATAGTAATTGGGGCCTAGTGTGGTTGTGTACGTGTGATATACATACACTTTTTTTGGATCATATTTTCTATTCCGCTATTTAATCAAAAACCTTTGGGGATCAGTTAAATTGGGGGATAGTCTGTGTTGGTACGTGTGAGAGAGATCCACCTTTCCAAGTTGTTGGGGTTCATCTCATACTTCTGAAGGTTTGAGGGTGCTGCCTGTTCCATACCCCCCCTACTCCTCATCTAGCCTTTTAGGGGTACAAACAATAGTAATTGGGGCCTAGTGTGGTTGTGTACGTGTGATATACATACACTTTTTTTGGATCATATTTTCTATTCCGCTATTTAATCAAAAACCTTTGGGGATCAGTTAAATTGGGGGATAGTCTGTGTTGGTACGTGTGAGAGAGATCCACCTTTCCAAGTTGTTGGGGTTCATCTCATACTTCTGAAGGTTTGAGGGTGCTGCCTGTTCCATACCCCCCCTACTCCTCATCTAGCCTTTTAGGGGTACAAACAATAGTAATTGGGGCCTAGTGTGGTTGTGTACGTGTGATATACATACACTTTTTTTGGATCATATTTTCTATTCCGCTATTTAATCAAAAACCTTTGGGGATCAGTTAAATTGGGGGATAGTCTGTGTTGGTACGTGTGAGAGAGATCCACCTTTCCAAGTTGTTGGGGTTCATCTCATACTTCTGAAGGTTTGAGGGTGCTGCCTGTTCCATACTCCCCCTACTCCTAGCCTTTTAGGGGTACAAACAATAGTAATTGGGGCCTAGTGTGGTTGTGTACGTGTGATATACATACACTTTTTTTGGATCATATTTTCTATTCCGCTATTTAATCAAAAACCTTTGGGGATCAGTTAAATTGGGGGATAGTCTGTGTTGGTACGTGTGAGAGAGATCCACCTTTCCAAGTTGTTGGGGTTCATCTCATACTTCTGAAGGTTTGAGGGTGCTGCCTGTTCCATACTCCCCCTACTCCTCATCTAGCCTTTTAGGGGTACAAACAATAGTAATTGGGGCCCAGTGTGGTTGTGTACGTGTGATATACATACACTTTTTTTGGATCATATTTTCTATTCCGCTATTTAATCAAAAACCTTTGGGGATCAGTTAAATTGGGGGATAGTCTGTGTTGGTACGTGTGAGAGAGATCCACCTTTCCAAGTTGTTGGGGTTCATCTCATACTTCTGAAGGTTTGAGGGTGCTGCCTGTTCCATACTCCCCCTACTCCTAGCCTTTTAGGGGTACAAACAATAGTAATTGGGGCCTAGTGTGGTTGTGTACGTGTGATATACATACACTTTTTTTGGATCATATTTTCTATTCCGCTATTTAATCAAAAACCTTTGGGGATCAGTTAAATTGGGGGATAGTCTGTGTTGGTACGTGTGAGAGAGATCCACCTTTCCAAGTTGTTGGGGTTCATCTCATACTTCTGAAGGTTTGAGGGTGCTGCCTGTTCCATACTCCCCCTACTCCTAGCCTTTTAGGGGTACAAACAATAGTAATTGGGGCCTAGTGTGGTTGTGTACGTGTGATATACATACACTTTTTTTGGATCATATTTTCTATTCCGCTATTTAATCAAAAACCTTTGGGGATCAGTTAAATTGGGGGATAGTCTGTGTTGGTACGTGTGAGAGAGATCCACCTTTCCAAGTTGTTGGGGTTCATCTCATACTTCTGAAGGTTTGAGGGTGCTGCCTGTTCCATACTCCCCCTACTCCTCATCTAGCCTTTTAGGGGTACAAACAATAGTAATTGGGGCCCAGTGTGGTTGTGTACGTGTGATATACATACACTTTTTTTGGATCATATTTTCTATTCCGCTATTTAATCAAAAACCTTTGGGGATCAGTTAAATTGGGGGATAGTCTGTGTTGGTACGTGTGAGAGAGATCCACCTTTCCAAGTTGTTGGGGTTCATCTCATACTTCTGAAGGTTTGAGGGTGCTGCCTGTTCCATACCCCCCCCTACTCCTCATCTAGCCTTTTAGGGGTACAAACAATAGTAATTGGGGCCTAGTGTGGTTGTGTACGTGTGATATACATACACTTTTTTTGGATCATATTTTCTATTCCGCTATTTAATCAAAAACCTTTGGGGATCAGTTAAATTGGGGGATAGTCTGTGTTGGTACGTGTGAGAGAGATCCACCTTTCCAAGTTGTTGGGGTTCATCTCATACTTCTGAAGGTTTGAGGGTGCTGCCTGTTCCATACTCCCCCTACTCCTAGCCTTTTAGGGGTACAAACAATAGTAATTGGGGCCTAGTGTGGTTGTGTACGTGTGATATACATACACTTTTTTTGGATCATATTTTCTATTCCGCTATTTAATCAAAAACCTTTGGGGATCAGTTAAATTGGGGGATAGTCTGTGTTGGTACGTGTGAGAGAGATCCACCTTTCCAAGTTGTTGGGGTTCATCTCATACTTCTGAAGGTTTGAGGGTGCTGCCTGTTCCATACTCCCCCTACTCCTAGCCTTTTAGGGGTACAAACAATAGTAATTGGGGCCTAGTGTGGTTGTGTACGTGTGATATACATACACTTTTTTTGGATCATATTTTCTATTCCGCTATTTAATCAAAAACCTTTGGGGATCAGTTAAATTGGGGGATAGTCTGTGTTGGTACGTGTGAGAGAGATCCACCTTTCCAAGTTGTTGGGGTTCATCTCATACTTCTGAAGGTTTGAGGGTGCTGCCTGTTCCATACTCCCCCTACTCCTAGCCTTTTAGGGGTACAAACAATAGTAATTGGGGCCTAGTGTGGTTGTGTACGTGTGATATACATACACTTTTTTTGGATCATATTTTCTATTCCGCTATTTAATCAAAAACCTTTGGGGATCAGTTAAATTGGGGGATAGTCTGTGTTGGTACGTGTGAGAGAGATCCACCTTTCCAAGTTGTTGGGGTTCATCTCATACTTCTGAAGGTTTGAGGGTGCTGCCTGTTCCATACTCCCCCTACTCCTCATCTAGCCTTTTAGGGGTACAAACAATAGTAATTGGGGCCCAGTGTGGTTGTGTACGTGTGATATACATACACTTTTTTTGGATCATATTTTCTATTCCGCTATTTAATCAAAAACCTTTGGGGATCAGTTAAATTGGGGGATAGTCTGTGTTGGTACGTGTGAGAGAGATCCACCTTTCCAAGTTGTTGGGGTTCATCTCATACTTCTGAAGGTTTGAGGGTGCTGCCTGTTCCATACTCCCCCTACTCCTCATCTAGCCTTTTAGGGGTACAAACAATAGTAATTGGGGCCCAGTGTGGTTGTGTACGTGTGATATACATACACTTTTTTTGGATCATATTTTCTATTCCGCTATTTAATCAAAAACCTTTGGGGATCAGTTAAATTGGGGGATAGTCTGTGTTGGTACGTGTGAGAGAGATCCACCTTTCCAAGTTTTTGGGGTTCATCTCATACTACTGAAGATTTGAGGGTGCTGCCTGTTCCATACTCCTCCTCCTACTGCTCAACCATCCTTTTAGGGGTACAAACAATAGTAGTTGGGGCCTAGTGTGGTGGTGTACGTGCGAGATACATACACTTTCTTTTTGATCATATTTTCTATTCCGCTATTCAATTAAAACCTTTGGGGATCAATTCAATTGCGAGATAGTCTGTGTCGGTACGTGTGAGATCCACCTTTCCAAGTTGTTGGGGTTCATCTCATACTTCTGAAGATTTGAGGGTGCTGCCTGTTCCATACTCCTGCTCCTACTGCTCAACCATCCTTTTAGGGGTACAAACAATAGTAATTGTGGCCTAGTGTGGTTGTGTACGTGCGAGATACATACACTTTTTTTGATCATATTTCCTATTCCGCTATTCAATAAAAACCTTTGAGGATCAATTGAATTGCGGGATAGTCTGTGTCGGTACGTGTGAGATCCACCTTTCCAAGTTTTTGGGGTTCATCTCATACTTCTGAAGATTTGAGGGTGCTGCCTGTTCCATACTCCTCCTCCTACTCCTCATCCATCCTTTTAGGGGTACAAACAATAGTAATTGGGGCCTAGTGTGGTTGTGTACGTGCGAGATACATACACTTTTTTTGATCATATTTCCTATTCCGCTATTCAATAAAAACCTTTGAGGATCAATTGAATTGCGGGATAGTCTGTGTCGGTACGTGTGAGATCCACCTTTCCAAGTTTTTGGGGTTCATCTCATACTTCTGAAGATTTGAGGGTGCTGCCTGTTCCATACTCCTCCTCCTACTCCTCATCCATCCTTTTAGGGGTACAAACAATAGTAATTGGGGCCTAGTGTGGTTGTGTACGTGCGAGATACATACACTTTTTTTGATCATATTTCCTATTCCGCTATTCAATAAAAACCTTTGAGGATCAATTGAATTGCGGGATAGTCTGTGTCGGTACGTGTGAGATCCACCTTTCCAAGTTTTTGGGGTTCATCTCATACTTCTGAAGATTTGAGGGTGCTGCCTGTTCCATACTCCTCCTCCTACTCCTCATCCATCCTTTTAGGGGTACAAACAATAGTAATTGGGGCCTAGTGTGGTTGTGTACGTGCGAGATACATACACTTTTTTTGATCATATTTCCTATTCCGCTATTCAATAAAAACCTTTGAGGATCAATTGAATTGCGGGATAGTCTGTGTCGGTACGTGTGAGATCCACCTTTCCAAGTTTTTGGGGTTCATCTCATACTTCTGAAGATTTGAGGGTGCTGCCTGTTCCATACTCCTCCTACTCCTCATCCATCCTTTTAGGGGTACAAACAATAGTAATTGGGGCCTAGTGTGGTTGTGTACGTGCGAGATACATACACTTTTTTTGATCATATTTCCTATTCCGCTATTCAATAAAAACCTTTGAGGATCAATTGAATTGCGGGATAGTCTGTGTCGGTACGTGTGAGATCCACCTTTCCAAGTTTTTGGGGTTCATCTCATACTTCTGAAGATTTGAGGGTGCTGTCTGTTCCATACTCCTCCTACTCCTCATCCATCCTTTTAGGGGTAGAAACAATAGTAATTGGGGCCTAGTGTGGTTTTGTACGTGCGAGATACATACACTTTTTTGGATCATATTTCCTATTCCGCTATTCAATAAAAACCTTTCTAGGGCAAGATCTTAAATTACAGAAATATGAGGAGACCGTCAAATAAGGGCCGTGGCCTGGGTCGTGGTGCTGCTGGTAGAGCTCCTGTTGCAAGGAGAGGACGTGGTCGATCTGTGCCAGCTACACGCACAAGTGAAACACCTTCCTCAAGTGTGAGTAGGCGACAGAACCTGCATCAGTATTTGGTAGGGCATCAAACGCCCCTAGAAGTGATGAGGCCAGAACAAGTTGAGGCGATAGTAGATTGGTTTGCTGCTGACAGTGCCTCCAGTTCCTTCACATTGTCTCCCACCCAGTCTACTGCAGAAAGGTCAGAGTTGGCACCTGCAGCCAATGTCCAACCGTCTTTCACCTCACCCCCTTGCAAATCAGGCCAGCAGTCTGAGCCCCAAGCCATACAGCAGTCTCTTATTCTTTTTGAGGACTCTGTCAGCAGGGTTTCCCAGGGCCATCCACCTAGCCCTGCCCCAGAAGTGGAAGAGATTGAGTGCAGCGATGCCCAACCACTTATTTCTCAAGATGAGTACATGCAAGGATCATCGCAGCACGTCTCCGATGATGACGAAACGCAGGTGCCAACTGCTGCGGCGTTCAGCATTGTGGAGACCGACAAGGAGGGCAGGGGTGAAGACTGGGTGGAAGATGATGTGGAGGACGATGAGGTCCTCGACCCCACATGGAATGAACGTCATGCAGGTGACCTGAGTAGTTTGGAGGAAGAGGCGGTGGTCGCACAGAGCCACCAGCACAGCAGAAGAGGGAGCAGGGTGCAGAAGCGGAGCGGCCGTGCCCTAGACACTACGCCCGCTACTGCCCAACGCAGCAAGGGAACGAGCGCACCAAAGTCAGCTCAAAGGAGTTCTCTAGCGTGGAAGTTCTTTAGAAAATGTGCTGATGACAGGACACGAGTGGTTTGCACCCTGTGCAATCAGAGCTTGAAGCGAGGCATAAACCTTCTCAACCTGAGCACAACCTGCATGATCAGGCATCTAAGTGCAAAGCACGAGCTGCAGTGGAGTACACACCTTCAAAACCAAGAAACGTCTCTGGCTCATCCTGCTTCCTCTTCTGCTGCAGTCTCGGCCGCTCCAGCCACATCTGTAGTGATACCGGCACCTGCCACCCCGCAAACAGACGATCTGTCAGCAACACCACCACCTGGGTCACCAACAACCATCTCCACAATGTCCCGTGGAAGCGTTCAGCTTTCCATCTCCCAAACACTTGAGAGGAAGAGGAAGTACCCCCCTACCCACCCGCGATCCCTGGCCCTGAATGCCAGCATTTCAAAATTATTGGCCTTTGAAATGCTGTCATTCCGTCTGGTGGAGACGCACAGTTTTAAAAACCTTATGTCGGTGGCTGTCCCACAGTACGTCGTGCCCAGCCGCCACTACTTTTCCAGGCAAGCCATCCCTTCCCTGCACAACCAAGTGGGGGAAAATATCAGGTGTGCACTGCGCAACGCCATCTGTGCCAAGGTCCACCTAACTACGGATACGTGGACCAGTAAGCACGGTCAGGGGCGTTATATCTCCCTAACGGCACACTGGGTAAATGCAGTGGCGGATGGGCCTGAGGCGGATAGCAATTTGGCGCATGTCCTTCCACCACCGAGGATTGCAGGGCGCTTCAGTTTGCCTCCTGTTCCTAACTCCTCCTACTCCGCTTCCTCATCCTCTACCGCCTCCTCATCCGGACAGCGTAACACCTTCACCACCAACTTCAGCACGGCCAGGGGTAAACGACAGCAGGCAGTTTTACAACTTGCCTGTTTGGGGGACAAACCACACACCGCGCAGGAGTTGTGGAGGAGCATGGAACAGCAGACAAATGAGTGGTTGCTGCCAGCGAGCCTCAAGCCCGGCCTGGTGGTGTGCGATAACGGGCGAAATCTCATAGCAGCTCTGGGCCTAGCCGGTTTGACGCACATCCCTTGCCTGGCGCATGTGCTGAATTTGGTGGTGCAGAGGTTCCTTAAAAACTACCCCGATATGTCAGAGCTGCTGCAGAAAGTGCGGGCCGTTTGTGCGCACTTTCGGCGTTCTCACCCTGCTGCTGCTCGCCTGGCAGCGCTGCAGCGTAACTTCGGCCTTCCCGCTCACCGCCTCATATGTGACGTGCCCACAAGGTGGAACTCCACCTTGCACATGCTGGAAAGACTGTGCGAGCAGCAGCAGGCCATAGTGGAGTTTCAGCTGCAGCACGCACGCGTGAGTCGCTCTGCGGAACAGCACCACTTCACCACCAATAACTGGGCCTCCATGCGAGACCTGTGTGCCTTGTTGCACTGTTTTGAGTACTCCACCAACATGGCCAGTGGCAATGACGCCGTTCTCAGCTTAACTATCCCACTTCTATGCCTCCTTGAAAAAACAATTCGGGCGATGATGGAAGAGGATGTGGCACAGGATGAGGAGGAGGAGGAGGATGAAGAGGTAACATTTCCAAGGCTTTCAGGGCAGTCATTCGCAAGGGGCTCCGAGGGTGGGTTCCTGCACACGCAAACGCCAGGGACGCAATTGTCCAGCAGGGGCACAGTTCTGGAGGATGAGGAGGATGAGGAGGAGGAGGAGCTGGAGGAGGAGATGGAACCATGTTCACAGCAGGGTGGCACCCAGGCCAGCTCATGGCCATCACTGGTGCGTGGCTGGGGGGATACAGAGGACACGGACGATACACCTCCCACAGAGGACAGCCTTTCGTTGCCTCTGGGCAGCCTGGCACACATGAGCGATTACATGCTGCAGTGTCTCCACAACGACCGCCGAGTTGCCCACATTCTAACTTGTGCTGATTACTGGGTGGCCACGCTGCTGGATCCCCGTTACAAGGACAACGTACCGTCCTTAATTCACTCACTGGAGCGCGATCGCAAGATGCGCGAGTACAAGCGCACGCTGGTAGACGCCATGCTGCTGGCATTCCCATCTGACAGCGGGGCCACAGTGGAAGCACAAGGCAGAGGAGGAGGAGGAGGAGGTCGCCAACGCAACCAGGGCACCGCCAGCACCTCAGAAGGCAGGGTTAGCATGGCCGAAATGTGGAAAAGCTTTGTCAGCACGCCACAACAAACAGCAGCACCAGCAGCTCAGATGGAACGTCTTAGCAGGAGGCAGCATTTTACCAACATGGTGGAGCAGTATGTGTGCACACGCCTACATGTAGTGAATGACGGGTCTGCCCCCTTCAACTTCTGGGTCTCCAAATTGGGCACATGGCCTGAGCTTGCCCTTTACGCCTTGGAGGTGCTGGCGTGCCCTGCAGCCAGTGTATTATCTGAACGGGTATTTAGCACGGCTGGGGGCGTTATAACAGACAAGCGCAGCCGCCTGTCCAGAGACAATGTGGACAAGCTCACGTTCATTAAAATGAACCAGGCATGGATCCCACGGGACTTTTCCGTACCTTATGCAGAATAGCAATGGATACCGACCTTACCCACCCATTGTTCCATTTTTGCTCTTTCTCACTCTTTTGGGGTGTACCCTCATTTAAAATTTTTGAAAAGAAGCAGTGTTGGCTACCTCGTCCTCCTCCTCAGGGCCAGATTAATGTAGGGGCTATTGGAGCTGCAGCTCCAGGCCCCTACCTTTTATATAGGCCCCGGGTTGGCCATATTCACTGTTACCGCTCTTCTGTCACTTGTAAACACAGAAGTCTGGCTTCTATGCTCGCTTCCCCAGGCAGCACCCTCAGAACCTCCCCACACAGCGTGAAGGCCGGACAAGGAGGGACAGTTGGCGATGCATGGATGTGTTTATGGGCTTCAGAGACAGCATCCCATGTTGAATTAGGCATGCATGGCTGCACCCTTCCTCCTCTGGGTGCATGGCAAGGCACGGCCCTTAAGGCCCTTCAAAATCCTCAGCACCAAGCCCATGATGCTGTTAATCCGGCCCTGGTCCTCCTCCACCGCCGCTTCCACCTACACCGCCCATAGGTGTGCGCAGCCTATTGCATTAAGGTGTGCACCCCAAAGTTGAAATACACATGCATGTGTTTGCCAGCAGGGAGAGTAATGTATCGGGGCCATGTACCTGTAGGCAAGGAGAAATAGAGCAGAGCAGGTCCCAGGGAGATCTTTCCCATCTCCTCACTGGCAATGCTATGTGCCCTAGGTGATTAGGGTGTGCCCAGGCACACCCAGCACACCCTGTGCGCATGCCTATGTCACCGCCACATCCACCACCACCTCAACCTCCCTCCTACTCCATATGGGCCTCGTCCTTCAGAGATGAAGAAGAACATTGTTTTATTTTTCTGTTTTTTTTTGTTGTTTTAAGTTATTTCCCTATCCACATTTGTTTGCAGAGCACTTGCCATGCTCTTAATTACGTTTTGCTGCCATTTGCAGCACTCTAGCCCTTTCCTTTGGTGTTTTAGAGCCATTTTAGTGCCTTAAAGTTCGGGTCCCCATTGACTTCAATGGGGTTCAGTGTCCGGGAAAAGTTCGGTAAAAGTCCGGGACACGGACCCGGACTTTTTTTTAAAGTTCGGCCGAACCCGTCGAACACGGACATCTAGGTGTCCGCTCAACCCTAATCATGAGCAGTTCCTTTCCTTCTCCATACTCTTCTCTTACCATCACTCTGGTACAAGTTGATCTTGGTCTCATATACCCATAGGATGTTGTTCCAGCAAAGGCTTTTTCAGATGTTGTTTGGCAAACTCTAATCTGGCCTTCCTGTTTTTGAGGCTCACCAATGGTTTACATCTTGTGGTGAACCCTCTGTATTCACTCTGGTGAAGTCTTCTCTTGATTGTTGACCTTGACAGACATACACCTACCTCCTGGAGAGTGTTCTTGATCTGGCCAACTTTTGTGAAGGGTGTTCTCTTCACCAGGGAAAGAATTCTTCGGTCATCCACCACAGTTGTTTTCCGTGGTCTTCCGGGTCTTTTGGTGTTGCTGAGCTCACCGGTGCGTTCTTTCTTTTTAAGGAGACAAGAGAACGGTCGCCCAGGCGGGACTTTATATGAGGTTGCCACAATAGTCATGAAGAGTCAAAGAGTAAAATTTATTAGTAGAGTAAAAGCATACAATCGATATAAATGTATAGCCATAAGTATAGTTACAAAACATGTACAGCATGTAGAAAACAATTGACAGAATAGCAGCAAATTGCGCATGATGACAGCATTGCAGCATCCGTGTAGCATAGTATTGGGTATATCTTGTATTGTAAACTCTACGCGTTTCGTGGGTCTAATATGCCCACTCATCAGGAGTATATAAGTAGGTCTGTCTAAAAGTAAATAATAAAAAATAAAATATCAATATTTGCTGTGCGTTTATATTGGCCAACAACTGTGAAGTTTCAACAAATGTATGACCCAAGTGGGGAAACAACACTTACATTGGGCCAAATCAGATTGAGAAATGCTGCCATGAGGTGGGGTGCCAACGTCTGATCCGGGAGCTGAAGAGACAAGAGTACCCACAAGAAAATGGGGAGCCGGGCAAGGAAACATGAGTGATGGAAAATGTGATATGACACTGGCTGAAAAATGCAAGAAATAGTATATCAAAGTATTAGAATATGGGCTGTATCACATAGTGAAACATAAAAGTATTCAATGTACAAGGTATGTTCCAGCAGAAACAGTGTCAACATTAGAGAAGGAAAAAAAAATGGGTGGAAGACACCCATTGCCCGCCTTTGGTCTCGCATTGCTTTAGTCTAACCGATGTAACATTACAGCATCAATTCATGTAAGCATTGTACACATTGCATTAATTATTCATTTTACCATGCGTTTTTGCAGGTACACTTCGGCACCTGCATTTTAATGGCTTATGCGCTTCCCCCTGGTGGTAGGTGCAGATCTGCTCCGGGAGCTGCGATATATTATGGGGAGGTTTTCCTCCCCTGCTGTCTCCTTCCCTCTAGGGTGGAGCCACCTATATATCGGCGTCATGTTCCTGCCTGGTCACATGCACCGCTGCAATTGCAGCGTCTACATGTGCTAGTTATGGTTGTAACATCTATGGTCATGGTTGCCAGCTTGTGCTGGCTTTTTCCATGTTGACGAACAAGTTCGGTTTGTCCTACCATACACATGGCGCTAGGGACAAGATCTACGTGCAACCTATGTGGATATTCGGGTGAGGAACTCAACTTTTATGCACTTCTGTCCTCTCATGCACTGATATCCTATATTTTCTCTCTCCAATGGGTTCACTATGTGGACATAATTACACACCTTGTCTAATTCCCACCACTTCCTTCACCATCTCCACCTCCCATTCTTTTAGACACTTCACTCTTTCAGTCTCTAACTACTCCCAGCATTGCTGTCCTTAGAACAGGCACCACCCTGCGAGCTCATTACTCTATGGTTCCTACACCTGTCTCAATTTTACTATATATTTTTATTTGTATCATCTTTCTTTATTTATTATATTGATACTTTTTTGTACTTTCAATATCCTGAGATACTATGCTTACTCAACCAGTGTTATGAAACCATATGAGCTCATCTTCCTCACTTTATTTTATTCATCACAGCTTTCTCATCACTATTCCTGGTCATTGGTTACACTGTGATCAGCACTTTTTCTGGGGATCTGCATTTTTCTTCGGTGCTTTCTTTCGTTTTTTTTTTTTCCTTCTCTAATGTTGACACTGTTTCTGCTGGAACATACCTTGTACATTGAATACTTTTATGTTTCACTATGTGATACAGCCCATATTCTAATACTTTGATATACTATTTCTTGCATTTTTCAGCCAGTGTCATATCACATTTTCCATCACTCATGTTTCCTTGCCCGGCTCCCCATTTTCTTGTGGGTACTCTTGTCTCTTCAGCTCCCGGATCAGACGTTGGCACCCCACCTCATGGCAGCATTTCTCAATCTGATTTGGCCCAATGTAAGTGTTTCCCCACTTGGGTCATACATTTGTTGAAACTTCACAGTTGTTGGCCAATATAAACGCACAGCAAATATTGATATTTTATTTTTTATTATTTACTTTTAGACAGACCTACTTATATACTCCTGATGAGTGGGCATATTAGACCCACGAAACGCGTAGAGTTTACAATACAAGATATACCCAATACTATGCTACACGGATGCTGCAATGCTGTCATCATGCGCAATTTGCTGCTATTCTGTCAATTGTTTTCTACATGCTGTACATGTTTTGTAACTATACTTATGGCTATACATTTATATCGATTGTATGCTTTTACTCTACTAATAAATTTTACTCTTTGACTCTTCATGACTATTGTGGCAACCTCATATAAAGTCCCGCCTGGGCGACCGTTCTCTTGTCTTTACAAAATTTTAGGGATGGAGATGTACACAATTGCAAGTGCTAGACCAGTTTTCTTTTACCTTTCTTTTTAAGGATGTTCCTAACAGTTGATTTGGCCACACCTAATGTTTTTGCTATCTCTCTGATGGATTTGTTTTGTTTTTTCAGCCTAATGATGGCTTGCTTCACTGATAGTGACAGCTCTTTGGATCTCATATTGAGAGCTGACAGCAACAGATTCTAAATGCAAATAGCACACTTGAAATGAACTCTGGACCTTTTATCTGCTCCTTGTAAATGGGATAATGAGGGAATAACACACACCTGGCCTTGGAACAGCTGAGCAGCCAATTGTCCCATTACTTTTGGTCCCTTAAAAAGTGGAAGGCACATATACAAACTATTGTAATTTCTACACCTTTCACCTGATTTGGATGTAAATACCCTCAAATTAAAGTTGAAAGTCTACAGTTAAAGCACATTGTAGTTGTTTCATTTCAAATCCATTGTGGTGGTGTATAGAGCCAAAAAGATTAGAATCGTGTCGATGTCCCAATATTTTTGGACCTGACTGTATATTGTTTTAGAGAGGAACTGAACTAGGGCAAACTTTTTCTACACCACAAAAGGACAAAAGAGAATACTGACTCAACGGGCAGAAACCTTTCTGTATTTATGCTCCTAAATACTACCCAACCTATGAAACCTCCAAGAAAAAGCATTTTCCCTAGCTATCTAATGCTGCTAAAAACTAGATTAGAATCTAGCAAGATTAGAATTGTGTCGATGTCCCAATATTTATGGACCTGACTGTATTTATATATATATATATATATATATATATATATATATATATATATACCCGAGTATTACTCTAAACCAAACATCTGGTGATTAAAACATGTTAGAAGCATAGCATTCCAGTCAACATACACAAGTGTGTAGACACGAGGGAGAATAAAATCCATGTGTACCAATACTAAATTTGGTGAGTATTCTGGGCTCACCATTACCTGAGGCAAACCTGCCTTGATGCTCCTGGATGGCAACCCCTCCCAGTCTATTGCCTGTACATGTCTGGTCCCTATAACTTCCTTCTTCAATTATTTGGACATACATACCCCTCGGCCTGTGGACTTCTGCCACTTGAATACCTCTCTTGACTCACTTCAGAGATAAGATTAAGATCTGTAACAGAATCTGGTTGTCCCTAGTGGGTAAAATTAACCTCATCAAAATTTTTATGCCTCAGCTGTTATATTTCTTGCAAAACGCCTTGATGGTTATCCCCTTAAAACCTTCCAGGAAATCAACTCCATTTTCAAATTGTTGCTCTGGCATCTAAAGGTCCCGCAATTGATTTTTTTTTTCCAAAACAGGAGTGCTTTATTTCAGTCAGTAGCAATGCAGTATAACAGAGCACAAAAACATAGTCTAGTACAGAACTCAACAAAGGGATATACACATAGAATGCAGTCATGTCAAGCATTCAAAACCATTAAAGAACAGGTAATAGAGGCAGATTAAGCATAGTAAATCATGGGGGCAAATTGTACACATAAGTACTAGAAGAGAAAGACCCCTGGGCTTTCCTGGGAAGGAGAGCCATCATGTACCCAGGAGCATGGTGCAGTGGAGGGGAGGGGGGGGGGGGTAGATATGGAAGAGTGAGAAGAAGAAGGGGAAAAGAGGGATGGGGAAGGAGAGGAGCAACAGACGGACAAAAGGAAAACAGTCAGGAAAGGGAGAGGGAGAGGCTGGTGGGAGGGACACTCCCCTCTTGTATCAGACTCAATATGACACAATAGAAGGGCACTCCCAAAACATATGGAAATAGGACGCCGGTTTAAGTCTACAATGGGGACAGAGGGGGTCGCAATCCAGGAATATTCTATGGAGTCTGGAAGGAATATAGTGGTGGAGGGACATAACCTAAATTAATTTTATCTTTGAAGGACACCTGCAAGTCAATTTAGAACACTTACAGCGACCTAAAAGTGCTGGGGGCATGGCTATGCCTAACTCTTGGTTATATTAACTAGCTGCACAGACACAGCATCTAAGTAAAAGGCATGCTAATATGTCCTTTACAGGAGATGAACCAAATAGATTTTGCAGTACGCATTCTACTGTATACCACTAAGATGCCTGACCTTCCAGCTGGGCTGGAGGCTGCAGCCTTTATTAAATCCAATAGGCTTCTGCCCACTTATACCCTTCTCCAGAAAATCTGGAACAAGACAAAGCAACTACAGCAGGTTACCGTTTTTTCCAATACAGCCCCATATGGCATAATAACAAATACCAGGAGCTAGCCAAACTACAAAATGCCTCTAGGTGGCAGAAACTTGGTGTCACTCATTTATTTTACATATTAAGCAATGGTGATTTACGCACCTTTGAGAAGCTACAAGAAAGGTTTTCTCTCCCACAATTCATGCACTTTTACTGCCTCCAACTCAAGCAATGATAGCGCAGGGCTCTTCCATTGTGTGGAGTCAACCACCAACCTCATTGTTTAATATGATACCCAGCACCAAGGGCTTCAACTCCAGATGTTATGCAATGTTGCTGATGGAGTTTCTGAAATCCATCCCTCTGAAAGTGGAAAGACATTGGGCGGCAGATCTTGGCCCCTTTGTAGATGACCAATGGGAGGTGGCTCTATAAGCGGTACTACAATGCTCCCTAAATGTGACTCAAAGGCTTATGCAATTGTATTTACTCCTTAGGGTCCACTAAAGCCCTGTTAAGTTATACAAAATTGACCTCCTAGACAGCCAGACCTGCAGTAAATACAGCCAGGACCATGGGAATTTGATCCATCTCCTATGGAGATGCCCCAAATTCCACATGTACTAGAAGGGAATAGTGTGCATTGTGAATACTGTCTTCCAGGCCTCTATCCCACTTGACCCTAAACACTGATAACTGGAAATCCTAGATGATCTTCAACTAGAGAAGAAGTAGCCAGGGCCTTATTTCAGGACCGGTGGGTCCTCCTAAGGCACTGGAAGTTCCCAGACCTTCCTACCGAAAAGGAATGGTTGCAGTGTACGGGGAACACTCTTAGACTAGAGAAATATACCACCACAAGGGCCCCTGCAAATATGTGAACCTCTGGGGTCCTTGGCTGGGCACCCTAAGCCCGAGTCAACTCAATTTAGTCATGGACAGACTACTTGCAAGCTAATGTATACCTCCAAGGTTTTTTTTTTGTCTGGTTGGATGCCTAGCGGTACTTTTTGTGCTGATAAGGTTGTTCTCTATGATAAGCTAATTGTGTGGCCTGCGGCCAGTCCTGCCTCCTTACTATGATGTGTCAAGACTGCATTTACTGATAACTTTGTGTCTGTATGTGCTATGGTTAGTTTATGCTGTAATATCTTCTTGCTCTGGAAATACGTTTATTTTTTCTCAATAAAAATTACTCGATCAAAAAAGTACACTGTAAATAAAGCCAAATATTTCCTAAAAGCTTTAAACTCCAAGAAAATGTTTAATTTAAATAGTACATTGTGCCTTAATTACCTTACTCCTCAGTCTTGATTACAAACAACTCTTGCTAAGCCATCCTGCGGTGTAATAGAAAAATTCACAGTTTTTGGTAATAGCTTGGAGTCTGGCTTTAACATGTTAAATCAGTCATTAAGGAACTTCTTAACACTTGGAAGCAGACATGGGTGTCCTGATCATGTAACCTGTGATTGGCTGTCATGGCAGACACATTGTCAGAAGCTCTCAATCATAACCAATGACCTGGAGCTGTCCATGTCACTCTCAGCACAAAACAATGACATTTGTGTGCTAGCATTGTTTTAAGGCTCACCTGCCCTGCCCCTGCATATGAGCGCTGCCCGTTGAAACTGGTTAAAGTGGATGTTGCACTACATGCAAGGTCCACTGTTCACCTTCGTTCTTCTACCTTGCTGAAACATTGTAAACAAACCTATAAAAATACCTGCTAGGGTAAAAAAAAAAAAAAGATGTTTTACTGACCTTTTCTCTGACTTCCATGGTGCAGGGAGTAACGTCACTATCCTCTGTTGAGGACCCAGAGAATGAGTACTCCAAGTCTCACGAGAATAGATTGTAGCTAAGAACTGGTAGCACCTTCTCAGCAACATATTGAGTATTCTATAATCTTCAAGCGGGATGACATCACCCTTGCCAAGATGGAAATCTGGGGAAAGGTGAGTATACTATCTATTTTTGTTAGTATTAAGAGTACTGCACTACTCCCATAAAGAGTTAATGTTAGGAAATATATAAGAGATAGGTGTCCTCGCGCTTATGGTAAAAAAAATAAAATATATAAACGTGATAATGTGCAATAGTAGCTGCTGCTGGGAAATAAAGTGCTAGTGCCTTTACAATGATAAACGAACAACGTTACTCAGCGCTGCTACCTTTGTGATAATATCTCCAATAAATTCATGTGTTCACAGCTGTGCAAATGGAATGTGTGCAAAATAAGCAATACAGATCCAATAATCAACAACAATTAATGAATATTCCACATCAAGTCCTTTGTGCAATAGTGAATGAATAATATGCTCAATAAACAAATAAATAAATTGTCCTTTAAAGTGCATATGACAAAAGTGCTGCTGTGCTCCACTTGCTTGAATAAAGTGCTGGTGCTCCCCCTTGTGGTTCCCTACAGGTGTTGAATTGTAGATAATCTCTTGGTGTATGACCAAAGATCCTTAGATAAGCAGCCTTAAGGTATCAATTGTTTGGAGAAATCCTTAGTAGTAATCACTAATGGATCCAGAGTGCCCTCATAAAGATACAAAGTCATCCATAGTGAAGTACATCAAAATAATGTGTTTATTTAATAAATTAAACCTACTTACAAACATCAGTTAAAAAATGGCAATGCACAGCGCGGTGGTTAGCTGCTCTCACAGCGTGCACTCCACCGGCAGGAAATTACGTTGTTTGTGACGTAAGATGCTTCAGCCAATCGCTAGACGCGTTTCGCCCTCCTCCCAGGGCGTCATCTGTAGCTATACTCTCTCTATGCACTTTAAAGAGAAGCACAATAAAAGCTGCAGAGGTATGCATTTCTGGGGGATTGAAGCCCCCAAGAAACATTGGAGAGGTGGGAACTTTGTTCGGCAACTGAGCAAGAGGGAATCCTGGTGGATTCACCCACTCGGATCTTTATTTCCAGGGGGTATCAACAAGGAATTTGACCTTGGTTGTTTTATCAGTAATTATTAATCAGGTTTTTATATTACATTTTTTATCATTTATTATTATCGTTATTATTTATATTTTATCGGCTACATTTTAGGTTTATAGATTTATTGTGACCCATGCTACTGTGTTTTATATCCTATATACACCAATGATAATTTCTTACTGCTTTGATTTTAGATACATTATTTTGATTATATATATATATATTACTATCACAAATCAGGTGCATGAAAACGAATAGACAGAGCCAATGGCTCAAAAACTCCTTCACACACTAGCAGCGCTACAGTCCATAAAACATGAACCAATATACCAGAAAATTGAGGGAAAGTCCATGCATGTAGTCCCAAGTATGATTAACTGCTGAAGATGGTGTATCCTTGCAGGGAACCAGAAAAGACCTCCACCACACCGCTGTGTGCACCCTTAATGTGGGAACACTTACCGGATAAAATCTGCATATGCGCCAAACATATCAGTCAGTGGGATCGCCTTAGTCTCCTCCAACCATCCGCAATTCAAGTTCAATGGGACCACCGTAAGGTATCAGACTGTAATCACCTCACCAACATATGGACCATTTGCATAGAGAATAATAGAGCAACATAGCGTAATCCAGCAAAAAATGTGCCTTTATTCCCCAAACAATAAACCCTCAATGGTTGCACTTACAATTTACATAAAATCATGAAGCATGACAGAATATAAGCCGACAGTCCTACCGCCTTCTCCCATCCTGTTCGCCCGTACCCCGGTACCTGGCTGCGAGCCTCGAGGGATCGGCGTGTGACGAGGGCTTCCTGCGTGATTACGTGACCACGCCCTGACGCGTTTCGTCAGCAAATGACTTTTACAGAGGGCGCCCTTCCGTTCTATATAAATCACTGGGCATTCCACTGTCCAATCATATCCCCCTGATGAAGACACATTCTCCCTTGTGTCGTCACGCGTAGGGGAGGGGCAAGGATGGAAGGAACGCTTCGCTATCTGCTGGTGAGACTGTCGGCTGCCGGGCTTAGGAGGAGGCAGACGAGTACGGCGTCTCTCACTATACCACCACGATATCTTCTCCGGTTGGAGCAACTACAGCTTGTGGCTTTTTGAAGGTGCATACTTGCACCTATACATGTGAGTGAGATTTATACATTTTTTATAAATAAAAGTTTTAAAAGGATTTCAGCAGTATCGCAAGTTTTTCTTATATCTGCATATGACGCTGGGTTGCAAGATAAGGTTTATCGGCCGATGTGGTGTTGATTGGGAGGAGCCATATTGATCCAGATGGGCACTGACTGAGATCCCCTGCATATACGTGTTATCATATATATAGGGGGTGCACGGTTGCTGTTGAGCTGTGACACTCTGGGGAGCACAAGCCACTTTCAGGTGGCCTGATCACTTGTTTAGAAGTGTTGCTTTATCACCAAGATCCACTGGGACTATTTTATTTTGGACTTTTTTTTACATTTTTATATTTTGCACATTGAATCACTTTGCACTTTTGGATTTATTTGGATTTATTGCTTGTCTGTTTATCACTTTATCCATTTACGTATATTTATTTAAATCATTTTTTACATGAATTTTTTATTATTTTTATTCATTGCTTGTAAGTCATATTTATTTATTTGCGCAGCACTATTTATTTTCATACTTTGATAGATACTGTATTCCTATGTATATGTATATTTCATAGATCGCAAAGATCCGTACGTATGCTACACTTTTCAGCTCTTCTTTATTGATTCCAAGTCAATAGAAGTGTATTGTTCCTTGACACAGGTCATAGACAGTAACACTTTTTACAGTTCTGAAATAATTTAAGATTTACAGTGACAGGTTCATTGACCTTCAGTTGACCGAATTCTGACCTGCATTGGCTATGCTTCAAGCGTTTTTAATTCCCAAAGATTTTTATGGGTATGCAAAACCCTTTTGAAGTGATCAAGGGCCCATAGTTTTGTGATGATATTTTGGTACTCCCTACACCCCTTCAAACCCCCCTTTGGGGGACTGCAGAGGACAAAAAGTGGAGTCTTTCCATTCAATCCTACAGAGACTACTAGAGAGATTATGAGAGTCCACTGTGCATTCTCCAATAAGTCAAGTGATGTGGTATGTCCCTCCTCCAAATACAGTATGTCCTCCACACATTTGTGTTTATATGTTCCATTAGAAAAAAATATTTAGCCAGTAATCCAGTGGCTCAAAGTTTGAGTATCTTGTGTTAATAAACCATTATCTATTGGTTTAATAGTCCAAGAAGCATTGTGTTGGATCACACCATGTTAACCTCACCCAGTGTTTTGCCGGTATGGTGGGCTTTCTTAAGGGATTCTCCCACACTTTCTGCCTTAAAGTGTTTGTTACCCCAGCATTTTCTATTCTTGATGTGTGCCTTTTGTACCATATACTTGTATTAAACAGTATCCTGCTGTCTTTGTATTGCTTCCTTTGGGTGAAATCCCTGGTGTTCCTGCCATTTTCTCTGCTTTCCTATTAAAAACTTACCACACTAAACAGGAGAGCACATCGTGGTCAGTTCTCTAGCTATGCTAGGAACTTAGTGTACCCTCCTCCAATGATCACACATGTCCTTACACACCTCCCCTGCACAGCTATTCACTGGGAAGCTCAGTGTACTGTTGCTTCTCCTCCTCCAGCTCTTTTGCAGTTGAGAATAGAGGGAATGTGATCACTAATAAAAAAGGAGAAAAAGGTATTTGTAATGTTTTTTTAATCTATACACACATTTTTATTCTTTTCATTTCAATTATAAACTGAATGGGTTGTTTTAAAAGGTGATAGTTTACAATCACTTTATTATTTATCCACCTTTTGTCCAGTCAGGGCTCACACAGTATTAACCACTTGCTGACCAGCCGTCACAGTTGTACGGCGGCAGGTTCTCGCGAATCACCGTACCTGTACCGTGATCCGCAGGAGCAATCTTGGGGGCGCACGCGCCCACTTGCCATCAGGGAAGCCGGTCCAGGGGCCCGGCGGCCATGAATGCCCCTTGGCTACCGCGATCGCTCCCCGTGAAGAGAGAATGGTGGTCTGCTCTTGTAAATACACTATTTAGGAACACAGGTCTCAGGTATTGATTTCACAAGCCCATCCCCCCACAGTTAGAAAATACTCCCTAGGCTCACACTTAACCCTTTGATCGCCCTGGGGTTAATCCCTTCCCTGCCAGTGTCATTATTACAGTAACAGTGCATATTTTTATCACTGATTACTGTAGTCATGTCCTTGGTCCCCCCAAGAGTGTCACAAATGTCAGTTTGGGGGCCGATCTGTCTGCCGAAATGTCACAGTCCTGCTAAAAATCACTGATTGTCGCCATTACTAGTAAAAAAATAAATAAAAATTACATAAATCTCTCCCCTAGTTGTTAGACGTGATAACTTTTGCGCAAACCAATAAAAATACACTTATTGGGATTTCTTTTACTAAAAATATGTAGCAGAATACAAATTGGCCTAAACTTATGAAAAAATTTGATTTTTACCTTTTTTTTGGGAATAATATATAACAGAAAGTGAAAAATATTGTTTTTTTTTTTTTTTAGAATTGTCGCTCTTTTTTTGTTTATAATTCAAGAAGAAGTTTTCCCCTATTGGTGGGACTTTTTAGGCACTCACATGTACACAAAATTTTTTTTATAAAAAATATAAGTTTTATTGAAAAATTACAATTTCATAGATATGCATAAAAAGCAAGTAAAGTAAGATACATCACATGTGCATTTAGGAAGTGACCACACAAGTACAGGGTGAAGGCTCAAAACCCGACTAGTTTCGGAGCTAAACAGTTACTCCTTCTTCAGGGGGGAGACGAGACCCTGGGTGGTGGTCTGTAGATAATTAATTAGGTAGACATCAGTCAATTATAACAATAATGCAGTCATATATAGATTACAATAATTAGTAGAACAAGACATTTCCTCAAGATAAAGAAAAATTGTAACTTACATTCTATGCAGTGATGAATGGCACTATATACCTGCCGGGATGTATTAAAATCAGATGCTGTTTATGCTCCTCCGAATCTGCACTCTGGCTGAATCACAACATAACAATGGGGTACTCAGACCTCATATACATATGTTGTGAAGGAAAAAATTATGCCATTCTCTCGTGGGTGGCTCCCAGGAAGCACCAGGTAAGGATAGCTGGATCCCAAATTAGTGGCTGATCAGCTGGAAGGAGGAAATATGAGGTTGTAAGGAACAGGTAACTTCATAGTCAATAGTATAAGATAGTCACCTCCAAAACACAAGGATAGAAGGTAAAAAGGGGGGTTTTTTAAATATAAAAATGGAGTATACCAGTTACCTTGTTCAGATGGTAAACGGCCTGGATCATGCCAGACAAACAACCCTCGGTGTTCACAGCAAGCGAGCAATTGGCTCACTGCTATGATTCGGGGGTTTAAATGTGAAGTCAGATTGACTTCACAGCTGTGTTTACTTAGCTGGATTGATTTGCGTTTCCCTTCCGTTGATTGCCTGGTGGGGTCCCTGGTGTGGGGGGGCCGGGCGCTCTCCTCGTCCACTGCTCGGCTGTCGGGCATGGCGGAAGTGCGGTCGGCTCCTGCGCACCACCGGCACGTCACATGACCCGCTCGCGTGGAACGCAGGCGGGGCATAGTGTGAGTCATCGTCTGGACGTCTCGCAATTCGCGAGATTAGTGCAGAGCCGAGGACTCATGTTGCGGCTCGCCACTAGTTGGCGGCCGCTTACCGTGCCGGGCTATTTACCTGGAGCGAGCTGGATAGCCATGCATTTAGTCATTGTTTCGTCTGGCTGTGAGCAAATAGAAATTTAAATGAGGTGTATATAAATTATAAGGTTCTTTCTCTGTTTTCTTGACAAATATCATTCAACCAGTAAAGAGGAATGGAGCAAAAAGGAAAAATAAAGTAAAAACATTTTTACACATTTTTCCTTTTTGCTCCATTCCTCTTTACTGGTTGAATGATATTTGTCAAGAAAACAGAGAAAGAACCTTATAATTTATATACACCTCATTTAAATTTCTATTTGCTCACAGCCAGACGAAACAATGACTAAATGCATGGCTATCCAGCTCGCTCCAGGTAAATAGCCCGGCAAGGTAAGCGGCCGCCACCTAGTGGCGAGCCGCAACATGAGTCCTCGGCTCTGCACTAATCTCGCGAATTGCGAGACGTCCAGACGATGACTCACACTATGCCCCGCCTGCGTTCCACGCGAGCGGGTCATGTGACGTGCCGGTGGTGCGCAGGAGCCGACCGCACTTCCGCCATGCCCGACAGCCGAGCAGTGGACGAGGAGAGCGCCCGGCCCCCCCACACCAGGGACCCCACCAGGCAATCAACGGAAGGGAAACGCAAATCAATCCAGCTAAGTAAACACAGCTGTGAAGTCAATCTGACTTCACATTTAAACCCCCGAATCATAGCAGTGAGCCAATTGCTCGCTTGCTGTGAACACCGAGGGTTGTTTGTCTGGCATGATCCAGGCCGTTTACCATCTGAACAAGGTAACTGGTATACTCCATTTTTATATTTAAAAAACCCCCCTTTTTACCTTCTATCCTTGTGTTTTGGAGGTGACTATCTTATACTATTGACTATGAAGTTACCTGTTCCTTACAACCTCATATTTCCTCCTTCCAGCTGATCAGCCACTAATTTGGGATCCAGCTATCCTTACCTGGTGCTTCCTGGGAGCCACCCATGAGAGAATGGCATAATTTTTTCCTTCACAACATATGTATATGAGGTCTGAGTACCCCATTGTTATGTTGTGATTCAGCCAGAGTGCAGGTTCGGAGGAGCATAAACAGCATCTGATTTTAATACATCCCGGCAGGTATATAGTGCCATTCATCACTGCATAGAATGTAAGTTACAATTTTTCTTTATCTTGAGGAAATGTCTTGTTCTACTAATTATTGTAATCTATATATGACTGCATTATTGTTATAATTGACTGATGTCTACCTAATTAATTATCTACAGACCACCACCCAGGGTCTCGTCTCCCCCCTGAAGAAGGAGTAACTGTTTAGCTCCGAAACTAGTCAGGTTTTGAGCCTTCACCCTGTACTTGTGTGGTCACTTCCTAAATGCACATGTGATGTATCTTACTTTACTTGCTTTTTATGCATATCTATGAAATTGTAATTTTTCAATAAAACTTATATTTTTTATAAAAAAAATTTTGTGTACATGTGAGTGCCTAAAAAGTCCCACCAATAGAGGAAAACTTCTTCTTGAATTGTTATAGGGATGTGGCACCACCAATAGCACCCAACACAGGTACCTCTTTTTTTGTTTATAGTGCAAAAAAAAAAATCGCACCAAAAGTAAGCTCTATTTGTGGGCAAAAAAGGCCCTTAAATCTATTTGGGTACAGCATTGCACGAACACGCAATTGTCCATTAAAATAACGCAGTGCCGAATTGCAAAAAATGGCCTGGTCATTAAGGGGGAAAATCTTCTGGTCCATAAGTGGTTAAAAATACCTGAGCATCTGGAAATGAGTATTTATAGTGGATGTCTTTTTGTTTTTTAAACAAAACTAAATATTTGAAGAATAACATAATTAATACCAATATAGACAGATTGCAATCAGTCAAGGTGTAGAACTTTTAGTGCCCGCAGCTTCAAGCTTCAGTCTGGCCATTTATTTCTTGTTCTGTAGGTAGAAAGTGAAACGTATGTTTTATTTGAAAAGGTCCTGGGGGGGAGGGGGAGTTACCAGATGCTTTTTTTTTTATGCTAAGAGAAGCATTGTTACTGTAACATAAGGTACCATTTGAAGTGGGTGGTATATTTAACTGCAAAAATTGAGATCTTTTTATTTTGAGGTGCAGATTAAATGGCACCAATAAAAGGCATATAATCATTTCCAAAGGACATATTTTACTCAAGTCCTACACTACCTGTAGAATGTGTTCCATGGTCTAAAAACCACCCAGTGCCCACACAGGTTATAATTATTGTTACATGATTATACTTTCTTTTGTTCCAGTTTGTTAGTGCATTGTGTACATGCGATGACATGGATCTGACATGAAAGGTATTTAGAGTTATCTGGCAACTGTAGTTCACAAACATCCAAAAAGCCACAGGATATTAGGAATTGTTCAGAATTATTTAAAATAGGATTTACCAACTCACAAAAACACTTCCGCCTACACTGTGAAATATGCCATGCAATAATAGCTGTGAGTTGAAACACTTTGCTGCTTGAGAATGGAGCAAGCTGTGCCCGCTGTGGCTTTGATTGCTCTATTGAGACGTTTGTTCAGTTTAGAACAGCAATGTTCTAACCTGAAATCACAGCCTATTACATCTTCTGCAATGTCTTTTTGGTGTAACTTACAATTTAGGTCCCTTCTTCTGAAGTAAGTAAGGTGAGTGTCTCACATGGCATATGTGGTACTGACAGTATAATCCTTTTAGGATCCCTATATTTGTATACACTTGAGGCTGGATTACATGTCAGAATTCTAGAACTTTGCATGACATTGCAAGCATGATTAGCAATTACAACATATTCACCAGAGCTGTCCCAGACTCATCTTACAGGAATATTTCTTAATAACAGGTGCCAGGGCAAAGCATTACTATTTCTTCTCCTCCTCAAGTGACAGCTACTATGTGTTTATTGCTTATTAACATCTCCCATATAACCCTCATCTTTAAAAGGAAAGGTTCCCCTATCTATAAATATACTATATTTTTTGTTTTACACACATATATATATATATATATATATATATATATATATATATAAACAGTGCATCCGGAAAGTACTCACAGCGCTTCACTTTTTCCTCATTTTATTATGTTACAGCCTTATTCCAAAATGTATTAAATTAACTATTTTCCTCTAAATTCTACAAACAATATCCCGCAATGACAACATGAAAGAAGTTTGTTTGAAATCTTTGCAAATTTATTTTAAAAAAAAAGTGCAAAAAAAAAAAAAATCACATTTACATAAGTATTTACAGCCTTTGCCATGACACTCAAAATTTAGCTCAGGTGCATCCTGTTTCCACTGATCATCCTTGAGATGTTTCTACAACTTGTTGGAGTCCATTTGTGGTAAATTCAGTTGATTGCACACGATTTGGAAAGGCACCCACTTGTCTATATTTTCGGTTTTTTGGTTGTTTTAAGTTTGATATGATTCTTTGAGATATGCCTAAAACAAAATCTGAATTATAAAATACATTTTAAATATATATATTTACAGTGTGTGTGTATGTATGTATGTGTATGTGTGTGTGTGTGTGTATATATATATATATATATATATATATATATATATATATATATATATATATATATGAGATCTTTGGTGGTTGAGAAGAGAAAAAAATGAGTTGAAGAATAATTAGGCACTTATGGGATTTTCCTACTAGTAACAATGACCAACATTTCAGTGATCCATGTCACCTACATAAAGGTGGACTGTGCTTAACCAATGCATTGGTTATTCTTTTGTGGAAAATCATTTGAATGCCCAACTACTCTACTTTGATGTATACACTGCTCAAAAAAAATCAAAGGGACAAGTTGAAAACACATCAGATCTCAATTGGGAAAAAATCTCATGCTGGATATCTATACTGATATGGACTAGGTAATGTGTTAGGAATGAAAGGATGCCACATTGTTTGTTGGAAATGAAAATTATCACCCTACAGAGGGCTAAATTCAAAGACATTCCAAAAATTAAAGTGAAAAATGATGCAGGCTAGTCCATTTTGCTGAAATTGTCATTGCAGCAACTCAAAATGGTACTCGGATGGTGTCCTGGGGTATTTTCTCCCAGATTTGGACCAGGGCAACACTGAGCTCCTGAACAGACTGAAGTGCAACCTAGCGGCGTTGGATTGACCAAAACATAATGTCCCAGAACTGTCCTTTTGGATTTAGGTCAGGCGAGCGTGGAGCCTATTCAATGGTATTAATTCCTTCATCCTCCAGGAACTGGTTGTATACTCTGGCCTATGAGACTGGGCATTGTTGTGTACCAGCAGGAACCCAGGATCCACTGCCTAGCATAGGTTTGACAATGGGTCCAAGGATTTCATCCCGATACCTAATGGCAGTCAGGGTGCCATTGTCTAGCCTGCAGAGGTCTGTGCGTCCCTCCATGGATATGCCTCCCCAGACCATCACTGACCCACCACCAAACCGGTCATGCAGCCAGCATAACATTCTCCATGGCTTCTCCAGACCCTTTCATGTCTGTCACACGTGCTCAGGGGGAACCTGCTAATTCTGGTGTTCAATAGCAAATGAGAATCGAGCTCCACACTTTCGGGGAGTGAGCACAGAGCTCACTAGAGGACATTGGACCCTAAGGCCACCCTCATGAAATCTGTTTATGATTGTTTGGTCAGGGACATTCACACCAGTGGCCTGCTTGAGGTAATTTTGTAGGGCTCTGGCAGTGTTCATCCTGTTCCTCTTTACACATAGGAGTCAGTACCGGTCCTGCTGATGGGTTAAGGACCTTCTACGGCCCTGTCCAGCTCTCCTAGAGTAACTGCCTGTATCCTGGAATTCCCTGCATGCTCTTGAGACTGCTGGGAGACACAGCAAACCTTCTGGCAATGGCACGTATTGATGTGCCATTCTGGAGGAGTTGAACTACCTGTGCAACCTCTATAGGGACCAGGTATCTCCTCATACTACCAGTAGTGACACTGACCGTAGCCAAATGCAAAATTAGTGAAAAACTCTATTTTATTTTATTGAATACTCAGGTCTGTTCACATATCTGTGCTCAGGGCCGGTTAATCATGTCATGTTTGGCAGTTAGTGTCACATACCAGATGCACCTATTGAAGTCAATGGGACTGTTTTTAAACCACATGCCAATCACTTGGCACCTGGTTGTGGTGTGGTATTTCAATGCATATCACCCTTGGGATTGAAAAAAAAACAGGCAGTTAGCAGGTGACAGCCCAGGCTGCTTTTCAGATGGTCATAAAATCTGCCATCCATGTGAAAGGGACATTATGCTGTATATAAAAAAATAGTTCTATAAAACTACTGAGGCTAAAGAGAGTGGAGAGGGTTTTTAACCTCTTTGTGCTTTCTATCAATCATTCCAAGGCAAAGTAATTTCTTATTTAGTGATGCTATGAGGGAGGCGTTGGTGCCATTTATGAAAAGCAATAGTATGTAAAATAGTCTATATATGTGTTTCAAATTTGTTTTGCTGTTTGCTGTCGGAGTACAGATTTAAGCATAGTAGTTAGATTTAGGTTCATAGATAAAAATGATATCAACAACATACTTTAGTGTATTTGTATTATTTTAATAAAAAATCTATTTTGGTATATTACTACAGCTTTTCTGAAAACACGAGGATACACTTTATTGCTATAAATGCAATAGAATAGGCAAGATGATCTTCATTATTTTACTGCAGAGTGTTGATGTGATAAGTGAGATAAAGATGAAGAGGAAAATAATGGAACAAGTGAAGAAATGATTTGCATTAATTAAATGACAAATAATTTCTAGGGGATTGCTTTGCTTCAAGGAATTCTCAAGGTCTTTTGTATGCACATTCTGCATGATTTCATTTGCTAGCTCGACAGAAACCACTTCATCTGACCTTCTGTCACACAGGCATGACAAACCAAAGTTTTTCCTTTACCAGCATTTCGTTTTTCAGTATGTCAGATTAATGTGGCTATCGCCCTCAGAGTAAAAAAGACCTACTTGCAATAAAAATGAACAGTAATAATTGATCGCCCTCAAGTAACATGGTGCATGTGTTTTTACTAGTAATTTTATTTTGTCTTAAGGGCCATACACACTATAAGATTTTCTGAAGACTTTTTCCTTCAGATTTACCTTTTCTATGTAGTTCAAGGGCCTGCCAGATTGCATACAAATTGAAAGTGTTTAGGTTTGACCTCATATTATGTGGTTTTGGTAAATCTAAAGGAAAAAGTCTTCAGAAAATCGTATAGTGTGTATGGCCCATTAGTAAAAAGACAGTTGTGTTAAAGAGGAACATCTATGTTTCAGTTCCGTTAGCTGGTTTTTTTAATTAAAAAAAGTTAGGGTTTCTTTGCTGGTCCCAAATATCAGTTTTACTTATCAGATCTTACACTTTCACAGGCTTCTCCAGATTGTAAGGCTGCAGCCTCTTCTCCCCTATCTTCCAGCAGTTGGAGGTCCTCTGATAACATCAAGACCAATGGAGAGACCAAAGCCATGCACTAGACATGAGGTCATTGAGGTACAACCCACTGCTGGAGACTGGGGGAGTAGAGGAGAGCACTGACTGCCGGAAGAGTGGAGGATTGGGTAGGTAAAACTAATTTTCTTGGCCTTTAGACATAAGCATTCACCCCTTGCAGTGCGGGGAAAGCCCCACTGCAAGGCATATTTTTTTTTCCCCCCAGAGATAAGCTTTTAAAAGAAATGCATGGCCAGTATTTGGTCCTTTTCTGTGTGTTGTCAGCCCATGGGACTGTCTTAATGTAAAAGAAAAAGAAATTGGAAGCACTCCAGGTGAGGTCAAAATCCAATTTTATTGGCTGGACATCCAAATGACAATCGTGACAAGGTAGACACGTTTCACACACCAACTGTGTGCTTAATCATGAGTAATGATTAAGCACACAGTTGGTGTGTGAAACGCGTCTACCTTGTCACGATTGTCATTTGGATGTCCAGCCAATAAAACTGGATTTTGACCTCACCTGGAGTGCTGCCAATTTCTTTTTCTTTTACCAAGTTCCCACGGAGGCGAGCCGGGGCATGCACCGGTGTGTGTCATCAGGCAATTACACCACCTGGAGCAGTGAGTTCTTGTTTTTTGACTGTCTTAATGTAACCCACATTAATTTACAAAATACCACACAAAGCTATTAAATACTAATACATTTATGGACAGTCTATCTGAATCACATTAGATGGGTCAAGGTTTGATTAAATGATTTGCCTCAACGTTAAGTAAAGTTTTTGAAGATATGACATTCGACATTCTGCTGCTTTATTTGGCTGCATACGCAAATTAGAGAAAAGTGTTGGTGAAAACCTTGGCAGCCTTTTTGTGTATTTCTTTGGGGAATAAGGAGAAAGTAAGGTCCAAAAAGTTAAAACTGATCACTTTAAAAGTTTAAACTGCAGCAATGCACTTTTTTTGATGAATTTCTGTATGCATTCTGCAATGAAGTACATTTTGGATGTGCTATTTTCACACTGCAGCACATCCAGGAGGCACGCTTCATTCCCCAGGCTCTCCATTTCACTCTTGTATCATTCGCTGGCATCAGCAAGCTCAAAAAGAGCAGAGTACACTCTCATTTGTATTAAGCAGTTTGCATTTCAGGGAGAAAGCTGTGAGAGACTGAATAATGCAGTATTTGAGCCAGCTATAAGGCTCCTTCCATTAGTTGGAGCAGCCTTTCCTGGGCATAAAGTTCTATATGGAGCTGAATCTAAATGCACCCCAAAAGATAATAGTAAGGTGAATTTTTAAATAAAAGAAACAACTTAAAAGAAATCTTTGCAAGATACAAAGGTAGATTTACCTTGCTAAAGTTGTCACACAGGGGTTGATTTATTAATACTGGAGACAAGCTAAAGTTAAAAGCCGATAGGCTATCATGCACAGTTGCACCAGATTTTGCACTCTCCAGTTTTAATAAATCAAAGCCACTGCGTGATCATTTCTGCTATTTAAGACTCTTTGTGAGGTTCATGTAGGGTGAAGGTGTTGTTAGCATTGTCATAGATCCAGTGACAAGAAATTATATTCTGATGTTTTCTCATGGTGAAATTGATGAAGAATCTCTGTCCTATCTGACTCTTGCAAACATTTGCTTACATCATTACCTTGTTTTCTTACTCCTTCAAACACCCATATATTTTGAAAGCTTGGACCCCATGGCTCATAATAATAATAATAATAATAATAATAATAATAATAATAAAGAAATATAAAGAACATTAGGCTATCAACAAGAACCCTGGCCTGTTAATGCTTCACCAAACAAAGGCGGACTTGGAGTGGCTCCTAAACATCCTGCCTGATATTAAAGAACACTAAATACATTGTCCAAAAGTATTTAAAGTGTATCTCCAGCGGAAACACATTTTTATTTGTTTTAGACCGAATTGGGAATGGTTAGACCACTGATTTATCCTGCCTTGTTGACTCAATGGGGGAACAGATAAAAATCTCTCCAAAGTGAAGAGAAATCCTGTCTTATTGGAAGATGTCCGTATTGGAAGATTGTTTTATTTCCTCACCTCTTGTTCTGTGATAACATTAAAATTATGGATTTCTCGTTACTTTGGGGTTTATTTACTAAAGCTGGAGAGTGCAAAATTAGTCACACTTTGGCAGAGAAACCAATCAGCTTCTAACCTCAGCTTGTTCAATTAAGCTTTGGCAATAAAACCTGGAAGCTGATTGGTTTCTATGCAGAAATGTGACTGATTTTGCACTCTTTAGCTTTAGTAAATAAACTCCTTGACAATGGCCTTCAGGACTAATACAGTAGAGAGAATGATTTTCCCGAGAAGAAACAGACAGCAATTAAAGCCTGACAATTGTTCTCTCACTTTCCTTCTCTATCCAAATAAAAAAATTAAGTTTTGGTTGAATATACGCTATTTTTACAGATTCATTGATGTCCTTTTTAATTACTTTGACTCTAAAGATATAAAAAAAAAAAAAAGTTTAACTATGTCTGAGATGCAGTATACACATAGATCTGACAATTGTATGGCCTTTTTTTTGCATGGTGTGATATACTGATAGAAAGAGTGATCTCATTTGTAATGCAGAAATATTTTTCGTGGTGCCAGTTTCATATGTCACAAATGATCTTGATTTCTGGGCATTGGGCCACCATCGTAGAACCTGAGAGACTCTTTTGAACAACTGTGAGTTGTGAGTTGGCTGTGACCTATCCAAACTCTTTGAACTATGTGTAACTTAGAACTTGATCCATACCATTATAAGCTGTACCTCAAAGTTGTGTCGCCATTTACTAGCCTTTTGTGATCTTCAACAGCACATGTATTAACTCCTGTATTACTTGACTCGAATAATGTTTGGAACACTCACAAAGTACTACCATCAGATGATATCTAGAAATAGTTTTTTCTTCCATTAAAAGGGTAAGAAAAGATGTACTTACCTATTTTTTAACCCAGTCTAGTCTGGTTACGTTATCCAGCAGCTCCAGCTCCCCTGTGTCAGTGAGTGGCTGCTGCAGGGGAGAGAAGAGGCCGCCAATAATGTATGGGCCATAAGTGTGATGTCTTGGCCCACTGGAAACTCACAGCTGTTGTGTGCTGGAGCTGGAGTTGCTGGATCATGTTACAGGACCAGACCAGATTACAAAAAAGGTACGTACACAGATCTTTTTTATACAGCATATGCAGGATAGCTTAGATGAGGGGGAGGGAATAAATATAATGAGCCTGAACTAACACTTTAATTATGACAAATTGATTTAGCCCCTATTGCATATTGCTCATCAATGAAAGAAATTGAGTATAAACTGAATCTATACAAGAAAAAGAGGGGGTGCCCTTTGGGTGGGACTTTATATGAGGTATTTACAATAAGTAACCATAGCTGTAAAATGGCAATGAATGGCAGATTTTATTGATGCAGTCGTACATGGAATGTAACAACAACAATAAAATATACAGCACAATGGACATGTGACATAATAACATCAATATCAATAGTACAAATAAATAACATATGTTGAACTCATATACTGTAGAAACTCAACGCGTTTCGTGAGTCTTAGTAAGCTCACTCATCAGGAATATATATGAGATAAAATGTATCTAAAAGTAAAGCAGTAGACAGCATGTTAACCACTTGCTGACCGCTCACATGGAGCGTACTGCGGCAAAGTGGCTCGTTCCCGTCCAGCGACGTAGACCTACGTCGCTGGTCTCCTCCCCCTGTAGGCGCGCTCCCGCTGTTTTCATTCACAGCGGGAGTCGGGCCAGGGGAGGAGCGGAAGAGATCCTTTTTTGCTTTTGGACCTTGGATTTACCAAGGAATCGAGTGAGAAAATCCGCCCGCCTGTGTAAACAGAGCGGGCGGATCTCCTAAGTGACAGGGACTGACAGAACGGAGTGTTCAGCATAGCTGAACATCCGATCTGTCCTTCTGTCACTCAGTCACCTCCCCCCCCCACACGTCAGTAAGCACCAGGCATACATTAACCCCTCCCTCTCCAATAAAATTAACCCCTTCACTGCCAGTGTCATTTTTACAGTAACAGTGCATATATATAGCACTGATTACTGCAGTAATGTCACTGGTACCCCCAAAAGTGTAAAAAATGTCAGTCAAGGGTCCGATCTGTCCGCCGCAATGTCGCAGTCCCGCAAAAAAAATCGCAGATCACCGCCATTACGCGTTAAAAAAAAACACCAAAAATGACAGAAATCTTTCCCGTAGTTAGTAAACGCAATAACTTTTGCGCAAACCAATCAAAATACGCTTATCGTGATTTTTTTTACCAAACATAGGTAGCAGAAAACAAATTGGCTAAAAATTTTAAAAAAATTTGATTTTTACATTTTTTTGGGGGGGAATTTCATATAAAAAAATGTTCAAAATATTGTTATTTTTTCAAAATAAACGCTCTTTTTTTGTTTATAGCACAAAAAGTAAAAAGCGCACTGGTGATCAAATACCACTAAAAGAAAGCTCTGTTTGTGGGAAAAAAAGGACGTAAATTTCGTTTGGATATGGCGTAGCACGACCGCGCAATTGTCAGTTAAAGTCGCACAGCGCCGAATCGCAAAAAGTGGCCTGGATGTAAGACAGCAAAATCCTCCGGTGGTAAAGTGGTTAATATACATGATTGTATTAGTAAGTGTGATATTACAACATCTGTATGTGAGAACCATAATAGGAAAATCACACTCACATGTGGCCCAAAGAAAGATGGTGGATTGATGCTCCCATAAGGCGGCAGCTGCCGTAATCTAAACAAGACCATTTTATCTATTTATAAACTGAAACTGTTTTACATCAGAGAGGATCATGGTGTTGTATAGCAAATATAGACCAATCAGATATTAGTTTTACTTTGGAAGTACATTCTGTTGTTTCCTTTATAAACATTTTATTGATGCTTGGATGCTCAGGGCACATTAATCATTGTCAGCATGCATCTATTTTAGTGTATGTAAAGACATTTTTTTTTGTTTTGTTTGAGGCTTAGTAGAGGTTTGCTAAAACCCTGACAGAAGTCTTTTTTTTTTTTTTGCTGTTTGTGCTGTTTGGGAGGTTTCCCTTGACTTCTAGTAAATGAGAACAGAGTTACCCCTCCCTTTTGTTCTGGTGATAACTTTTAAAATTTTGATTTCCCATTACTTTCTGTTTTGATTTGTCACTATGATAAACACAGAGGGTTATCCCACCTGGATGGAACATAGAAAGCAATACAAGCTTGACAGGGGTGCTAATCTACCCCTACTCAAAACTACAAAGAAATGTTAGCTACTAAGTATACGCACTTTCTTTGACAATAACTCTATGAATAGTTTGCATACCTAATTAACAATTTTTTTTTTCAGAATAATAACAGGATTTTATTTGTTACACTGTTTCAATTTTTTTTTTAATATAGGCTTGCAAAGGTGCAAAATGTAAAAAAAAAACGATACCATTGATACTTTTTTTATATGATTTATGGATACCTCCGTATTTGACAATTACAGCATTAAACAGAAGGCACTACAGCCAAAAGTTGGCTTTTGATTTTTCATTGAAGCCTCCAGCCTGCATATGATTACTATACTGAACAAAATTATAAACGCAACACTTTTGTTTTTGCTCCCATTTTTCACGAGCTGAACTCAAACATCTAAGACTTTTTCTGTGTACACAAAAGGCCTATTTCTCTCAAATATTGTTCACAAATCTGAGCTTTAGGGCGCACGCCCTAATGCAACAGGCTGTGCACACCACTTATGCTGGGAAGTATTTTGATACAGATTTGGGAAAATGCGAGATGTTAATCAGCAGTAAAAAAAAAGAGACATTTTATCACTTTTTTTTTTTTCCTCCAACATATTTCAATAAAATCTTGGACTACAGTATAGAATTATCTGGGCACTGACTGTTTTTTTCTCAAGGAAGGCATCCTTTAAAAATGTTTTTTATTATTGGCTATCTTCATACACATCAGGGTTTAGATTAAGGCCTGACCCATACATAAAATAGAATAAAACATCTGACCTTGCCTATGCACTTCCTAATGGCAGAACCATAGTAGGTAGATAATCGGAGCTGTTTGGAGGATATCTTGTTTTTTTTTTTTTCCTCAATTAGAATGGGTAAGATAAGATATGAAATGATATTATAAGGCCATTGATCTACAGTGTAGACAAACTGTTAAAACAATTATTGTTCCTGTATTCCCTCCAAGTGGGTTTCATAACTGCAAATTGGAATGTAATTATATTTGATTTTCTTTTACAGGCTGTGCATCTTGCTCAAGCCAGTTTCCAGATAGAGGCCTTTGGATCCAAGTTTATCCTTGACCTATCACTAAACAAGTAAGCTTTATGAAATTTAACAGATCCTTTTCTGCTTTTGGACCTTGGATTTACCATATAAATTTTATCACGCAGTTTCTACTTTTTCCCCCGGATTACAGTGATGCTGAGGGTAGTTGTTTAGTATAATATATAATTACCAATGCTCTAAAGCAAGGGTCTTCAAACTATGGTCCTCAAGTTGTTCAGGAACTATAAATCCCATCATGTCTGTGAATGTCTGAGTTTTGCAATGCCTCATGGGATGTGTAGTTCTGCAACAGCTGGAGGGCCATAGTTTGAGTATCCCTGCTCTAAAGAGATGAGTGTGTGTGTGTGTGTTTGTAACAAGAAATGAAAGCTGAAGTTGAATTTGCTCATATTTTACCTCCCTGTTCCCCCTTCCTTCTTTCATCAGCCTTGTAATAACATTTTTAAATAAAACCATTACGTTTTTATCTTATTTTAAATGCAATAACATCATCATTCATTCTCTGTGCTTTCCTATGCAATATAGGCAGATTATAGATGGTGGTAGGGGCCAGCACCCTGCTTCAGAACTCCTTCCAAGAACCCCCTGATGCAAGCAGTAGGCTGGCTCTTGGGCATAGCTCCCAACTGTCCCTGATTTCGAGGGACTGTCCCTGATTTGGAACAAAGTCCCCCTGTCCCTCTTTCCTCCTCATTTCCTCTCATTTTGGTCTGATCTATAGAGTTGTATATAAAATGCTCTTTTTATCTTTAAAAAAGTGTTTCCCAGTGCTAAACATTTCATCCAATTTCTAAATTTCTGCATTTGTAAATTTCTAAAGCCAATATAAAGGAATAATAGTGGTTAAAAAAAAAAAAAAAAAAAAAAAAAAACTTGTGGGTTTAGCTATGCTTTTTCTTGTATAATTCTCCTTTAAGGGGGCGTGACAGGGGTGTGTGTCCTATGCCTACATCATTTTTCTAATAGGTGTCCCTCATTCCCATTTTAGAAAGTTGGGAGGTATGCTTGGGGGGGAATAATGTCAATATCAAAATGCCTTGATGGACAGATGTCAGGCTGCATTTTCATGTGATGCTGAACCTCCATTGATTGAAAAAAGTGAAATCAAATGAAAGAAAGGGGTGGGCTTCTAATATACTGCGAGAAGCTCATAGTGTGCAGTAAAATCAATTCAGTTAAAATTTCAGTACGGTTAAGGAGCCTGTAGAACTGAACAAAACTGGTAGTAAGGCTGGAATCAAGTCAGCTTTAAAATCTGCTGCCTAAATTACGCAAATTTCAGCACATTATATGTTAAAGCAGAACTCCAGCCTCTCTTTTCCTTCACCTCCATCCTCTTGCTTCCCTCCATGAAGCTCTCCTGCCTTTTTTTTATATTACTTTGTACGTGCCTTTAATTCTGTAGCTTTGTGGTCGCACTGGATATGTTACAGGGGCTTGCTCTTTCTCTCCATCAGTGGAAGTGGGTGTCCTTCCTGCTAGACTGAAGGTCGCTCACTAATAATTACATCCAGGGCAGGGATACTGTAAAGTCCAGGCAGTATGATGAAACACCTTGAGGGGGTGTGTTATTGACAGCCTGGGCTTACAGGAATGGGTTGAAGGATGCTGGCCATCGTTTAGCCCAGTATATGATCAGCAATTGGCTGTGAATATGGATGCAAAGATGTTCACTTGTGTATGAAGAGAGTGAGTTGTCCTCCAGGGGAAAGAGCCCTGAACCATAGACAGCCCCTTGACTAAGAGACCTGCACAATTAGGATGCTGGTTTCCAGTAAAATCCCAATCCAGGAGTTGCAAATCCTGGAGAAATCTCCAAAACACATTTTCTCCACTCAGAACATACATCCTAGATCCCCTCAATCTGCATAAGTAAGAACCCTGGGTGACATCTAACCCTTCTGACTGAGGGGGAGATTTACTAAAGCTGGTGCACTCAGAATCTGGTGCAGCTGTGCATGGTAGCTAATCAGCTTCTAACTTCAGCTTGTTCAATTAGGCTTTGGCAGGAAAACCTGGAAGCTGATTGGTTTCTATCCAGAGGTGCACCAGATTTTGCACTGTCCTCTTTTAGTAAATTACCCCTAAGGCTCCTTTCACACTATCCGTCCGTCGGACGGATTCCGTTTTTCCCAGCGGGGGATCGAGCCGCCGATCCCCCGCTGAGCAGGAGGATGACAGCTGTGTCTCCGCGCTGTGTGCGGAGACACAGCTGTCAGCTCCCCATGCATCTCTATGGGGGAAATCGGATGGGAACGGACCATCGGTTTGACGGATCGGATCGGATGCCAGTGGACATGTCTCCGCTGACATCTGATTACCCATAGAGATGCATGGGGGGGACCGTTCAGATCCGCCAAAAAAACGGACAGGCAGATCTGAAGAGTCCTAACTGTGACAAGGTGCAGCACAAGGCAGAGAGCTCCTAATAACAATACAAGCACTACCAATTGATCAAATATAAATATGTTTTTATTACAAAGCAAGACATGCAACTAGCAACCTTTACCCATTAAAACAATTCCTTGGCTCCACTCAAACAACATATATTTTTCCATGTGATTTAATATGGATGTTGTTAAATAAAGAAGAAAATTTCAGCATAATTTTGAGTGTTTGTAAAATTTACCATTTTGGCGCAATACATTGTAGTCAATAGGGAAGGTGAAATTAGGTTTTTTTTGGTGCTTTTTAATGGGCCAATGGGCTTTAAATGGCTTCTGAGGGTTATGGAAATGATATCTATTTCTCTGTCCTATTTGAATTGGTATTGCTGTCTGTAAGTAATAATACTTGGACAGAAAGTGAGCTGAAATATCTCTAACAGGAACATATCAACATCACAAAGAGTTAAAAGAGTTGAAAAAGTTAGAATTCAGTTGGAACTCATGTTTATAGTTAGTGATGAGCTAATTGGTTAACCTTAACAGGGACTTTCAAATAAAGAAACACCTAACAAGAGTCCTGTTCCACAATCTCCTGCTTGTAAATAGAAGCAGGGTCCGCATAGAATTCTATACATTAACAGACTAGAGGTGGATCCTATTGCTACTTCACTGTGTGCTGATCAGATTATATGCATTCACCAATGTGAATATCTGTGATTTGGTGGAGTGGATTTGCCTAGATTTCAATACTGTTTATACCCATAATGGACTGGGTTAAGTTGACTCATTTTCGGTGGTGATTTGGTGGAGTGAATTTGCCTAGATTTCATTACTGTTTATAACCATAATAGACTGAGTTAGGTTGACTCATTTTCGGGCACCTCTTTGGTTTGTAGGGTACTCACAATACCCACAAACAAAAGAGGTTCAACAAGATTCTGACTACAGTTTACAGAAAAAAAGGGGTCACGGTATGGACACCTACTTCTCCTTAGGCCCATTTGTTTTTGGGACTGATGTTCCTTTGTTCTGCTCCACTGTTCCATTGAAATCTTGTTGGTGGTATAAATGTTTTATCTGGGATTAAGAAATTAAATCAGTTCTGAGCTCACAAACTAAAATGGTATGCAACCTAAGACATTTGGGGTGTTTGATGTGCACTATGCACAGCAATCACAGCATTGCAGTGCTGTATTGATCCTGTGAAGAGTGTATCTTCAAGCAGCTTTAATATACATTGACAAACCTTGGCCGCATTGCATTGAAAATTAGTTTAGGTCTGTTTATAGGTCTATTTTAGTGTTTTGGCAGCCCACCTAATGCAACCTACTGTATGTTAATGCACAAAATCATGTTCAGTGACAACTGTGTAATTGCACTGCGTTGCACTGCACAGATGTGAAGTGGAATCACTGAGCCTAACTCAAAAATTAAGGAGGAAATTAGAAAGATTTAAATGTGGAGAATTATGGCATAGATAAGAGTCAGAAAATTTGCTAACATGCACTCTTAACAAAGAACTGGTTCTGGGTTTTTACCTTTCACTACACAGTTTCAGTTGAAATTGTAATGTGTTTATGTAGGTACTATAAAGTCAAAAAAGCAAAGGTGGTTCACAAGCGGCCTTGCCCAAGAGTGTGGAGACTTTAGGTCAGAGTCTAGGTGCTTTTTCACACTTTGCTTCACACTGATCTCAAGAGAAATCCGTATGAAGCCCTTCTTTGTAAACTGATTAATGAACTACTATACTCTGAATGACAATTGGCCTTGTACTTCTTTACTGCAACTAACTTGACTATTTTGAGAGCCTGGAAAACCCCATCTCTTAGCTTCGAAGCTATCAAAACCATATGAATGACATTATGGTCAATGAGAAATTGACAGCCATATTATCAGATAACCATGAGACATTTCTTTGGGTTTGGCAACCCTGGATTGCCCACGCACAAGCCATATTGGTTCGATGATACTCTTTTTTTCCTTTTCTTTATCTTGTTTTCCCTTCCTCTGTTTCCTCTGTCTTCTTATTATTTGGTTAGCTAGCATAATAATCTGGCCACCAGGCGTTGGCTTGGACGGTTACTCTATGTGTAACTCTCATTCATGACAATATAGAATGTTTGGTCTGACATTTTAAGGTTTATATGTATACATAATTTGACATGTGGTTTGATGTTTCTGTATTATTGAAACCTACACATTGGCTTGGACTTGGAATTTGTATACCATAAACCTTTGTGCCTTGGTTATGTATGTTCTTCCAGCCTGCACCTATACACGTTGTACTGTAACTGTCCAGTAGTTGGCCCTGTTTGTTTGACTGCACAATAATAAAACCTTTTGTAAAAGAAAAAAAAGTAAAGGTGGCTAAGAAGCTTAAACTTCCTCAAATCAAACTCTGGGTGAAAAAAAAGTCCCCTGGATGTGTTAAAAAAGCAGCTGCAGTACCCACTGGTGCCCACAGTATCTTTTTTCTGCCACTGGAGTACTCAGTCTTCCACATTAAATTACATCCAGTGCCAATTAAACCAGAAGACTGAGGACATCAAATAGGTACTGAGTATCAGGGACCTGCCCTAAAATATGCACTGCACTCACAGTATAATGATATTAGTGCAGATTTTTACATCATTGAATACTGCCCATCCCCTGGTAAGAGGAAGAAGGTCCTGTGAATTATGCAACCAGCATGAAGACATCTGGTGAAGGTAAGTATAGAATTATTTCACTTGCTGTTGTCTTTGGTTGTTTCTACCTCCATCTGGCTTCTGGGTTTCCACAATATAGTACAGTATTTCTTTGGCTTACCTTGCATCCTTTTTTCAATCTCTCATCTCACCCACTCTGTTATGCCTCACTATTATACTGTATGCGTTAGTCTATTTGTGGAGTGGAGTGGAGTGGGTTTTGAGATCTCATCCTATGTATTAGCTATTGTCTGCATGTGTTGTATGTATTATCTTTTAGCCACTTGAACTTTAAAAATATATTCACAACCCTGGAAAAGGAGCAGTCTGATGTGCCCGACTTTTATTCTTTATTATGTATAAGTATTAAAAGGAGGCAAAACATACTTACATGGAGCAGGGTGTCTAGGGGGCCTTTACATTGAAGTTTAAAAACAGTAGGTTGAACTGTACTATAGGGGGCCTTTTGGCTAAGATCAAGTGTAGTATCTGTTCTTATCAGTCGGTATGGACCTCAGCTAGTACCGGTATGAACAAAACCCGGAGCGCCTGGAGGTACCGGGGTATGGGGAGTAGGTCATCCGGGAAAGCATGTGGGGACCGCCGCCTTCTGATTTGAATGGGTTGAACTGTTCTAACCAGTTTGAAGGGAGCAAGAAAGCCGGTCTGACTGGGTGGCCGTAGTAATTGCTCCTGGATGTAATGGGCTGAGGAACAGGATGGAGATGGGAGGGCTTTCTCTCCTGGGTTTTGATTCTGGCCTTGCAAAAGTCCTGTCCCCAGTGGAAGGTAGACTCTCTCTAAGCTATCCAGGCTCCGATGTCTGCTGGTGGGGATAGGCTACACTCGGTCTGGCCGGGGGCTGAGACCGAAAAAGCCTGTGGTGTACGTGCCCCTGGGGTGGACAGCCCAGGGGTGCCTCAATTCTCACTGGTGAGGGGCAGCTCACCTGAGTTTTTGTGGCACCTTGGTCACTGCGAAAAAAACTAATTTATACCCACGCTTATGGAATAAAATAGCTAAATTATAAATCTCCAAGTGATCAAATGGTGTATAAATTCAGTGCAAAGAAATAGTATAATTATAAATGAGCAGCTGCTGCGACACTAAGAAAATCTTAGGAATGATATACAACACAAATTTAAAGCAGCGCTAGCCCTTGAATTGTATAAATAAATAAATAACACTAAGTAGCTCCTAGGTGAAAAATGTGACACTCTCAAGTAAAAAATGTGGATAATAAATTATGTTAAACAATTTTTAGAAACAACTATATATTAGATATTGTGAAAATGACAATATTTCAGTGCTAAAATACATATATGATTATAAAAAGCTGTGAAATCGTGCTAAAGTCCATAAAAAATATGAAATGATAACCCTTGGGTGATCAAAATAAGGTGCTCCGGTGCCGGTTATACAGTAAAGTGCTCCAAGGTGAAAAAGGTGCCCCTCTTGGTTCGCTACTCACCACAACGCCAATATTTAAGAGCCTCAACAGTATTGCAAATAAGCCTTGACACCAGGATAATCTCCTCTGTACGCCTTTCACTGTAAATATGGGTCCGCTTGCGCATCCACCATTGAAAGAAATAAAGGGCGTATATAGTGAAGTATGTACGTATGAGTTTATTTCTGTTTAGCAGCCAAATGCATACTTACAGCAAGTACAAGATAATTAGGCATGTACAAAGTAGTGCCTCGTGGTTACGCCGCTCGGGGTGCGTTCCACGGGCAGGAAGTGATGGACCGGAAGTGATGTGCCGCTCCGTGCGTGACAGGAAGTGCATCACCCAAGGGTTATCATTTCATATTTTTTATGGACTTTAGCACGATTTCACAGCTTTTTATAATCATATATGTATTTTAGCACTGAAATATTGTCATTTTCACAATATCTAATATATAGTTGTTTCTAAAAATTGTTTGACATAATTTATTATCCACATTTTTTACTTGAGAGTGTCACATTTTTCACCTAGGAGCTACTTAGTGTTATTTATTTATTTATACAATTCAAGGGCTAGCGCTGCTTTAAATTTGTGTTGTATACCTTGGTCACTGCACCATCACACTTTTTCTGCACCTGCCTCTTGGGGCGGGCCTTTTGGCCAGCACCAGAGGAATTTTTTATTCCTGGCCGGGGGGCCTGTCAAGGTCTTGCACTTTGGCACTTTGGCACTTCTCCACTTCCCTTTTCCCCACTCTGTTTTTCTTTGTCGTGTGTTCACATTTGTCCCTTTTTGGTTGTACTGTCACTTGCACGACTGGTATGGCGTAGGTCCTCGGGCCTGTCCTGAAAGTCTTTGGGGGGGGGGGGGTGGATATGGCCTTCTGGCTCTCATGGGGTCTCCCTTCGGGGGAGCCCCACCAAGTACTTGGGGTGGGCTGTTTCGGCAGTCCCCCTGGAGAACGGGGTCTGCCTAGCTTCAGCTGGGAGGACCAAAGTGAGTACCTCAGTCCCTGTCAGGAGCTTCGCACCCCGGGGGATCAGGGTCAGGGCCCTTCCTCTTTGGAGGAGGGCTATGTGTACACCTTGTGCACTTTTTGTGTGTCTCACGTTTTGCATGTGTGCACTTTTTTATGCACCGGGTGTAAGTCTTTTAAATGTGTGTTTCACACACCACAGGCTTTAAAAAAAAAAAAAATAGGGGGGCCTACCACTAAAACCAGACATCACTTTTAAAATTAGTCATAATGTAATTTCCTCATATATCACTAAATAAGTTGAATGTAACTGTCTACACTTACACATTAACAAAAAGATGCCCCGGATTTTTCATTGTGCCCCAATACATTAATGAGGCAGGAACAAATGGAAAACTTTCTTAAGGGTTAATTAGTCAGTAGATTAATGTATGTAAGGATTCTTCATTGGAGGAATGCATGACTTGACTATATCCCCTGATAAACAAACTCTGAAGTACAGCATATGTTTACACAGTCCCCGATGGGGGGTATTATCACTTAGCAGGCAAAATGTTGTCAAGTGTTGAGTGATAACATCATTATGCAGTCTGAAATAGATCAAAAAATTTTACTGCTCCTGTCTCCAGTTATTCTGGCTAGAGGTCCTGTCAATTTTCAATTTAATAAACAATGTAAAAAAATGTTTAGGTATGTTTTTTTTTAATGCTCGGTTACATTGGTCCATCTTGGACCATTGTAAGTATGCATATCTCATACCTGATTGATCATTATGTAAGCTGCAAATCTCTGTAGTAGTTGTCAGCAGCAGTCTCCAGGGTCCAGTGCCTAGTGGCTGCAATTCTGCTTATTAACAACAGGGGGTCCCTTGCTTGGCACTGCCACCATTTAGAGAAAGTCCTGTATTTTTTCAATGAATACAAGGAATTCTCTGACTAGAAGATATGACGGTCATGTCATCACTGCACTGCCTCTCCACATCATCCAACCAGAGATTGCCTTGCTATGAGTAAGGCCACATTGGCCGAAACGCATTAGCATTGTTTTACTGTATACACTTGTGTAGCCAATAAAGATTTTCAACGTTTGAGTCCACTGAGTTTTTGGCTTATTTCTATCAATGTTAAAAACACCTTGTATGCATTGAAAAAATGGGGGCAGTGCCAAGAAAGCATCCTCCTGTGGTTATTATGCAGAATTGCAGCTGCTGGGCACTGGACCCAGAAGACTGCTGCTCTCATTGTAGTAGCGGCAACTACTACAGTGATTGGCAGCTTACATAGGGATCATTCAGGTATGAGATAAGCTTATTAGCACTATAACCGCCCAATAAAAGCCATATCTTAATGTCAGCTTTCAACAGAAATAATTCTTAAAATTATGTTTTATTGGCATTAGTAGTCAAACAGCAGGGGTTCTTAACCTTTTTACAATTACATACCATTAATAGATTGCTGAATATCTTCCCATACCTCCTACTCCAAACTGCTAAAATAATTGGCATCATCAGACCTATTAGTTACAAGAATTACCTAAACATATGTCAATAGCTGTGTTCCAACACATTATGTATGTATTATGTATGTTTTTTTGAAATTTAGGATTTTTTTTCAAATACTATGTAGTAATTACGGTAACTATTTTGTATGTTATATTCTTTCATCAGCATGTGTGAGCATTATCCAAATTAAATACTCCTGTGGAAGCTATATATATATACAGCAAAACATGTCGAGGAATTGTTTGGGGTATTGTCTTAACAAGAATGAGAATTTTTCTTAAATCTGATTTTATAATAATTTTTCATAATAAAATATTGATTATTTTAATATAATGTGTTTGTTTATCTATTTGCACCTTAAAAGCCCCTAAAAATCCTTGGAAACAATTTTGTAATTATTTCAGGGTGTGGTGCAAATGGATCTTTTGGCACACTCATCTACATCAATATATTCCAATACATTAAGTTTATTTCTCCCCTTTGATCTCAGATTGGATAATGCGGAGAATCCTGTCTCATTTGTTTTTTATTATTCAGAGATTGAGTTTGTACCACCATTTTTGTCAATATAGATACCCCCAGTTAAGAGCGTCTGTCTTACAGGAACAGAGGCTAACCACTCAATAACTCGAACAAAAGGACCTTTGCACATTTTCTGCTTGGATAGTTTATTTATAACATATCACCTTGAAGTATTCATAGACATTTTATGTACAGAACATATTAAACTTGATAGTGAGTAGAGTGGTCTAAAAGTAGCATGTTAAAATAGCAAGGTGTGTCAAAACATCTAGATACTCTCCTTGCCATGGTGCTTTCAAATTAACATTGGAGTTTCTTGTGCCAACACTGTCATGGAGTAGCTAAATTCTGCATGTGGACCACTAAGGAATAGTTGTGGAAAAATAATCTTACGTTTTATAAGCTGGAGCTGTAGAAAGGGAATACTTTGCTGACTCAACATTTGCTCATTCCATTGTCTTGTTTCAGCATGTTTAAATAATAATGGATCAGCAAAATGGGATAATTAGCTCAGAATAATGATGCAGCTTGGTTGGGTAATAGAAGCACTATTTATTTACAATAGTGTGTTAAATTGCCTACCTACAAAACAGGTGAAAGTAAATTTCCTCCTGGAACGATACAGGACATGATTTATTTTAAAAGTAGTAGTTTTGTATATACACTGCTCAAAAAAATTAAAGGAACACTTTGAAAACACATAGAGTCTCAATGGTAAAAAAGATCATGCTGGATACTGATATGGACTGGGTAATGTGTTAGGATAGAAAGGATGCCACATTGTTTGATTGAAATGAAAATGATCAACCTAGAGAGGGCTGATTTCTAAGACACCCCGAAAATCAAAGTGAAAAAATGATGCAGCAGGCTAGTCCATTTTACTGAAATTTCATTGCAGCAACTTAAAATGGTACTCAGTAGTTTGTATGGCCCCCATGTGCTTGTATGCATGCTTGCCAACATCTAGGCATGCTCCTAATGAGACGACAGATGGTGTGCTTGGGGAATTTCCTCTTAGATCTGGACCAGGGCATCACTGAGCTCCTGAACAGACTGAGGTGCAACCTGGTGGTGTCGGATGAACAAAACATAATGTCCCAGAGGTGCTCTATTGGATTTAGGTCATTCAAGCGTGGGGGCCATTCAGTGGTATCAATTTCTTCATCCTCCAGCAACTGGTTGCATACTCTCGCTACTTAAGGCCGGGCATTGTCATGCACCAGGAGGAACCCAGGACCCACTGCACCAGCGTAGGGTCTGACAATGGATCTAAGGATTTCATCCTGATACCTAATGGCAGTCAGGGTGCCATTGTCTAGCCTGTAGAGGTCTGTGCGTCCTTCCATAGTTTTGCCTCCCCAGACCATCACTGACCCACCACCAAACCGGTCATGCTGAACGATGTTACAGGCAGCATAACGTTCTCCACCACTTCTCCAGACCCTTCACATCTGTCACGTGCTCTCATCTGTGAAAAGCACAAGGCGTCTGTGGTAGACCTGCCAATTCTGGTGTTCAATGGCAAATACCAATCAAGCTCCGCAGTGCCAGGCAGTGAGCACAGGGCCCAATAGAGGACGTCAGGCCCTCGGCCACCCTCATGAAGTCGGTTTCTAATTGTTTGGTCAGAGACATTCACACAAGTGGCCTTGTGGAGGTAATTTTGTAGGGCTCTAGCAGTGCTCATCGTGTTCCTTCTTGCACTAAAGAGCAGATTCTAGTCCTGCTTCTACGACCTTGTCCAGCTTTTCTAGTGTACCTGCCTGTCTCCTGGTATCTCCTCCATGCTCTTGAGCCTGTGCTGGGAGACACAGAAAACCTCTTTGCAATGGCACGTATTGATGTGCCATGCTGGAGGAGTTGGACTGCCAGTGCAACCTCTATAAGCTCCATGTATCCCCTCATGCTACAGTAGTGACACCGACCTTAGCCAAATGCTAAACTAATGAAAGACAGTCAGAAAAGATGAGTAGGGGAAAAAATTGTCAGTGGCCTCAACCTGTATAATCATTTCTGTTTTGTCTCATTGTTGCCCATCTAGTGCACCTGTTGTTAATTTCATTAATACCAAAGCAGCTTAAACTGATTAACAACCCCCTCTGCTACTTAACTGACCAGATCAATATCCCAGGAGTTTGTTTGACTTGATGCTATACTCTGATTAAAAAGTGTTCCTTTTATTTTTTTGAGCAGTGGTATAATTGTTACTTTAAGCCCGCAGTCACACTACCGCGGCACGACTCTGTACTACTTCGGGGACGACTTTTGAAGTACCGTGCACCACGACTTTGGGGCGACTTGCACGGACTTCATATAATGAATGTCTATGCAAGTCGTTCTGAGGTCGCCCCGAAGTAGTACAGGACCCTTTTTCCAAGTCGGAGCGACTTGTGTCCTATTAGAACGGGTCCTGTAGCAGTCAATGGACCACGAGGGACCGCGACTTTTCAGGCTGACAAAGTCGCCTGACAAGTCGCGTTAGTGTGAATGGACTCTAATGCTCAGGGCAAAAAAAGGATTTTTGGTTGTTTAATAAATATGAAACATTGCATAGAGAAAGATTTTAATTTTACATGGAGCTCTAGTCTCCTTTTTACATGTTCCTCCTTACCTTTCATTGAAAAAACTAAATTTGTACACGCAACTAAATGAGTCATAGTAGTAATTTGTCCTCTTCACCCCTTAGGATGTTTTAAACAGAGACAATAGGGTTGATTGAAGGGGAAATTTGCCTTTTGCATGAGACTGTTCCGCGGAGCTAAGCACATTTGGTGAAATTTCACTTTGCAAAGAATATCCCACAACATGCAAGGACAATTTAAAAAAAGAATTAATTTTCACTTGCACATGTTTGGATGATGAAAATCTTCAAACGGCTCTGCTCTGCTTCATGGGCCCCTTTCATACAGGCGCCTGAGCAGGCAGATGACAGGCCCGTTTCCGCTCATTGCGCAGAGCCGAGATGGACACATTCCCGCTCCTCTCGATGGGAAGATCAGGTGAAAATATCTGACCCGATCTGCCAGACGAATGGAAAATAGGACCATCCTCCATCTGGATTTTGCAGACATCCGCTGCTCCATTGGAGTGAATGGAAGGTCCGATCAGGTCCGCCTAAAAAAAAACTGACAGGGGCACCTGATCAGACAGCCCATGTGAAAGGGCCCACAAATTTTGATGCAACTTTGCATAGAAAACTCTGCATAGAAAACAATCAGCTTCCAGGCTTTATTAAGCAAGTTGAAGTTAGAAGCTGATTGGATAGCTGCACCAGATTTTGCATTCTCCGGTTATAGTAAATCCTCCCCCTTGTACCTTGACATCTTGTATAATGCCCCTTTTACACAGGCGTTCTGTTTTTTTTATCAGTTTGGTCAAGTTTTTTTTAAAGAAAACTGGATTTAGTTTACATCAGTTTTTCATCAGGTTTTACATGTTTTTTTACAACCACTACCAATGCAAAAATGAATGCAAAAACGTACCGTTTGTCCGTTTACATCAATTTTTTGTCCGTTCCTTTTTTCAAATGAAAGAATAATAGGGCTTTTTTCCATTTCACAAAAACAGATGTTAACTGGGGCGGATGTTAGTGGATTTCAGCGGATGATTATCCGCTGATATCCATTTGCCCATAGGAATACATTGGTGTCCATTTTTCATTCATCAATTGATGGATAAAAAAACAGACAAACAGAACGCCCGATTGAAAGGGGCATATGTAAGACCAACAGACACAGCAGTGGCTACATCCTTCCAATCTATGGTTGAGGATGAAGCATCAGCATGGAGGTTGCTTTATCGGCTTCCACCCCCTGAAAAGTTGTCCGTGTGTTCTTCTAATGCTGGGTTGCACAGGAAGTCCCATGATCGTACAAATGAATCAAACCCCCCCCCCCCATCCTTTTTGACCCCTAGGGCTAGGCAGTCCTCACTGATGCAGAGAACAGTGCTGACATGATTACATCAGCACCACTCTCTATAGGGCCATGGCTCCCTGAATTCATATTTGGGCATCATTCAAACCAGAAGACCTAGGCTATCTTTTTGGCCAAGATGAGCATGGGACTGCTCCAGATTAAAGCTGAGCATTGAAACCACCAAGCCTTATCCTGTTACATAAATAGGTAAAACAAAAGTAAAATTTAATGCCTTGACACATAATTCCAGGCATACACAGGCCCATCTTACCAAATGGGCACGCTGGGCAGTTGCTTGGGGGCCGCACTTGCTGGGGAGGGCTCAGCGCCAGCCAAGCATTAGACCCGATTCCTGTGTGCATCCCGCCGCCGAACTTAGCAGGTGTCAAGCGCCTGTTGGCCCTGCGCTGCTGTCAGGCCACTTGGGCCGTGGAGGGGGAGCCCACAACTGCAGGAATGCCTGTCTGCCTCCATGCAAATAGGCACACACAGGACAGTTGAGAGTGACTCCCGTTCGTGTGTGTGTTCACTGGACTCAGCCACCCAACTTGGAAGCTGTCATTAGCCTGGCACTTCTTTACCAATAAATATTGACTCATGGAAAATTTGCATTTTTATTTTCGTAGGTGATTGTGTAGGCAGGGCCCCAGTGCACTGCATTGCCCGGGGCCCTTTAATGCTCTTAAGATGGCACTGGGTATACAAGTTTATTGAAATGTGCTGCATAACAAATAGTTAACTGTCTAGGTTTGCTGTGTTCTCTTTAATGCACTTTCATTTAAACTGGATTATACATCTCTCACTATAATTTTGGCTGCTTTGGCTATGAGAGCTGTGGTTCTCATGCATAAAAACCACAGTGTCTTTAATACACCCCCCCTCCCAATCCCCTTTTCCGTTTACTGAACACCCTTTATTCTGTGAACTATACCATAAAATCATGAGAATTTGTCACATTTTAATAAAAAGCACTATCAACATAGAAACAAGTGTATCATTTTTATTGAAATATATTAAACCCATGTAAAAATCTTTATCTATTGAGTGCAGTGTTTAGACACAAGTCTTGTGTGTTTTGTAGATTGGATGTCTAAGGTCCATTAAGATCCATTGAATAGGATTCCATAACCTAGAGCATTGTTATTTAGTAGAATACTAAAGCCATTAACCAGCTCTTCCTTAAAAGCCTTCATTAGATGCCAAGAGCTCAATCATCTACAGACTAAATATTTCTATTTTAGGTAAGACTAGGAGAAGACTGTTTATTACCAAAAGTTTTCAGTAGAAAAGAGACGCTTATGACACTCCATTCATCATTCACAAAAACACAGTTTGTAATGTAGTGGTTCATCTGTGATTGATAGCAACAAGGTGGGTACTGCAACCCTATCCCTTGGGACCACTGCTTTGATACCATATGGCACTTTTCCACTGCAAGTACCGGCTCGTACCGGCTCGGCTCTACTCGGCCCTGCTTGGCCTGGTTTGCTTTTCCACTGCTGGTACCGCATGGTATAGTGTCGGAACGGTTCGGTACGGTACGGTATAGGTTTGCTTTTCCACTAAAGTAGTACTAAAGTTAAGTGGGTGGGATAACAACGGGGTGGGTGGGATTCTCTGACCAATCAGTGGCTAGTAGTGACTGCATGCAAAGGATTGTGGGATATGGTACCAGTTTGGTACCTGTTGGAACCACAATCGAGTAGGTACTGTTTTTTCAGAGCCGTACCGTACCGTACCGTTCGGTTCCATGCAGTGGAAAAGCAAACCTATACCGTACCGTACCGAACCGTTCCGAACCTATACCATGCGGTACCAGCAGTGGAAAAGCACAAAAGCGTGCCGAACCGGTACGGTTCCATGCAGTGGAAAAGCGCCATTAGATCTTGATATTTAAATATTGTGCCTCTGATAATGGTTAAATTGAAAAAATATTTACAACAGCCAAGTGCATAAGCTGCCTGTAGGATGATAAACTTCACCTTTATAAAGTGTGAAGGGAGGCCACCTTAGACAATAGGGAGCTGAGAAGAATGGAAAGGATTGGGTTGCAGCAGGGCTGCCAATAAGGGGATACCACTGGACCTACTGTGCCCAGACAGCTGAGCAGAAGGAACGGGATCCTGGACAGGAGAGGGGTGATGGGTATGATGGGGAGGCGTTTACAGGAACCAATTCCCTGTAGTTCCCACCTGCAGTAGCTGAAAGCTGGCTTCTCCTCCTTTCCCTCCTGCTGGCTTTCAGATGCCCAGGCCCCACTGCTCCCCCCCCCCCCCAGCCAGCTTCCCTTCCTTTCCCTCTCTCTGCTGGGAGGGGCACAGGGGGATCCTTTCAGGATGGAAAGTGGTGTGGGGCGGGAACAAATGTTTTACTTCTTAGCCACTTCCTTTTATGAATAAACACCCGGTACCAATCGGTACCAATCACTCACTGTATTTATTCATGACTGAAGCATAGTAAGCAGTGTTGTTTATGCTTCAGTCTGTGAATGAACCGTTCATTCATTCTGAGGCTGCAGAGACTGAGATTAAGGACTGTGTCCTCAATCAATTTCTCTGTTTTAAAAGTGAGGCATCAGGGGCCTGTTTAGACCCTTGATATTTCACCAAAGCCCCCCCCCCCCCCCATCCCCAACAGGACTGTTAAAAAAAATGTAAAAAAAATATATTAAATACAATTGTAAAAATAATAAAAAAGTAAAGTACAAAACAGTCAATGGCTCATTCAAATGGGTTCTCTGACTCATACAGTGTTAAATAATGGTTTGTTTGTGCTGGAACCACCTAATACTCTATGGGGACACAGCGGCTTTACAAACATAGCCACAGGTCCTAATTTGACTAATTTGTGCCGCTGCGGGTGAATGGCCCCGAATGCACACTGTCTATGTTCAGGCGATACACCTGCACCAGCACATCTACCAAATTAGGACCCGCAGCTTTGCCCCATAGCAAAACATAGGCTACCTGCACACAGCTCCAGTCTCTGAAAACAAACACAGCTTCTGACTATACAAACCACAGCGGCATGTCCCAAGACCTCATTTACACACAGAGATTTATTTATTTATTAACCCAATACTGTTTTATCTATTAAATGTAGCAGGAATTTTGTAAGTTATGTAGCAGAGGCATAACTAGAACCAATAGGGTCCTGGTGCAAGAAACTATGAAGGGCCCCCCTAACCCCCAGCCAAGGCCCTTCCCACTGATCCCGGGGCCTGAGAGCAGCAGGACCTGGATAGGAGAGGTGGCGAAGGGGAACATATAGAGGAGCAAATCTCCTCCATTTTCCTCCTGCAGCCTCTGAATGCCTATGGGAGGGAGAGGAGGAGAAGCTGGCTTTTAGCAGCTGCAGGAGCAAAATGGATGCATTTTTTTCCCTCTATATGCTGCCCTCCCTATCCAGGTGTACAGGGGCAACACATGGGCCATTGAAATTGTGACCCCTGTAGTTACACCCCTGAGGTGAGTGGCAGCAGTGGTGGTTGGGTGGGGATGGAATCAGTGGCAGCTGTGGTGGTGGGGGATGGGATGATTGGCAGTGTCACTCACTTGCAGATCACTTGGTTCCCCCTCCTTGCACAGTGGGGAGCTCCTCCCCCTTCACTCTACTGGGATGGCCCGGGTCAGCTGATTTCCTCTTTCTCTGAGTCCCGACATTGCATCTCCCTACCCAACTGAACTCAATGGGTGGGCAGAGAGGATGGGTGGGGCCCGTGTGCCTGTGAGTGTGGGCGGAGAGGATGGGAGGGGGCTGTGTGCCTGTGAGAGTGCACAAAAATGACCAGTGCACTAACTCCCGGGTGGCGGCGGGCCCCCCTGCAGTGGTGGAACGCCAGGGCTCCATCGCAAGTGCGACTGCTGCGGCACTGGTAGTTCCGCTATTTTTATGTACTGTTTTTGTCCGCTAATAATTTTATTATATTTTTAGCAAAAATATAATTTTGATATTTCCTGAAGGGGTCGGGGGTGGGGGGTAGGCTGTACGGGGCCCCGTGATTTCTAACAGCGGCACTGGACTGCAGCATGACTATGAGGGTTGTGTATGAGAGTCACTGTATGCTTTATAGAATCCTCAGATTTTCAGGAAATTGCAGTTGCACTGTAAATAAAAAAGTGTTCAAGCAAGCATCAGAAGGTGTCTAGTTTATTGACCCATGACCAGGAACTTTGAAATGTACACAGTTGCATTTTATTCTTAGCATCTTTCGATTACACTTTATTGAAACTCCTTAAAATGCAGTTACAACATTCATTAGCCGGACAAGAGAACTCTGACGTGATTAAAATTTGTGGTGTTTAATTATTATTACTCATTGCTACGGAATTGTCCCCAGACGTCTGCTGCTGGTGCCGGGAAACTGACACTTCAAAAAATGTCAGTTTCCCATATCCTCCGAAGCTCTGCCATGTCCCAACTGCAATGAAATAAAGTTAATTCTTGTGGGATTTCAAAGGTGCAGCTTTCCTGTGAGGCAGCAGTGAAGTGATTGTAATCTGGGGCCCAGTCTAAAAATGTTTCCTTTTTCTAATAAAAGCTTTATGTTTGGCAGCCTTTTAAAGTGTCTTGTATTTGGAGGGTAGGGGCTGCCAGTAAAGCAGAATTAGCATTTTTTGTACAAGGTCTGCTTTAGGAAACCAAGCTGTACCAGGAACTTCTGCAGTAGAAGTTAAAGTGGTTGTAAACCCTTACATATACCCACTGAAGTATTTAGCTTCAGATGACACACAGCGATGAAGCAAATACTCCCGCATAAGTTGTACTTGTTTATCTGCAGCCTTTTAGCCTGTACAGCAAGGGTCTTCAAACTATGGCCCTCCAGCTGTTCAGGAACTACGATTCCCATCATGCCTAGTCATGTCTGTGAATGTCAGAGTTTTACAATGCTTCATGGGATGTCTAGTTCTGCAACAGCTGGAGGGCCGTGGTTTGGGGATCTCTGCTCTACAGCTTTCTAAACTTTGTACCTGTTTATCTGCCGCCTTTGTCTTCTAAAGTTTTTTAAAGCACACAGATCAAAGGCTATTTCTGTGCTTTCAGCAGGTAGGGGACAAAGATCATATGTCACACCTTGGAAAGCAGTGTAAGCTGAGGTCTGAGTGAAGGGAAAAGGCACGCCTCCCTCTACACAGGCTAATAGGAAAGCACGTATAGCTAAGGCTGTCAATCACCTTCTGTGTGCTGAGAGGGAAAGCGAGGCCGGGATTTCTTTTTTTTTTTTCTTTTTTTTTAAATAAATTATTTTTATTGATAAAAGAAGTTACAAAACAGAGCCTCTGGGCATACCCCAGCTCACAGTAGTACAACACAAAAACAAAAAACAGAAAAATAGCAGTAGAGCACACAACATCCTCGCTAACAAAATAGCACTAACCACTGTAAATAGCACTCAAGGGTGATTGGCAATCATGGCAGTTATAAGATATCAGGAATACATGTGTTGGAAGGGTACCTGTCTTGGAGGAGGCCCCTTTTTGATTGATTACAGCATATATCCATACTGAAAAAATCCCAGAAAGGGTACCAAAGGAAAAAAAAATAAAAACGGAGTACAGAAAATGAATCCCAGAGTAAGACTGTAGCTATCCTATTAGAAGAAATCCACACCAATGGATTCTTAGGGTGTCCTTCCCTCCTTTTATCCAGGGTTAGTATCAACAATAGAAGGTGACTCACTCAAACTCCATATTTTATGAAACTTTTTTGGACATCCCCTGGAGGAATAAGTCATAAGTCAGTGAGATAACTAACACTTTCCAACAATTAGAATAGTAGCGGGGGATGATCACCTTTCCACTTCAAAACCATGGCTTTTCTGTCATAGAAGAGCAACAGCAATGTCCTAATCGCTCTAGTAGATGCCAAGGCATTGACTAGATCGAGCAAGCACACGTCCACTAGTGGTCAACAAATGGATTAAATGCTAGGACGTCCAACCAAAACTCACTAATGCGAGGGCAATGGCAAAATATATGAAAAAAATCTGCTGGGTGGCTTTGCAGCATCAGCAGTTATGGGGCACCCCATGATATATTCTGTGTAGTCTAGATAGTGTTAAGTAGAGCATATGTTATCATTTAAATTGTATTAGCTTGTCTCTTGTTGCCACTACTTGAGAAAGGGGGTATTCCCAGACATCTTCCCAGTCCTCTCCATCCATTTCTGCCAACTTTGCCCACCACCTCGAGTGCAAAGAGTCAAGAACAACATGAACTGAGGGTGACAGGACCTTATAAATGACCAATAAGGCTTTTTTCAAGAAGGGGTTACATAGAAGAGACTCCAAATTATCAGCTATTAAATGAATTGGATCTGTACCAAATTGTGAACGAAAGGCATGGTGAAATTGCAGAAATCAAAGTGGGAATTTGGAAGGTCATATTGGATTTTTAAATGATTAAAGGTGATCAGGGATCTCCTATCACATATGTTGTCTAATTATTTAATACCCTTTGAGGCCCAGATCGAAGGATCAGGAAGGGTCTCAAATTCTGACAGTGTAGGATTGTACCATAGTGGTGTGTAGGGAGACCAAAAGGCAGAGGTCGAGGAGAGTTTAGGCATTGTCAAATGGCAAGTCCTAATGACTGCTCTCATTAACAGGTAAGAAAAAGAAATACGGTCCGCTCACCCCTGGTATAACACCAGAGGCAGCTCTCATACTACCGTTTGGTTGCAGGTTAGCAAAGAACTTCCTGTTCTTGTCTCCTGAGTCCTGACCCAAAAAGTTTCCCTGCAAAGGCCCTGGCATCCAAATGAGCAATAGTGGTGAAATGCAGCCTCAAATCCCATCTAAATTGTTCTAAGTGAGGATCATTTTCCAGGGTCGCCGACACCACAAAGACAGCCATGGCCTCCATTTCTTGTCCCTCAAGCTGTGTAGTCTGAGAGGAATATTCTTTACATGTTGCTTTAATTACGAAGATGTACTCATCTCTGGTAGTGGCCTTGTATGCCTCCCAAACCATAGCCAAGGAGGCAGATTCCTTGTTCAGAGTCCAGAAATTGGATAGGTTTTCGCCAACCTTGACCTGTGTTCTGAATCCACCCGGGGGCTAGTCTACAATAACCGGGGTCTCGCTGATCTCCAACCCCAAGACAAGCTTGAGGGGAGAGTGATCAAACAGTCCCCTCGGCAGGTAGGACCCAGACTCCACATAGGCCAAGACAGAGGAGGTCCCAAGCATTAAATCAATACGTGAACCAGATCTATGAGGGGCAGAGAGATGGGAGTAAAATCTATTCTTCAGGTGTTTCCAGTGTCAAATCTCCGTGAGCAGGAAAGCATCTGCCCAACCCACTAGATTCGGATTTGCACCCCTATTAGGATTGGAGGTATCTAAAACATCATCTTGTATGGCATTAAAATCACCTCTTACTACTACTACACAGGCAGATAGAGAGCCAACTTTTCCTGAATGGGGTGAAGGATGGTAGGATCAAAGGGAGGTGGAGGATTTACATTAATAAATCCCAAATTGCTTTAACCACATCCCCTAAAAGCACATACCTGTTCATCATTTTGAGGAAGTGGTTGTACCGGACTGATGCCTGCAGCTAGAGGCATCTCTCCGTTACCGTTTTTACAGCAAACAGTTGGCTTTCATGTGATAACAACCGATGCGGCTAAGCAGCCGCTCAGCCGTTATCACAAGCAGTGGTTGGGGGCCCAGGTTCACTCTGCCTGGGTCTCCTGTCCCCCTGGGAGACCCGAGCCACCAGCCGGCATGTCCATGGCCATAGTATTTAAAAACGCAAATTTTGGCATTTTAAATACTTTCAAGTGCAGAGGAGGGGTTTGGGGTCTTTTAGACTCCAGATCCCTCCATAAAGAGTACCTGTCACTGCCTATTACTGTCACAAGGGATGTTTACATTCCTTGTGACAGCAATAAAAGTGATCATATTTTTTATTTTTTTTTTTAGAGGGACAGATTAAAAAAAAAGAGAAAATAAAATAAAAAATAAAATTTTTTTAGCGCCCCCCTGTCCCCAGTGTTCAAATCCTACATGTGAGGTATCGCCGCGATCGTTAGAGCGAGTGCAATCATTTTAACAAAAGGCCTCCTCTGTACTTCTAAACTAGTGACCGTTAAAATTTTTTAAAACTTCGACTATGGAGATTTTTAAGTACCGTAGTTTGTCGCCATTCCATGAGTGCGTGCAATTATAAAGTGTAACATGTTAGGTATCTATTTACTTGGCAAAAAATAGTCTTTCACTATATACAAAATATTGGGCTAACTTTACTGTTTTTTTTTTTAATTCAGTGAAGTGTATTTTTTCCTAAGAAATTGCGTTTGAAAGACTGCTGCGCAAATACCGTGTGACATAAAATATTGCAATGACCGCCATTTTATTCTACAGAGACTCTACTAAAATATATAATGTTTGGGGTTCTTAGTCATTTTCTAGCAAAAAAAACTGATTTTAATTTGTAAGCAAGAAATGTCAGAAATAGGCCTGGCCTTTAAGTGATTAAACTCTAGAAATAAAATAATATATCAACCCCCAGGGTCAGTCATGACCTTCATGACTGTGTATGGTAAATATTTAATTAGGAGGATGGCAACCCCTGTAGCATAGGCTGAATTGGAGGCATTGAAACCCTGTTTAACCCAGGCCTTGTGGAGGGCCAGGATTTTATTACCCATAACATGGGTTTCCTGTAGGAATAGGATGAATGGTTTATGGGTCTGCAAATACTTGAAAATCAAGGAACATTTGATTTTATCATTAGGACCCTTAATGTTCCATGAAATTAACTATTAAGCCATATTCAAAGGAAATGAGACATGGTTCAGGAAGATCAGGTAGAGCCCAACAGGCCCTCCAGGGAAGCCTGGAAAAGGGGTTGCCATTTCTCAAATATGAAAATCTAGAAATCCTCCAAAAGAAAAAACTGCCTGAAAGGATGCAAGGAAGTTGAGCAAAAGAGAACACCCCAACAAATCAAACTCCCTACCATGAAGCTTAACAGCAAACATAAACTAGCTATTACAGTTTTATTCCCAAAACATAGTGCAAACTATGTCCACTAGGTGGCAGAGTCCTCCTCCAAATCCAGGCTCCCAGTGGACTAACTCCAGTGAAGTGAGAGGTGAAAAGAGAACAATTGTATGTAAGCCTGAGAGTGGAGCTCCCTAAAACATTTATATATGTGGTTGAGAAACAGGGAAACACCGCAATAAGGGGCAATACTGATGTAAGGATCCAGGTCATAGAGAGAAGTAAGGGGAAATTACACATGACCGGTGCAAATAGGAACTGAAAAAAGAGTCTCAGAGTCTTCTGGTGAGGCACATCAAAAATGGCAGCAGCACATGACAGTAAAGACCATTATAATGAAGCTAGATTGGGGCCTCACCATGAAAATATATGAAAAACCAAGGAGCATCACAGTTTACCATTCCGGATCATGAGTTAGGAAGAAGTAACAGGAACAGGGGACCAAGACAAACTAAGAAAGATCTGCACCCTCCAAGAATCAACGCAATCTGGCCAACCAGTTATCTGCAGCCTCTGAGGATTTGAAAAAGCGGACAGAACCCCCATGCAGTACACAAAGGTGACTTGGATACAGCATACTGTAGGAAATGTTCTTGTCACAGTTTTTTGTGGATTTCAGTGAAGGATTTGTACTCCTTTTGTAGCTCAGCCGAGAAATCTGGGTATAGGTGGACCATGGTGTTTTCATAAGGTAGGGAGGGAGGTTTCCTGGCAACTAAGGATACAGTCACTGTCTCTGTAGTTTAACCACTTAATGACCGGTCCATTTAGATTTACTGCTACAGAGCGGCCGCTCTGCGCAATACCACTTATGAGTGAGTGTGACAAGTAATCTAGCAGTGGCAGCCCGTGCTCCATCTTTTTGTGGGGGTGGAAAACAAACCACCTGCCACACCCCCCCCCCTCATTGGTAAACTATACACCACCCACCCATCACTCGCCCGTCCACCCACCAGCCCTGCACTTACCCCATCGAGGTCACGGGCAGCCTAGGGTTCCCACTGCGTCTCCTCTTCCTCCGCGGCCAATACAAGTGTGTCTCCTCCCGGCCAATCAGATCTCAGGGCCCGCTTCCTGATTGGCCGGGATGAGAAGCAGGGAGACAATAGCGAATAATAATTTGCTATTATCACCCCCATTGAAATCCGTGCGTCCAGCGCCCTGCATGTAGATTAGGGGACGGGCGCATAGATTAGGGGTGCGGCACTCCTGTGCCCCTAATAGAGCGACCACCACTGAGATCTAGTTGTTTTTTTTTTGCTAAGTAGGGAATGAAAACAACTAGATCCCCAGTAAACGCTGCACGCAATACACACACACACAAATACTTAATAGGCACATATTTAACCCCTTGGTCACCCTAGATGTTAACCCCTTCCTGTCCCGTGTCATTAGGACAGTGACCATTCATATTATTAGCACTGATCACTGTCATAATGGTACTGGTTATGTCAGTGGCAGTTAGTTAGTTCTCACAAAGTGTCAGTTAGTGTCAGATTGGTCACCACACTTCCGCAGCTCCGTTATAGGTCGCTGATCGCTGCTGCATTACGAGTATTAAATAAAATAAATAAATAAAGATTTTATTATATACCATAGATTGTAGACACTATAACTTTCACACAAGCCAATGAATTATTGTGATTTTTTTTTTTTACCAAAGACATATAGCAGAATACATTTTGGCCAAACTTTATTTAAAGATTTGATTTTTTTTTTCCTATTTATGAGATGTTTTTTTTTCTTTTTTTTTTTTTAATTTCAGTCTTTTTTCTTTTATATAATAATAAAAAAAAAAAAAACCCAGACGTGATCAAATGCCATCAAAAGAAAGCTCTATTTATGTAAAAAAAAAGATATAAATTTGGTACAGCGTTGCATGATCGTGCAATTGTCAGTTAAAGTAGCGCCATACCGTATAGCAAAAAATGGCCTGGCCATGAAGCAGGATAAATCTTCCGGAGGGCAAGTGGTTAAGATGCAGACTAGGAAGGGACACCATAGTGCACACAGTGTTTTCTTTCCTGTGGGCACTCTGTGTGCCTTCTCTACTATTACTAATAGATAGACGACATCTCAATCAAATGAAGTAACTCTTTGAAAAAAGTCTCCGCAAATTCTGCTGGCTTCATCCCCTCCACACCTTATGGTAAGCCGAGGACCCAAACATTATTGCGGCAGAGCCTGTTTTCTGCGTCGTCTGTCTTGACAACTAGGTTCCGGACTGTAGTCTGCAGACACTGGAGAATATCAATGTGTTGAGCTGTGACATCCTCCGTAGCAGAAATCCAGTTTTCTGTCTCAGAGAAGTGTCCTCTGATCTTGTCCAGATAATTTCTGATAAAGTTGCACTCTTCAGCCACCCAATCGATCCAGACCAGGAGAGAAGTTTTACATTGCTTGATGGCTCCCAGGATGACATTTGTGTTGTCTGTTTCTGTCAGGGTTTGCCTGGAGCGTCTGACGCTGTGCAGAGACCCATAAAGACTCTTCAATCTGCACCAAAGAGGAAGGGAGGGCACGAAGATGATCCTCCACAGCCTGGATGTCCTGTGTCGAGAACGACTCAGGCAACACAACGCGTTGGAACACATAATTGCCCATGAATGGAGAAATTCCGGGAGACGAGTTAATGGCTGAGTCCCTTTCTAACTCTGCCCAGGGTAGCAGATCAACCCAATTGTCCAGATGGTCAGAGATATAGCAGCAGGGAAATTGCTCCAGAGCTTGGTTGAAACGCTAAGCGGCACCATTGGACTGGAGAATGGTAGGCCGAGGAGAAGGAGAGTCGAATACCCAACTGGGAGCGCAAGGTGTGCCAGAACCTAGAGACAAACTGGCTCCCACAATCTGAGACAATCTCTTTAGGCAACCCGTGTAAACAGAAGACCTCCCTGGCAAATACCGAGGCAAGCTCCTGAGCGGTAGGCAGCCTCTTAAACGGAACACAGTGGCACATTTTGGAGAACCGGTCGACAGTCATGAGGATAACCGTGCAACCACGAGATGCGGTAAGTTCCATAGAAAAATCCATGGCCAGGTGAGACCAGGGATGCTCCCCATTGGGAATGGGATGCAGTAGGTCCAAGGTAAGGTGCCAAGGAGATTCCTCTAGCTTACAGAAAAGCCCATTCTTACGTAACTGTTGCAACACCCGTCTGACATCCAGGTAGTGTGATTCAATGGAGTCTGAGTGAAAGTCAAGTGGAATATCTTTTATTTTTTTAAGTTTTGGATGGAGTGGGGAATGGAGCCTCTTTTTTCTACCATTTATTGTTATAATCGTAGTAAGTAGGGGGGGAGGGGCAAATTGTCATTATAATCACACTAAATGTTAAGAGTAGGTCTATTATATCACATTTTATCTTAATATTTTTACATAGCAGAGCAGCTAGTGGCATTTAGGGATGATCGAACGGTTCGGGTCGACCATCGGTTCGACCCAAACATTGGATGTTCGATATTCGGCCGAATACCGAACTTTTTGCGGCAAAAGTTCGGTATTCGGCCACCAGAACCGCCCAAAATGCACTGGGACAGGAACTGGGCTTTAAAAGCCCGTGATTGGCCCAGAAACGTCTGCAAAAGCCAATGAGGGGGCAGGAGTCTCCTAGGAACGTGATTGGAGTGACTACGGGGACCAGAGGCCAATCAGGAGTGAATACGCCCCACACTATATAAGATGGCCCCGCCTAACCCCTAGCACAGTTATCCAGAGCCTGTTGAAGAGAGTTGAAGCAGTTCTGTCTGACTCCTGCTTGCTACACTACATTTCCTACATATCGAGTGGTTCTAAAGCTCCATATAGCAGAATTGTATTTAGCTTACAGCCAGTGTAGTTAGATACAGCGATTGTGCTGGTTCTTAGAGTTAAAAAAAAAAAAAAAAAAAACTTAAGGGACAGTGTCAGTCTTCTGCTGTATGGAGCTTTCTATTTAGTGGAAAGGGATATCTAGTGTAGTTAGGGAACTTTGTACTACATTAGTTAGATTTGAAAATTTAGTTTCTGTAGGGAAAGTGTGAGGGTTCTGTTTAGTGAGCACGTGGCACAGTGCTGCTGTATCACAGCAGGTATACGTGCTTGCTAGGCAGCAAAATACAGTGACAACTTAACGCCTGTTGTTCAAAGCGTTAGGTGCACTGTACAAAAGCCTTTGCAACTGTGCGTGACACGCAACTGCTGTGCTGTATCCAGCGACAACTGTGGGTCGCATAGCAGTGTGCGTTTTTCACCGCACACAGTTGCCAACGCATCAGTGACAACCTAACGCCTGTTGTTCAAAGCGTTAGGTCCACTGTGCAAAAGGCTTTGCTACTGTGCGTGAACCGCAACTGCTGTGCTGTATCCAGCGACAACTGTGGGTCGCATAGCAGTGTGCGTTTTTCACCGCACACAGTTGCCAACGCATCAGTGACAACTTAACGCCTGTTGTTCAAAGCGTTAGGTGCACTGTACAAAAGCCTTTGCAACTGTGCGTGACACGCAACTGCTGTGCTGTATCCAGCGACAACTGTGGGTCGCATAGCAGTGTGCGTTTTTCACTGCACACAGTTGCCAACGCATCAGTGACAACCTAACGCCTGTTGTTCAAAGCGTTAGGTCCACTGTGCAAAAGGCTTTGCTACTGTGCGTGAACCGCAACTGCTGTGCTGTATCCAGCGACAACTGTGGGTCGCATAGCAGTGTGCGTTTTTCACCGCACACAGTTGCCAACGCATCATTGAGAAATATGCCTGGTAGACCAAGAAAAGGCATACGTGGCCCTGCTGCGGAAAGGGGCACAGCTTCTAGGGTGTCTAGAGGCAGGGGTGGACGTGGTGGTCAGTCCTCAGCCAGGCCACCATTTGGATTGTTCTCCGGCAGTGGCCAAGCTATACGTCCACAGTATGTACAGGAGGTGGTGGACTATATGAACAAACCCTCATCATCGGCATCATCTGCAACTACAGTGACCCAGGCAGAGAAAAGTGGTCAGTCTTCTGCAGTTGTCAGAACAAATACAGATGAGTCCATGTCCACCTCATGTCCTCCCTTAGACCCAATTTCAGACATGGCAGAGGAGTCAGCTGAGCTGTTTGACCACAGTGTCGGCCATCTACTCCAGCCTGATGCTCAGTCCTTTATGGAGTCTGATGTTGGGTCTGAGTTTGAGGAGGAGGCAGAGCAAACAAGAGGGGAGAGCAGACGGCCCGCTCCATCTAAGGCCGCACCTGTTGTCTCCCAGGCCAGGCCTGATGCTCAGTCTTTGATAGAATCAGATGTTGGGTCTGAGGTTGAGGAGGAGGCAGAGCAAACAAGAGGGGAGAGCAGACGGCCCGCTCCATCTAAGGCCGCACCTGTTGTCTCCCAGGCCAGGCCTGATGCTCAGTCTTTGATGGAGTCAGATGTTGGGTCTGAGGTTGAGGAGGAGGCAGAGCAAGCAAGAGGGGAGAGCAGACGGCCTACTCCATCTAAGGCCGCACCTGTTGTCTCCCGGGCCACTATACACACCTCATCTTGCTGGGCCTTTTTTGAGACATCCCATGCAGATAAAACAGTTGCGATCTGCAAGATTTGTAAGAAGGGTATAAAACGTGGCAAAAATGTCAACCACCTGGGTACAAGCTGCCTAAACAGGCATTTGACAACCCACCACTCGGCCCGTTGGCAGGAGCATTTAAAGAACCCACAAAAGGGCCAAAGATTGGTCAGTCGGCCTCCTAGTTCTCCTCGCGCTCCTCCTCATGCTCCATCTGCTCCACCTGCACATCAGTCTGTTCCTGGCCCTGCTATAGTCACTCGTCACCTGTTGGCAGCCTCCACTGGCAGGGATGATGATATAGCAGGCAGTGTCGCATCTACCTCCAGCACACCACCAGCTGTATCATCTAGACGCCAAATTTCGATTCCACACATGCTGGAACGAAAAAAAATGTATACTCCCCGCCACCCACATGCCCAGCGTCTAAACAGTAGTTTGGCTAAACTACTGGCTCTGCAACTATTACCATTTAACCTGGTAGAGTCTGCTCCCTTCCGTGACTTCGCAAAATGTGCAGTTCCACAGTGGCAGGTGCCAAGTCGGCATTACTTTTCCCGTAAGGCCCTGCCATCCCTATACCAACATGTGGAAGGCAATGTAGTGTCATCCCTGGCCAAGTCAGTCAGCCGTAAGATACACTTGACGGCTGACACTTGGTCAAGCAAACATGGGCAGGGACGGTACATTTCTGTCACTGCTCACTGGGTGACACTGCTTGCCAGTGGAAGGGATTGTAGCCAGGGCTCGGTGCTGCAGCCAGTGTTGCCCCCACGTCTGCAAACAGCTGGTGGTGTCGCTGATCCGGGTAGATCGATCACTTCTACCCCCTCCTGCTCCTCCTCCTCTACCTCCTCCATGCCCTCCTCTGCAGAATGGTCCTTTGAATATGATGAGATACCACGTAAACGTTCAAAGGGCTATTCTATGTCTCAGGCCAAAAGGTGTCACGCAGTGCTGCAGCTTGTGTGTCTAGGGGACAGGCAGCACACTGCCCCTCAGATTCTTGGGGCTCTGCAGGCACAGGCCCAGAGGTGGTTGACACCACGCCAGCTGCAGCCAGGGATGGTGGTTACTGATAATGGGTCAAACCTCCTGGCCGCCCTTCGTCAGGGAAAGTTAACCCATGTGCCATGCCTGGCGCATGTCCTGAATCTCGTGGTACAGCGGTTTTTGAACTCGTACCCGGGAATGCAGGATGTGCTAAGGATGGCAAGAAGGGTGTGCAGTCACTTCAGGCGGTCGTACAGTGCCACTGCACGTTTGGCCGAAGTGCAGCGCGAGTTTCACCTGCCGGTACACCGCCTCATCTGTGACATGCCCACCCGCTGGAACTCCACCTTGGCTATGCTGCAGCGCCTGTACACGCAGCAGAGGGCCCTCAATAAATACCTATGCGAGTACGGCACCAGCACTGGCTCTGCGCGCCTGGGCTTCTTTTCACCACGGCAGTGGCTTTTGATTAAGGATGCATGCGCTGTCCTCTCGCCATTTGAGGAGGCCACAAGGATGGTCAGCCGGGACAGCGCATTCATCAGTGACACCCTACCGGTACTGTTTTTGTTGGAGCACACTCTGCGTGGCATTATGGACAGGGCACTGGAGGCAGAGCAGCAGGAGGAAGAGGAGGACTTCCTTGCCTCTCAAGGCCCCCTTTATCCTGAGAATCCTGACCCCATTATGCCTAGCTCCCAGAGGCCCGAGCAGGATCCAGGGGTGGAAGAGGAGGAGGAGGACGATTCTGCGGGAACTTTTGCAGGGTTTGAGGAGGAGGAGGAGGAAGACATGCGGCAATCTGCAAGGCCTAGTTTGACTCCCTCGGGACACTTTGGAGTAGTACGTGGCTGGGAGGAGGAGGAGCCCATTGAAGATAATGTCGTTATGAGTGACCCCGAGGAGTCAGCTTCTCAGGCCTTCGCTAATTTGCGACGCATGGGAAACATCATGCTCCAGAGCCTGCGAAAGGACCCCAGAATCAAGGCCATTAAAGAGACTAACCACTATTGGTTGGCCACCCTACTTGACCCCCGGTACAAGTGTAAAGTCTCGGAGCTTTTCCCATCCACCCATAGAGTCCACAGGATCAAATCCCTTGAGGACAGTCTCAAGAGGAATCTGGTGAACATGTTCCCCGACTCCCGTAGGGTGCAGGGGCGGGGACAACCTACCATGGATTCTACTGGTGGTCACGAGAGGAGCGTTGGAGAAGGCGTGCGGTTGACGGATGCCTTTCGGTCTTTTTTTAGTCCTCACCGCCCAGGCCTCTCAGCTGCCACATCGCATCGACACCGTCTGCATCACATGGTGGACGATTACGTGAGGGCACAAAGTGACACAGAGGGCTTTTCATGTGACGAATCCGATCCACTGGCATACTGGGTCTTAAGATTAGACCACTGGCCAGAACTGGCCCAGTATGCCATGGAGTTGTTGGCCTGCCCTGCTTCCAGTGTCCTATCGGAACGGGCATTCAGCGCAGCAGGAGGATTCGTCACAGACCATCGAACTAGACTCTCCACCGACTCAGTCGACCGTTTGACATTCATTAAGATGAATCAGTCGTGGATATCAAGCTTTGATGCACCTGATGCAGACCTTGTAGACTAGGCTATCGTTGTGATGTGGCAGTTGAGCCTCAGTTTAAGCCTGGACCATGGTGCCACCCTCAAACCCTCCTCTCATTCTCTTTACGTTCACAGAACCTCATTTTGGTTATGACAAAAACGACAATGTTTGCGCACCTGTTCCACAGGTGCACACCTTTACAATTTTTGGGCCTCCTTCAACACCAGCTCTTTGGGGTTAAGGTGGGGAGGCTATGCTAAAACAAAAACGACAATGTTTGCGCACCTGTTCCACAGGTGCACACCTTTACAATTTTTGGGCCTCCTTCAACACCAGCTCTTTGGGGTTAAGGTGGGGAGGCTATGCTAAAACAAAAACGACAATGTTTGCGCACCTGTTCCACAGGTGCACACCTTTACAATTTTTGGGCCTCCTTCAACACCAGCTCTTTGGGGTTAAGGTGGGGAGGCTATACTAAAACAAAAACGACAATGTTTGCGCACCTGTTCCACAGGTGCACACCTTTACAATTTTTGGGCCTCCTTCAACACCAGCTCTTTGGGGTTAAGGTGGGGAGGCTATACTAAAACAAAAACGACAATGTTTGCGCACCTGTTCCACAGGTGCACACCTTTACAATTTTTGGGCCTCCTTCAACACCAGCTCTTTGGGGTTAAGGTGGGGAGGCTATGCTAAAACAAAAACGACAATGTTTGCGCACCTGTTCCACAGGTGCACACCTTTACAATTTTTGGGCCTCCTTCAACACCAGCTCTTTGGGGTTAAGGTGGGGAGGCTATGCTAAAACAAAAACTACAATGTTTGCGCACCTGTTCCACAGGTGCACACCTTTACAATTTTTGGGCCTCCTTCAACACCAGCTCTTTGGGGTTAAGGTGGGGAGGCTATGCTAAACAAAAACTACCATGTTTGCGAACCTGTTCCACAGGTGCACACCTTTACAATTTTTGGGCCTCCTTCAAAGCCAGCTCTTTGGGGTTATGGTGGGGAGGCTCCGCCAACACCAAAACTACCATGTTTGCGCACCTGTTCCACAGGTGCACACCTTCATAATTTTTACGCCTTCTTCAACACCAGCTCTTTGGGCTTACAGTGGTATGGCTCCGCCAACACCCAAACAACAATTTTTGCGCACCTGTCACACAGATGCATATCATTGTAATTTTTTTCCTTACAAAGGCAATTATTGCTTTCATTACCAGCACTTTCATAGGGATATGGTGTCAAGGCATCGTCCGCACCACCAAATGCCCAATTTTTAAGCATCCTTTACTTCTATTCAAAGTCAAGAGACAACAGTATTCATCCAAAACATCTCTAATCTTGTTCACTCTGCACTACATTGTGGCCCCTACCCCTAACCCTCAATGTATCCGTGCATATATGTCTGTTTCTTGTGAGATTTCAAGTTAAAGTGCACCAAACACCATTTTACATGAAATAAAGTGCAATTACATACATCTTTGGACTTCTTGAAACATTTGGTAATAAAAGCCCCATTGTGGAAATACACCCGTTAATTATATGCACATTTAAAGAGACAGCACCTTTTTCCAAAAAAACCTCTAATCTTGTTCCCAGTGCACTGCATTATGTCCCCATCATACACATTGGCTGAGCCGTTGATTAGGAGCAAAAGAAAGGTGCGGTTAAGCAAAAAAGTCATTTTTGAAGGTTTGGTATGCTGTAATTCTGGTTCTGGACATGCTACAGAGCTGAAACTTCACAGGTACACCTTTTAGACCCCCCAGACACTAAATCCAAAGAAATCTCTTTTTTTTTTTTTTTTTAATTTTTTCAATAATTGGCTATCTATCAAAAACGACAATTTTTAAGAACTTTTTTTTGTGTGATTAATAGTCCCTGGGGCATGACCCAGAACCCTAGGCACTTTTTAGGGGCATTTATTGGGTTTTAGGGCTTAAAAATGGTGTTTTTTGATTACAGAAGTTCGGGTCCCATTGATTTCAATGGGGTTCTGAAATCCGAACCGAACTTTCGTGAAGTTCGGGTGTTCTGGTCGAACCGAACTTTTCAAAAGTTCGATCATCCCTAGTGGCATTATCTGCTCCACTCATTGTAATTTGAGTCAATGGTATTCTGGACCTGGCATTTTAATCATCCTTTTTGATTCATGTATGGGCACAGAGACTGTACAGAAGTCAATCAGTACCGCCCTGTTGGATTTTTGTCACTGTTTTAGTGCTGCAGGCTTTGGCTGATCAGTGGAAATCTCCCCCGCTGTCAGAATACAATAGCTCAGTGGGAGAATTCTCGACGTGGATGAGGGAACTGGGTCAGTTCTTTTTGTGCAACCCGCATGTATGGTCTGGTGTACTTTCTTTTTTATGTTACCCCTACTGCCTCAGAAATCATAGGAGCTTAAATCAAAAAAGGAGCATCAGACCTAATTATATCATTATGAATTCTTTTTTGATCTGCACATAAGTTAATTTATAATTATGTGTAAGACATGTTTTGGTCTTGTTCATATTATGCTTGTTTTAGGCAGTGAAGATATTGATTCTATATTTTTTTTCCAGTTTTTTTTCATTTTTTTTACATTTTTGTATTTGTATTGTCTTGTAGCCCTGATAAAGGGGAAGTAAGTTTTACCCTGAAACGCATGGGCTGCTTTGTAGATTTCTAAAACTGTTTTGGACTCCTTTATGAATTTGGGCTGGCCCTTTTAATTTAAGTGATATTTCTGGGAGCCCATTGGAGGGTAGCTGGTCGCTTGTGTAACCAAAGCAGGTGAGGTTTATAAATTATTTTGAAACCCCCACACCTCTTGTGTATTCCCTTGAAACCCTGAAATCTTGTGAGACTGTGTGCAGTCTGTGATGGACCCCGATACTCAAGAGGAGCATGTCCATCATATGCCCGGTAACAGAACAATACAAGATCCCACAGCCCACCCAGTCACTAGTCAGGACACAGTGTAGGGTGGTGAAAAACATGAAAACATGTTTATTGAAAACTCACAGAGAATTTATATACCACACAAAATGTGATAAAAGCTTGATCACATTATCGTATGCAAATGAAACTGTATACAGGAATATAATTAGCATAACTAAAGAATTATCAACATATACTATCTGCTAATTCAAACCCAGCAACTAATAGCTGACAGTGATATAATTAACATGAGCTAATTAACTAGACACTTAAACCAGCCTAGGTGACCAGACCATTGGGCACCTACAACTATGAATACAAAGTACTGTACAATGCACATTATTTCAAGTGTAAACACATAGATGAGAAGACAGACAGAAACAATAGGGAATCCAATTAATAATGGGAGGAAGACACTTAGGAGGCACACTATGGGAGAGACCTACTTACAATAAACACACTATGGCAGGCAACCCCAGTAATTTGAGCTGATTACATTAACATCTACAGTTATTGCTGGTTTAAGGCATAGAGGCCCCACATATGTATATGGAACCTGAAGTTCCCAAAGTCTGTGTGTTTTGGGGAGATATGAACTTAAATTCAAACAAGACCAATCCAAGGGTCCCCCAGGCAAACAACTCCTAAAGAGTAGAATTGCCTTAAAAGCCAGGGCCCATAGTTAGTAGGTAAGAGGCCACCCTGCAGTCCCCTCCAAAAGCCCCTGTCCTAGCTGGGTCTGTAACACAGTCCATTAAAGGAAAGAAGAAAAGCCACTGAAATGATGTTTCATTGTAACAGCTGTTTTATCAGTTTGACACTATAGGGTCTATTTGTAAAGCAGTGAATTTGACATTCATCAAATCACTGTGAGGAAATCTTACTGGTGCATGTGTTTTAAATGGCAATGATTGATTAACAGTGAATGTTTGGTGAAAGTCACATTCACAGTGCTGAACTTTAAGCAAAAAATGTAATACACAATTTTAGGATCTTAATGCCAAAACATATAGAGATAATGGCTTTAGGTTATTTCACTTACATTTAAAAGCTCAGTGGGAATGCCATTTTACTGCAAAGTCTCTTTTTAAGATATTTGCTGTGCAGAAGAGCTTTTTCACCGAAATAAAGCAGATGCACAAGGAGTAAAAAATGGCCAGTTTTGCCAAAGAAGCATTTTGTGAGACCTTTATATTGTGCTGTTGGCTCATAAATTACCTCCCTTGACTGCATGAAATTAGGAGCAGAAAATGATGACATTTGCAGTCTGCTAGGCACCGACAGCACTCTAGAAACAGGTAAAATATTGATGCAGACACAAAATGTAACAGTGGCTGCAAAATAAACTGGCTGATTACATTTCTTAGATCTCGAAGAGAAGAGGCAGAAAAAAGGAGCACACGTCTTATGTGTCATCTACAAAGCGGATTTTATATAGAATAAATTCAAACACCGCTTTACCTGAACTCGGTGCCATGTGCCATTGAAGAGCATAGTTAAAAATGTTTATTTAGGGTAAACGCAAAGTGGAAAGCTGTTAAAATTTTACAGGATAGTACATCAAACCTGTAGGTAGATAAGAGAACCAGAACCGTTGCAGAAGAGTGGGTTTGTTAATAAAGTTGGCAATTCCACCCAGGACAGGGCCTCCGTGAATAGGAGGGTTCCCTTCCTGGGAAATTAACCAGTAATCTAATCAAATGTATTGGCAGCAGAGGAATTACTGCATATAACAATAACCAGTATATTAATGCAATCCAGTATGGAAATAACACAAGCTTTTTATAAGAAAAGCTTATTAATAGTACAGACATCTATAGTATAAACAGGTATTATCAGCAAAGGCCCAAACAAGAATCCTGGTGGAATTGTGCACATATATCCAGGTATATTTAGTTATTAATAAAGATATCTCCAGATGAATGTTGCGACAAATTTCAGTTGCAAGGGCCCTTGAGGATTATCGTGATGTGGCAATGATAGGGAGATCCTCCAACCGTTATCCAACCATCATGGAACACAGATTTTCACCAGCAGAAACCATCAAGTGGCACTGGAACTCAGAGTCAGCCTACTCTGTCTTAGTCTCTAGTAGTTTCTAATCTGTCATGCAACCGGACCTCCTACTACCAGAAGTAGCCATGGATGCCTAAGCTGGCTTTAGATTATGCTTAATTGAGGCCTGAGCCAAAACCAGCTATAAATTCATAGATCAGAAGGGACAGGGTTAACTGAAATAAGAGAGGCTGCAAAGAAACTCTACCGCAATCAACAGGTTCACCTGCTAATATACAGTGTCTTGCAAAAGTATTCACCACTTTTTACCTATTTTGTTACATTACAGCCTTGAATTCAATGTTTTGTTAATCTGAATTTTATTTGATTAGTCAGAACACAATAGTCTAAGTTGGTGAAGTGAAATGAGAAAAAAATATACATAAAACTATTTTTTAGAAATAGAAAACAGAAAATTGGCATGTGTGTATGTATTCACCCCCTTTGTTATGAAGCCCATAAAAAGCTCTGGTGCAACCAATTACCTTCAGAAGTCACATAATTAGTGAAATTATGTCCACCTGTGTGCAATCTAAGTGTCACATGATCTGTCATTACATATACACACCTTTTTTAAAAGGACCCAGAGGCTGCAACACCTAAGCAAAGAGGCACCACTAACCAAACACTGCCATGAAGACCAAGGAACTCTCCAAACAAGTAAGGGACAATGTTTTTGAGAAGTACAAGTAAGGGTTAGGTTATAAAAAAATATCCAACTCTTTGATGATCCCTTGGAGCACCTTCAATTCTATCATAACCAAATGGAAAGAACATGGCACAACAGCAAACCTGCCAAGAGACGGCCACCCACCAAAACTCACAGACCGGGCAAGGAGGGCATTAATCAGAGAGGTGGCAAAGAGACCTCAAGTAACCCTGCAGAGCTGCAGATTTCCACACCAGAGACTGGAGTATCTGTACATAGGACGACAATAAGCTGTGGGTTCCATAGAGTTGGGCTTTATGGCAGAGTGATCAGAAGAAAGAGTGGCCATTACTTTCAGCAAAAAACAAAATGGCATGTCTTGAGTTTGCGAAAAGGCATGTGGGAGACTCCCAAAATGTATGGAGGAAGGGGCTCTGGTCTGATGAGACTAAAATTTAACTTTTCGGCCATCAAAGAAAACGCTATGTCTGGCGCAAAACCCAACACATCAGATCACCAAAAGAACACCATCAACAGTGAAACGTGGTGGTGGCAGCATCATGCTGTGGGGATGTGTTTCAGCAGCCGGTACTGGGAAACTGGTCAGAGTTGAGGGAAAGGTGGATGGTGCTAAATACAGGGATATTCTTGAGCAAAACATGTACCATTCTGTGCGTGATTTGAGGCTAGGATGGAAGTTCACCTTCCAGCAGGACAATGACCCCAAGCACACTGCTAAAGCAACACTTGAGTTATTTAAGGTGAAACATGTAAACATGTCTAGTCAAAGCTCTGACCTCAATCCAATAGAAAATTGCTGTTTTGCAAGGAGGAATGGGCAAAAATCTCAGTGGTAAGATGTGGCAAGCTCATAGAGACTTATCCAAAGCGACTTGGAGCTGTGATTGCCGCAAAAGTTGGCTCTACAAAGTATTGACTTTAGGGGGCTGAATAGTTTGCACGTTGACTTTTTCTGTTATTTTGTTCTATTTGTTGTTTGCTCCACAATAAAAAAAAAAAAAACATCTTCAAAGTTGTGGGCATGTTCTGTAAATTAAATGATGCAAATCCTCACACAATCCATGTAAATTCCAGGTTGTGAGGCAACACAACACGAAAAATGCCAAGGGGGTGAATACTTTTGCAAGGTACTGTACTGGAAGGTGACCACTACACACATTCAGTAGCACAGGCCTAGCTATCTGGCACTACTGTGCATGTGAGATAATAACCATATGATAGAGATCTGTCTGTTACTAGGATTTAGATACACTCCCAAGAAGCTATGGGGAGCTGCAGATAAACTATTAGAACATAACTACTTCTTGGAAATCCCCCTTTTGTATAACATCACAGTCCTCCAATTAGGATTTCTGTTTCAGTTAGCAGGGACAGGAAATACCTGCCAAATAACTAACTAAAAACCAACTAACTCTATTGCAAATAATAAACAAAATCTATTACCAAATACATAAAGTAGGGGGCAGCGGATCTCTCTACAATACAAATGTTATAACGTAAAATTATTTTGACTTCAGGGATTTTTTTATGTAAGAGCCGGTCCACACTAGCGTGACTTGTCAGGCGACTTGTCAGCCTGACAAGTCGCGCTCCCTCGCGGTCCATTGACCACTACAGGACCCGTTCTAATAGGAGCCACACAAGTCGCTCCCACTTAGAAAAAGGGTCCTGTACTACTTCTGGGCGACCTCGGAGCGACTTGCATAGACTTCCATTATGTGAAGTCCCTGCAAGTCGCTCCGAAGTCGCGGTGCATGGTAATGCACAAGTCGCCCCCGAAATAGTAAGGAGTCGTGTCGCCTTAGTGTGAACCGACTCTTAATGTATCGGTCTTGCATATTGAAATACCATTCAAATGTATGCACATCCTAGGTATTTGTTTATCAATATGCAGCTTGGCCGCACCCATTGGTCACCTATTGATACACTCCCTCTGCTCACTGGATTCTGCTGTGTAGTCATGGAAGAGTCTTCTCATTTATCCCAAACCTGGAATAGAGTCCACAAGCAATACGGGTGTTATTCATGTTCATTTTACATGTCCCTCTTTGCTTCCTTCTTTTTTTGATTGGCTTGGTTTATAGCAGGCATGCAGTTTATCTCCCTTTAGTCAAATCTTAAAGTCCACCTTCTCTTTCTCCATTGTTTCCACAAGACACTCTCCCTTTTCTATCAACTTGAAAGCATCTTCTTCTGTGGCTTCTCAGGATTTGATCATCTTTGCAATAGTACATTATGAAATTAAACATACTATAAAATGAAACCTGCATACACAAGTATTTTTCACAGTTCTGCTGTTTATAAACCGGATAACTATTAAAGCACTGCTTCATGAATGAAGCGTGTTGCTTACTGCTTTTTTCTTTTGAAAGCAGCCACAGCCTGAGTAGAAAAGCCTGTATTCTGTCAGCATGCTGTAGAGAAGCTCTCTGTATGAAAGCAGTGGTCTCTCTCCAGAGGTCTGATGCTCGCGTTAAGTCAGAACTAAAACGCTACAATTAAGAGTTGTATGACAAAAAGGGTAAATCTTGTTCTAGGTGTCTTTGTTTAGGTGTGTCCGTGTCAGTGTGATGACCAAATAAAGCCCTGCATCTATGTAGTAAAAAAAATACCCAGCCAACACACTAGTTTTAAACTCCTTTTCTTTTAAACTCTTATAATTCATCAACTATTTCAGTTGAATAATCCATTACAACAAATTACTAATGAAGGTTTAGAAATTAGGTCCTGAAGATGATTTAAACAGTAATGGTAAGATATATAACGCATGAAAAAATCAGTTATCTTATCTGACAGTTTAATAGAATGGGTTGTATCTGGTTTATGTCTTCTGCTTCCGGCCATACCTTATTGATCACAAAGATGTGTTATTCTCCATTATGCTTCATTGAAGAGTTAAGTATTCCAGAGTGTGGTGTCTGGGAGACTGCAGATACATATACCGTAATTGCGGCTCAATACACCTCAGGGCCGTACATTAGAGGCAAAATAGCTTCTCACGTTATTGAAGATGACAGCTGAAGAGAGCTACATAGAGAATATTAAATAACCTCCAAAAGGAAGAATCATAGACATAATGTAAATTAATGCGACTTTTCCTCCTTCTAAAAACCTTTGCGCTCTGAATAATTGTGTAAACTTCGTTCCATTTGCTAAAAATTTCAAATGGTTTCCCAGAGGTTTCGGCATCTGTTATATCTCTTACTAAAGTTTCTCCAAAGCAATTAAGAAGAGCAAAAACTTGTCTTAAACTGAAATATATTCTTAAAGCACATATCCCCCTCTGAATATGAGAGGGTCTTGGTGAAGGGTTCCAATTTACATTTTGTTGTGTGTAGAACAGGGTCAGAGACCTTTAGCATTTGGCATTGTTCTTTTGGATCAAGCAGTCATGTGAGCAGTGCTGTGTGTCCTGGGGAGAACCCAGTTTACGGAGCCCTTGGGATTAAATTTATGACTGCCAGAATAGTGCTTCTGCCTACATTCAACCCTGCACTATAGTACCACCAGTACTACTTAATACTGTACACGTTGGAATTGAAAATCAATAGAAGAGCAAATGTTAAAGGATGCTCTTTCAGGCATTGCTTTGTGTACTGCTCACTTAACTGTCAGGTTATGACCTTGATCGCTTTGTATAGCATATTTGTAAAAAGCTTCAATTTGCTTTACGTTGCAAGGAGGCTCACTTGGAAGAACTGTCAGGTTATTACCATGATTGCTTTGTGTAGCATATTTGTAAAATGCTCCACTGCCAAGACTTGAATAGGTGATTTAAAAAAAAGTGGTCATGATAAAGTGGTATGGAAGCATCTGGACCTGGGTTAATACAGGTTAGCTTAGGAGATCAGGTGGTGGTTGTTTTGGTGGGGGAAAATCGGGGGGAGGGGGTTAGCATTGGTTGAAAGGTAAAGCCCTTCTTCAAATTAAAATTCCAGCCAATACTTTTTATTTAATTTTAGATAGAGTGTGGAAGGATTAGAGGCCCTAACAGGTTTTATTGTCGTTTGTGTGTCTGTTGGGGAGATTTTCCTTACTACCTGTCAGGAGGGAAAGTGATATTAAATCTCTACAGCAGGGCACCAACAGGGCACACTCAAAAAACACATTTTTGGAGGAGCAAAGAAGGGTTATAACAATTTTCTTTTATTTAAATAAATCAAAAAATATCCCTACGCAAAGTGAAAAAAAAAGAAAAATAGAAACTACAGCACCCAAATCACAGTCTAAATACAAGAAGTGAAAATGCAATTTAAACCAAATTATGAGTGTGCTGTCCCCTTCAAGAGATTATAAATCATTAAAAAATAAAAAAATTATATAAATCCCATAATAGAAAATACAATCCTTAACAAATTTAACAAATGCAATGTTCCTTTATGCTGACAACACATAATATAAAATATTCATGCAGTGTAGTTTTCAACATTTGCAAATATTGAACAGTAACCAGTAATAAAATTAATGAAAAAATGCAATTCATATTATATATACACAATGTGACTTGATATTTGTGCTAATAATATGGACTTAAAAGCAATAAAGTTCACTATATACTGTAAAACAAAAATTGATCATATGAATAGTTCAAACTTAGGAAAAAAAAGTCCCCAATAGAAGTCCGCTTCAAGGTGAACCTGATGGAAATATGATGGAAAGGAAGATGCCAAAGGATCACACCACCAAACCAACTAGGTAGGCTCCTTACCAGAAAACCTGATCCTACAAAGAGGTCATAAAGTGCCTTACTGCTCCACAGCACCACACACTCTGGCAATGGGAATCCAATCTACAAGTCCTAAATGGATGTGCTCAGCCAAAAGGGGTTAAAAGCAAAGACAGGACTACCATAGTACAATATCCTTTAAAACTGCTTCACTTTAATAGAGCAATAACAGCAAAAAATAACAGAATAATACAGTGATAACCAACGCCGGATCTTCTGCCGGCGTGTGGCGACGTCACGTGTTCACCCCCGCCCAGTGTGTTTCACTGTAACCAGTGACTTAAGGGGATAGAGGCACAATTTTTTTATTGGTGTCAGTCATTTTTGTGCCCCGGAGGTGATCACCTTCCCATTTTTTTGCATGGGCATCACTGGGACATGAAGGGTATGTGAAAAAGAGGTTAACACCATTCCTATTCTATAAAGAAACAAATCCTGGATGGAGATGGGCTTCCAGTAACTGTAATCTATAGTGATCTGTAGTACATAGAATCAATAAAATTAACATTGCTGTAGACCAGTGGATTCTTGTAGTGTGTGGCATGAGTCACCCGTTAGACCTAAAATACACACTAACGTCATTAATTCTTTACTTCTTTTCTAATTTTGATTTTGTTCTGACTTATTTTAAAAACAAACATCCAGTGTAAAATGTTCCCAGCAATGTTAAAAACGAACTCTTACGTTGGTTTTAGATGATGCTGATTAGGTATAAAACAGGAAATGCAGGTGTCGCAAAAGCATGTGAGACTTTGGTGAAAGATTTGAGAATTGCTGATTTAGACCATTCTAAAAATATTGCATTGTACAAAAACTGTAATAATTTAGAATTGCATTTTATTAATATATTTTTTAAACATACTATGTGTATGCATATGTGTATTTGTGTATCACTATGTATCAGTATGTTCCAGTGGGTAAGTATATTTTTTTCTAAAACATGATACATTTTAGTGGTGGGGTGTATGAGATAGTTAAAACCATTCATAATTATGATGATTTTACAATTCTGGATCAACTAGCCTGTATTTTTGTATCTGACACACTTAACTGGTAGCAGCCAAATGTACTTGTCCCAGAGAAAGATGAAGGTCAGCCATGCGGGGGCTATGAGCCCTGCACCATCAGGTCACGCAGATGGTGTAAGCAGGTGCAGATCTCTACACTGCCAGGGTAACAGCATTACTGGTTTGCTGTGCGGCAAAGCAATTAATCTAGCCTATTGAAGTCCATTGGGCATTGCAGCCGACACTTAGGCAGAAATCAGAGAATAATATATCCAGATGTTCCCCAATCTCTTTAAAAACATCCACAATCTCATATTAACAATTTCATAGCCGTGGTGATGTTGATCACAAACTACATTCACACATCTTTGGAAAGTAATTGTGCTCAGGGCAAAGTAGGTCTAAACCCAGTCAGTAAAATTTCATATAGGCTTTAACATGTTAATGTGATTTCAAAAGTTGCTTTATTTTTTTTTTTTTTAAATCTGCAGCTTTAAATAAAATAATACCTGGTGATCCTACCATTAAAGTTGAACTAAAAGCAGAACTCTTTTAAATATTTTTGGATAGAGTGTAAAAGGGATTCGAATACCTGTCAGCTTTTATTGCTGTCTATGCCCCTGTTAAGGAGATTTACTCTCTCTATTTGACCTATTTACTATTATCATTACAAGTTAAAGTAAAAGTAAATCCCAAAATTTAATTTGTCCCCCCCCCCCCCAAAAAAAAAAGGAAGTCTGCCAATGGGGACACTAGTTCTGGTGACCTAGGGGGGGTTAAGGGATCCTCTCACTTCCTGTTTTGGCTATGGGTCAGGAAGTGAAAGTATATCTTCCCAATGCAATACAGATGGCAAAAAAATTTAAATAAAAAACTGACAAGGTTACCACCCTTTTGTAGCACCCTCCTTGGTAATGGCTAGTTTTTAGGTTTTCTTTAGTTTTCTTTTAAAAGGTAAATGTAGTTGCCACACTGTAGGCAGTGTGGATAATTTGTGTTAGGCAAAAAACATATTTTGGCTCACTGCAGTCAGTGCAGCCACAATCTGCTAGTGAGGTCTGATCTGTGTGCTCTGATGCTGCCAGTCTGCATAAGCTTCCTCTGTATCCAGGAGACTGGAGAAATTTCTGGATAGTAGGTGTAAAGTTATGCAGATGGTGGTATGAATATGGATACAGCCCTTGTCTGTCCCAGAGAGGCATGCTCTGAATACGGGCTGGGTGAATGCATTTTTTTTTGGAGCACATAGAGCTCAGGGTCTTGTCCTAGATTAGAGAAGTCCAGCCTGCATAAGTACAAGCTGCTGAAGGAGGCCTCAGAAGGGCGACCTAAGGGAAGGAATGCAGAGACTCGGGTGCTTAAAAGAAGCTGACTGAGGAGAGCTGTCTGTTATAGATGTGGTCTGGTATCACTGGAGGGCATCCCTTGGAAGATTGGAAGCAGGCATCCATCAGTCCTTGCCTTGGGCCTTGTCAGTACAGACATTACTGGATCTTGGGGGCCTTGTGCTCTAGCTACCCCCCTGGTGCCTATTATAGTCAGCTGTTTAAATTGGGACACTGGCTTGTGGTCCTGAAGAGCTCAGTCCAGATATTGTCCACTAAGAAAAGGGACTTTGCTCTACTACTCTACTACTCTACTACTCTACTCTAGCTCTACTACTTAAGCAAGAAAGGAAGATCAAGTCCTCAATGTACATAGTTCTTATTCTTGGAGTATCTGAGTTCAAAACAACATCCCTTAGACTAGTCATTTAAGAAACAAGTGAAGGTGTTGTGGACATCTGGCTGTGGAAAATACTGTGTGCCTGGCTGCAGGACTGAAGTTGGGAAGACCTGGGCAAAAATACCAGTGGCTCCTATAGGATTGTGCTACACTCCCTTTCTCTATCCCTTTAGCTACACTTTAGGATACAGTACTTGTTTAGGTGCTTCCTGTTATAAGGTGACAGCACTCTCCTATTTTGTGCATCTGAGTTGTCACTGAGTTGTCACCCTCTGTTGGAGATTATAAGTGGCTGCGGTGGCATGCATTATAAGGGCGCAGTCCACTTTTGTCACCATCAAGAAACCCTCCCTAAGACAGGCCATGAAGAAATTGCTAGAGTACACGCATGTAGACAGTATGTGGCCTTAAAAAGGAGATCAGTATCACTAAACAACAACACATGCTAAAAAAAATAAAAAAAATAAAAATAAATAAATGGTTATGATACAAATATACACTATAGTAAAGTAAGTGTACCACAAGTATGTATGGTAATATCTGTGTTTATAAGTTATGTTCAGAGAAAATGACTGAAATTGTGTTGTATAATTCATAATAAGAAATATTAGTGTGCATACTAAATTACAACTACAGACCTTTTTTGTTTTGGATAGAGCAGGCAATGGTAAGAACCCCTACCAGGTTTTAATTGGTGTCCATATTCTCAGTGGGGAGATCTGATGGGTCCTTAACAGTGATCACCAATAGGGAAAATGATCCAATTGAGGATATGGACCACAATAAAAGAAAAAAAGAAAAATAAAGAAAGAAATCTGAGCAGAATGGGAAAAGAATAGGACCTCCATATGTTTTTTTTTTTTATTCTCTTGCTTCTCTCATTCGTTATTTTGCAGACAGTGGCCACCAGCACGGGAATTGAAGTAGAAACTTCCCAAGAAAGACACAGACAGCAGTGAAAACCACATAGAGGTTCTTGCTGCTGGTTTGTTTAAAACTAACAAAAATAATCTACGTTAAACCTGCTTGTTTGTACTGCATCTTCTATAGATAATTTTATCAGAAAGGGTATTTTATATTATTTATTTCCAGATCACAAAGTACATCAATATGAAGTTAGCAGATCTCATGTTAAAAAGTCACATTATTAACAGGGAAGGAGCCCAAGAAAGAAATAATAGGCCCCCTTGTGATCCAATCCCAGTGTTTTTTCAGCCTGTAAAAATCAACTCTATGTCTCCTTTTCATTTAATTATCCTGTATTGACATATCCTGTTAATCTTTTTCCATCTCTGGTCTGTATTATAGGAAAACTGAGTTTAATGAAAGATTTGGTTTCATTAAAGCCCTAAAGACAGGAAATCACAATCTGATTTTTACATGAGAAGTGACCATTCCCGGCATCACTAGTGATAATTGGGTATAAATTGACCAACAAGAGCCGCGTGGGATGGCAGATAAAGTTTGGCCTCTATTGGTGTCCGCTTATAGAGGTTTATTTATTTCCCACAAGGCGGATAGGTCCTTTCGTTGCACATTTGTCAAAATAAAATAAAATTACAGCAGGTTGGTGAGCTGTAAGAGAGCGGGCAAAGCTGTCTTTACTCTTAAAAATGAATGAAAGACCTAGCTATTTAGATTAAATCCTGATCAGTCAAGCATTGTATATTTAAAATAACGAATAGCAAATAAAGGAAATGGGTTACAATATGTTCTTTTAAAATACCTACCCTAATCTTGATAAGGATATTACGGATATTGTAACTTACATTTAAATACCAACTCCAGAAATGTTTTAGTTTTGAATAGAGTTGAGAAGGATGAGAACATCTGTCAATTTTGCATTGCTGTCCATATCCATTATTTGGACAGTTTCTCTACATTTCCAGTCAATCTGACCAATCTGACAGGAAATGATGGGAAATATTCCCAGTGGAGACAAGAACAATAAAAAAAAAAAAACATTTTTCTAGTACAGTAGAGAAGGGTTAGAACTTCTGTAAGGTTTTTATTGCTGTCTGATTCTAAATTGGACAGACTTCCCTTCACTTTCTTTTTTGGTGATTGGTATCAAAAGGAAAGTGAGGGATAAAAACCCCTCAAAGGAGATGATTCACCATTCACACTCCATACAGTACTCTGGTCAGTGGGTGCTGCGGCGACCAAAATGAATGGCACCATGCCATTAGTACAAAAATTTAAGGTTCCCCTAAATTGGGACTTTTAAGGCACAAAAGATTGGAAAAATAGATAAATAATATAAATGAAGAAGTTTTTTATTTAAATACAAATACAAATCAAAAATTAAGAACAATGTGCAAGCAAGAAACAAACAGAGAGGACATAACTCATAGTGCTCGAACATGACCCGACATGTTTCGGAGCTAAAGATACTTGCTCCTTCTTCAGGGGAGGTTCAAGCGGTACTCTGGTGGTATAAGAATATGGGCGTGTAAGAAAAACCAACATTTATAAAGATTCTTGCATGATACAAGGTGACTAATACAGTTCACATAGTATATAGCATAAATAGTGAGTACTTACAGGGTTATATCATAGCTGAGTTTAAAAAAAGCCTGCACAAGGGTTAAAAACAACTGGTGATGTGGATTGATCTGGCAAACACGTATGGCAGTATAAGTTGTAAATAGATGTTAGTGTTTAAAGGAAAAACACAGCTGTTAAAACACGGACGTGACCAACAATCAAACTGGGCATCTGGAGTCCTCAGAAAAGGGGGGAAGCCAGGTGCAGTCTCTTGAATGGAATATAGGTACTGCCGGTCTGAAATATAGGCAGACAGCAACTGATTAGAAATCGGTTTAGGCATATCAAGGAGATTATGCAAAAAACAATATATATTTGGAAAACAATATATACTTAAAGATCATATTAAGGGAGGAGAGCCCACATCAGGGACTACAGGATGTCATAAAATCGAGGAATGATTGAGAAGATAATTCAATAGATAGATATCTTCCTTTGAAAATTAGGGGCAGGAAGTTACACATACCTTGATGTTAAACCAGATTGAAATGGAATGGAAACGTCCTCTCCACACTGCAGCCAGCAAACAAAACGCTGGCTGAGTGTTAAGAGAGGTGCACTAATATGTGCTGGCCAATAGATTGAAATGCAACTCAGCTGGCTTCGCAGGGAGGGCTCCCTGGAGCGCTGATGCCGGGTCCGCCCCCGTACGTCACGCAACAGCGTGACGAGGTGTGGGCGGAGCCGGAACTTGCGTTCCACCGGCACGGAGATCGCAACCGGAAGTGGAAGGGAACCACCACGGCTGCTTATTGGTCGCCACTGGACCAAACAGAGACCAGGGTAGATGGAGGAAAGACCAAAGGGACACACCGCTCACTGCGGTGTGTGTCTCACCGTGCCGGGATGCACAGAGAGAAAGGAGGGAACACAATCCGGAATGAAACATGCTGGCAAAATAGGAATATACAACTATATAAATAAATTAAATATTAGTACTTCGTATATCGATGTCAAATGGAGGCAACAAAGGAAAGAAGAATTAAGTACTATATACCAAAACTAGCCACATGTTGCCAGATATGGAATCGATCACCAGGTGTAATTAACATGTTAGTCACTGGCAGTGGGCAGCCATATATTTGCAACAGATGTTCAAAAGAGCGGAGACAGGGAGAAAAAAAAAACCATAATATAATGCATATAATAACAATTAATATATGGGTATACAAAAAATAATAGTAGAATTGTGCGATAACATAATGAACATATTTGATAAACAAATACTGAATCAATTAGTACAACAAAAGAATTGTAGTAAAACAGTCAAAAAATGACATAATAATCCAGTAAATGGGATTACATACAGCAAATAATGAAAAATGAGCTAACAGAAAAATTAAGAAATTTGTGTATACGAGAATACAACAAGAATGAGACCAAAAGAGACATCTAAATGAGGACAGAGATTACAATTAATTCAAAATAGGCAAAAATAATTTAGAAAGTAACATATATAACAGGTATGGAAAAATGCTAAATTTCAGGTTTCCATCCCTCCGGAATTAAAGCCTTCAAGGTATGGTTTGAATGATAAGGTCCCATTAAGTCCCGGTGGTTCAGTGGCCTTTAGAAGATAAATCCACCTAAGCTCAAGCTGGAGGAGGGACTTATTCCAGTCCCCTCCTCTGGGGCCAGGGTGGATTCGATCTAGGATAAGAAACTTAATCTTAGGCATTTTGCCTGCATGTACCGTGGCCACATGTCTGCCCAAAGGTAGATCTGGGTCTGATTTTCGCATGCTCAGAATATGGCGGTACGCACGTCGCCAAAATTCTTGTTTAGTTTTACCAATGTAAAAACATTGGCAAGTGCAGAGCAAAAGATAGATTACACCAACCGTCCGGCAATTCGCAAAATGTTTTGCTTGATGGATGTTGCCATTGGGAAGTACAGGGCATTTGTGTGTAAGCATGTAGCCACAGTAACTGCAACTGCCACATATGTAGGTCCCCTTATATTTGCAGCAAGTGGACAATGAGGTGTCAATTAATTCACTACGCACAATTTTGTCTCTTAAGGCTGGAGCCCTTTTGAAAACAAAATTGGGGGAATCAGACACATACTGGCCAAGGACTGGATCTGAGGACAGGAGATGTCAGTGCCTGGACACAATGCGTCTTATCTTATGGTGTTGCTGCATATAGGGGGTGATAATCCTAAGGGTGTCCTTGGTGTCAGATGTATTGGCTGTTTTTGGGGCCAGTAATGTTTCCCTATCACTTAACAAAGCTCTCTGGTAGGCTTGTTTGAGAGATTTATTAGAATAGCCTCTATGTTGGAGTAGTTTTCATTTAATTATCCTGTATTGACATATCCTGTTAATCTTTTTCCATCTCTGGTCTGTATTATAGGAAAACTGAGTTTAATGAAAGATTTGGTTTCATTAAAGCCCTAAAGACAGGAAATCACAATCTGATTTTTACATGAGAAGTGACCATTCCCGGCATCACTAGTGATAATTGGGTATAAATTGACCAACAAGAGCCGCGTGGGATGGCAGATAAAGTTTGGCCTCTATTGGTGTCCACTTATAGAGGTTTATTTATTTCCCACAAGGCGGATAGGTCCTTTCGTTGCACATTTGTCAAAATAAAATAAAATTACAGCAGGTTGGTGAGCTGTAAGAGAGCGGGCAAAGCTGTCTTTACTCTTAAAAATGAATGAAAGACCTAGCTATTTAGATTAAATCCTGATCAGTCAAGCATTGTATATTTAAAATAACGAATAGCAAATAAAGGAAATGGGTTACAATATGTTCTTTTAAAATACCTACCCTAATCTTGATAAGGATATTACGGATATTGTAACTTACATTTAAATACCAACTCCAGAAATGTTTTAGTTTTGAATAGAGTTGAGAAGGATGAGAACATCTGTCAATTTTGCATTGCTGTCCATATCCATTATTTGGACAGTTTCTCTACATTTCCAGTCAATCTGACCAATCTGACAGGAAATGATGGGAAATATTCCCAGTGGAGACAAGAACAATAAAAAAAAACAAAAAAACATTTTTCTAGTACAGTAGAGAAGGGTTAGAACTTCTGTAAGGTTTTTATTGCTGTCTGATTCTAAATTGGACAGACTTCCCTTCACTTTCTTTTTTGGTGATTGGTATCAAAAGGAAAGTGAGGGATAAAAACCCCTCAAAGGAGATGATTCACCATTCACACTCCATACAGTATTCTGGTCAGTGGGTGCTGCGGCGACCAAAATGAATGGCACCATGCCATTAGTACAAGAAAGAGTGTGTTACCAGCAGAAGACCTACATGTTAATGTTTCATGACCTGAGATGTAGCATAGAAATCTCTGGGAAGAAAGGTTGAATGGCCTTGTAGGATTTATTTAGCTGATCTTTGTTCAGTAAAGTATGCATTCTCAGTTCTATACAAGTATTTCTATGTACTTGACAATATAATAATTGACTATTAGTTCATGCCCTGGGAAAGTGTTCCATTAAATGGTTACTGGTTTGAAATGACTGTACTTTGGAATGTAACTTAGCAATAAATAAAATAAAAAGTTTGCACCATCTGCAGGATGTTCTTTCTTAAATAACATAGACATAACCACCATATTTTGCCCATAGTAACATAAGAATGTAGTATGATAATCTGAATCTTCTTTAAGCAACCAGAAATCTCGCGGCTTAACCAATAATGATGATTCATCCAGCCGTGTGAGCTCTGAAGAGCTTAAGTGAGTTCTGTTTTTGTCCCAGTCATTGCCTGTGGCTTCTGCTCTTTCAATTGCCAGGTTGCAGAGTGCATTTTCTTGTTGAGTGCTAATTCAGAGTAGTGCAAGCCAAGAAAGGTCAGGTGAGGTGCTCTGGTTAACAATATAGATATAAAGGGTCGCCATGTCCGCGAAAATGCACAGCTATTGTAACCTATTGCAAAGAGCTTGGTGCTGAAACTACAATGTACTATACAAAAACTTTTACAAGGCTTCAAATCTCAAAACAGTATCTTAAAGTTCTGAAAGAGTTTTTATAAGCCATGTATAGTTACTTATAAGGGCCATTACAAATATTTGTCCTTCTGGAGGAGGACTATTAGAAAATGTATAGATCTGATGGACAGACTCCACTATAAGAGACCTACAGAGTGTATAAAGGTTCAAAACTGGTCTTTTTTTTTTCTAAAAGATTTTTCAAGAGTCATAATCATAATTTCTGTTTCTTTGCTTAGCTAATATTGCAGTGCATAGTTATTTGTAATACGGTACTCTCCTTCCATATGGATTCACCATTTGTGCTGTACTTCACTAGTTTTATTCCTCCAAAAAAAAAGACTAACCTCCTAGAAAATTGTTTTTTTTTACTGGCCTGTAAATTGCTGTTTTATAGATAACTAGGAGAACAGGGGCCAAGGAGTTGCAACCTGAATCACTCTACAACTTCCTTTTCAATAGTCTCTTATTTAAAGTCATGTAAAGTCTGCTGCATAATATTGGAGAAACTTATAAACTTCTTGTTAAGTACAAAAGGACTTTTCCCATTACATTTAGACTGATCAAATGACTGCAGAAGATAATGTAACTGCAAAATAGTGATTATAGTGTATCTAAATCTAAAAAACAAAATGCAATATATTGCAGCTTATCAATCCGCAGATGTGTTGGCTGCAAAAGTTTTCTTTTTATTTTCACCCGGTGATCCTGCCACTAAAACACATCCTGTCCTAGATTGACAAAGCTTACTCATCATACTGTATCTATAGAAAATAAACCTTCAGGCTCTAGGAAGGCCTAAAGAACACTTTCCACTCTCTGTATCTCCTTAACAATAGGGGTAGATGTTCTGCACAGGAAGAGATCACAGGTAGTTATGAGTAGTGATCAACCGATATCGGCTTTTCGTTGCCGATACCAATATTTTGACCAATGCATATCGGTATCGGCCAATATTGGCCGATATTTTTGTACATTTAAAAAAAAAATGTTTAACCCCCTCCTCTGCACTTAACCACTTAAGCCCCGGAAGATTTTACCCCCATTCCGACCAGGGGGTATTTTGCGATTCGGCACTGCGTGACTTTAACGGACAATTGCGCGGTCGTGCGACGCTGTACCTAAACGAATTTGGCGTCCTTTTTTTCCCACAAACAGAGCTTTCTTTTGGTGGTATTTGATCACCTGTGCGATTTTTTGATCACGCGCTATAAACAAAAAAAGAGCGTCAATTTTGCAAAAATAGCAATATTTTTCACATTTTTTTATATGAAATTCCCCAAAAAAAAATTTAAAAATCAAATTTTTTTTACTTTTTCGGCCAATTTGTTTTATGCTACCTATGTTTGGTAAAAAAAATCGCAAAAAGCGTATTTTGATTGGTTTGCGCAAAAGTTATCGCGTTTACTAACAAAGGGAAAGATTTCTGTCATTTTTGTTGTTTTTTTTTTTAACGTGTAATGGCGGCGATCTGCGATTTTTTTTGCGGTACTGCGACATTGGGGCGGACAGATCGGACCCTTGACTGACATTTTTGACACTTTTGGGGTTACCAGTGACATTTCTACAGTAATCAGTGCTATATATATGCACTGTTACTGTAAAAATACACTGGTAGTGAAGGGGTAACTTTATTTGGGAGGGAGGGGCTGTGTGTATCCCTAGGGGCGTGCTTTCTACTGTGATTGGCTGGGGCTTGAGCTGTATGGACACTGATCAACGGATCTACATACTAGATCCGAGTGATCAGTATCCTAACAGCAAGGAGAATGACAGGCAGCTTGTTTACACAAGCTGCCTGACATTCTCCCTCTCCCCCGCCGATCGCCGAGTGACCGGCGGACATCGGGTCCGCCGGTCACACGCGCGGGGGGGTCCGTGACCACGCGGGAGCGGGAGCGCGCCTCCGGGGGCGCGTGCTCGCTCCCTAGACCCTCACAAGCTAGTGACGTAGCCCTACGTCACTTTGCCTGTGAGGGGCTGACTGCCGACGTAGATCGGCGTTAGGCAGTCGGCAAGTGGTTAAAAGCATTCAAAAAAACACCAAGTTTGGCTGTTTTGAATGCTTTAATTTTTTGGAATCTGGAGCCAGACAGTACCCGGAAGTGATGTCACTCATGACTGGATTTTTGCATGGAGACCCGATCAGAGCCGAATGCGGCTTTGATCTGGTCTTCGGTGGCTGTGTAAGCCGTTTGCCCTGGTCTCCCGGTGGGATGGGTGACCCAGGCGAGCCGCGGAAGGCGGCGGGAGGGGGAGGGGGGGACGTCCCCTCCCGCTCCTTGTAATGACAGCCGAGCGGCTTCTCAGCCGCATCGGCTGTCATTACAAGACAGTTAACCGTCGGCTATGGACGCCGGTACCGGTCTGATGCCTCTAGCTGCAGGCATCACTGCGGTACAAGCACTTTCCCGAAATATCGGTAACCTCTGGGGCCGATTCCGATATATCGGGAAAAGTGCATATCGGCCCTCGATATATCGGCTTTGCCGATAATCGGTCCATCCCTAGTTATGAGCTTGGAATATTTATTTCTGGATCAAAAGGTATATTTTGAGTTTATCAAACAGATATAACAAAACACTTTTAATGGTATATTTAACAGACCAAAAGGGGGCAAATAAGAGAAGTTTAATATAAGGGTTTTTACACACTTTAAAGGAGGTGGTGAAATGAAATGTCTGCTTATACTGTCCACGCCCCTTCCTCCTGTAAAAATCATCTGCTGATATTAGGTAAAAAATGTACCTGTAAATAAGAAAAATGTATTACTTACCTTTCCTTCCACCCACAGTGCCTAGGTGAATGTGATGTTGCATTTCTTCTGGCTAGAAGAAGGGATTCAGAGCAGCCAAATTCTGATAGAATTTCTTTCTGGGAGATTTTGTCTGCTCTGCATTCCCTAGGAATCTTTTCTCAAGTGTGATTAGAGATTATACCTAATGATACTTAAGATGGAGGGGGAGGAGGGGGGTGAGGTAATTATAAATCTAACTTTTCTGTTTTCAGGTACATTCTGCACCTACTAACTTCCGATAATTTTTTTAAGGGGAGATTGTCTAAACAGTTTATATATATATATATATATATATATATATATATATATATATATACAGTATATATATATATATATATATATATATATATATATATATATATATTTAAATAATATAATATAATATATATTTGAGAGATTCTCAGTAGTAGGGCGGGTTAACATTTATCCCGGCGTTGAGTCAGTAGCTAGTAATGCGGGATGCCAGTCACTTTAGTGTCTTTTTAGAGATTTTGTTACACCAAGGGTCAAGCTCAAATCGAGAGATGGTTAAGGGCCACAGATATCCATAGTAAAGACACCAAACTACTTCCAGCTTCTACTGTGTAAAGGCTCTTCAAGTCAATACTGGCTAGCACACTCTACGTAGATGCGCCAGCTGGCAAGTAGATTCTTCCATGCGTCCTTTCAAGAGAGTCACCCGACTCCTTTGAGGATCTAGCTTCTTTTCAGCTTCTTCGTCTAGCGGGGTATCTTCTCCTGCCTCTCCATATTTGTTCATATTTGCTTCCTCCTCGGCTAAGTAGGACAGCTTCCCAACCCACCTGTGACTCCTTAGAACGAAGCACATGTTAGGCCCCACACAGACTACAGGTCTACCAGGTCAGACAACAAATAGCACATTTCCCCAGCCTAAAGTGGGGGAAGAGCCTCATATGGTCAGCTCCCAGATATGTATGTCCTCCCCAGCATGCACCACTAGCAACAAACCTCCTGTTAGTTTGCCAGAGGGAACTCTAGTCGCCTCTCATTAATGCCAGAGGTTCCAGTGACACCTACTGGCACCAGGAGGAAAACGGGGAAAACGATCAGGTCTGCTGTCCTCTTAGGTAGGAAGTCAAGTGAGGGCAAGTTGGCCCCCACTTGACTCTATGGCCTTGGGGGACCGAAGCGACATCATACGCTTCCTAGGCAACGGCCTTAAAGGTCCCATTTTTTTCTCATGAAGAAAAATCCCTTCTTTTTTTTTTTTGCTTTTTTAGTGAAAATGTGAGATCTGAGGTCTGTTAGACCCCAGATCTCACATTAAAGAGGTCCTGGCGTGCTTATTTCTATTACAGGGGATGTTTACATTCCTTGTAATAGAAATAAAAGTGATCAAAATGTTTTTTTTTTAAAAAAGGACAGTGTAAAAATAAAAGATAAAATAAATAGAAAAAAAAATTAAAGCGCCCCGTCCCCGTTAGCTCACGCGCAGAAGCGAACGCATACGCAAGTCACGCCCACATAAGTAAACGGTGTTCAAACCACACATGTGAGGTATCGCCGCAATTTTGAGAGTGAGAGCAATAATTTTGGGGGTTCTAAGTATTTTTCTAGCAAAAAAAACAGATTTTAACTTTTAAACAACAATTGTCAGAAAAAGGCCTGGTCTTAAAGTGGTTACATAATGTGGCAACGTTGACAGTTGTAGGACATAACTTCAGAGGTGATTTGTTCTTCCAAAGCAAATACATTTTTGCACACTTGCACTGACTAATATTCCAGCGTCTCTCCTTTCCCCCAGTTTCTTTCCAGCACTCAGCTAATGTGACCCAAGTGCTGACAGAGGGGCAGGGGAGGGTGAAATAAGGATGCTGTGTAGGCAATTGACACTCTTCTTTTTAACACTGATGGCATCACTGGTTGTTAGGGTGGTGGTGGTGGCTGGAAGGTTGAAATGGTGCACAATAAAAACCTGTGGCTTTGTGTAACTAAAAGACTGGCCTTATCCACCTACTGGCTTCTATACAGTTTTGGACATTTTAGGCATTTTCCCAAGGCACCCCAGAAGAAACCTCAAGGCGGATTTACACTACGCTTGCTTTGAAAAAATACATTTAATGGTGTATTCATTATTGCAGAGCTGCATTCATAATAATCTGGAGTTTTGCTTTTTTATTAGAAGCCTGGCATTTAGCTTTAAGTTTGGGGTCCACTCTTTACTTCTGATAGTCTGTAATATGTTTAGGGATATCTAAAAGTTTTCTTTTCTAATTGCCTACTGCTATGGGATTAAAGCATCTTTTCATAAATCAGTATCTTCAGATATATTTTGACTAGTTGATGTGAATGTGCAGTACTGTGCAGTAAAATCTGAAAGGTTTGAAAATATACAAGGGTCGGTATTATCCCTAAAAGTTCATAGTACCCTTTCTTTCCGATTTTATATGTTTCAAGCTAATCTAACTTGTGATACTCTTTGCCTATTGCAGTGGTCTGTTGTCCTCTGATTATGTGGAGATTGAGTATGATGAAGGAAAGCCAAAACTGAACAAGGTAATTTTACTTCGTTATGCTACACACATTTAGATCTTCCACTTCTGTGATACTTTGCAGGCCATCTTTGATCATTTGTGAAATATAAGCAAATACAATGTTGTCTTAGAAAAGGCATGATGTGTACAATATATTAGTCAAATGCATATGGCTACGTTTGGAAGGATTTACAGAATTAAGTCACAGCTTTGTGTGTATTCCATGGAACAAGTACAAAAGCAATGTAAAGCCTCATGGTACAGTACACATTGCCTCAGGGCAATGCTGCAGCATGAATACATCAGTTGCTGATTCATGAGTCTAACTACTGTCAAAATTGAAGAGTGATGGCAGAAAAAAGGCCTAGTGGTCCATCAAATTTGTATGGAGTTGCCCTTCTTTTTTTTTTTGCTGTTTTTTTGTTTTTAATTTTTTCTCTTTTTTAACCATTTTGTCTGTTTGCTATGTGTACTTGCCTAGAATAATGCTGATCAATGCAGACTGAATGCCAAGGCACATAAAAAACAATTGTTCCCAATGTGCCCTGTTCACACCATACACCAGATACGTTGAAGCATCTGCCCACGTGTATCCCCTAAATCATCTAAGGGTTAAAGTGGAACTCCACTGCATCTGAGCATCGCAAACCTAAAATGCAATTTAATTCATTTTAAATATACAAAAAAAAACTCACCCATCCTTCCACATCCCTATGCTTTATTTTGCAAAGAAATCACTTTGAAAAACACCCCCTAGCATTTCTGGCCGTGGCCATCTTGAGTAAGGGGATTTGATTCATATATTTAATTCCTGGAATTCATCTGAACTTAGTTTAGACATGCAGCCTGGTGGGTGTGCTTAGCTAAGAAAACCCCTCTCCTCTACTCCTGTAGACTCCTGGGGTGTATGACATCATTTGCCTGGGCCTGGAAAACAGGAAGTAACTGAAGAAATGTAACAAAAAAAAAAATTAAAACAAATAAGTATGATATACTTTCCTATTTACTAATGCTAGCAGCAAAAGGATTAAAAAAATAGTCAATGTTGGTTGAAAGAGTGGAGTTCTGCTCTGTCTTTTGCTGTAGAATTTTTTTTTGTTTATTAGGCCTCATTTCATACTGCTGTGACCCCACTGTCGTGCAATTTCCAGTGCGATTATGCAGTACGACTTGCTTGCAACTTCAATGTGACTTTACCCACAGAAGTTTATTCAGAATTGTTTGTTAAGTTTTGTTTTCTATACAGCTTTTTATGAGATTTTTCCGTGGAACTGTATCAAATGCTTTAGTGAAACCAAGATAGGCTATGTCCAGAGTACCACCGTGGTTCAAAACATTTGCAATATAGTAAGAAAATTCAATCAGTTTAGTGTGACATATCTTCTATCCGTGAAACTGTGCTGTTTTGGGGTCAGCAAGTTTTTTGCTTTTAATTATCATTGATATTAGAAGTGATTCTTTTAATTTCACTACAACACATGTTAAACTTACTGGCCTGTAGTTGGGGCAGTGGTATCATGCTCTCCACCTTGTCCAATCAGAGAACACTTTTCCTTTGGCAGTGGCGTATTTAGGTTTTGTGCTGCCCTAGGCCTGACTAAACTTGTGCACCCCCTAATTTAAATATGGCCCACCCCTTCCTGTAAAGACCACACCCCTTCCTGTTTATGACCCGCCCTGTCACCTGTAAACCACAGACCACAACCACAGTCTATCAGTGCAGCCTCATCAGTTCCCATAAGTTCAGCCTCATCAGTACAGCATATCAGTGCCCATCAGTGCAGCATATCAGTGCAGCATATCAGTGCCGTCTCATTAGTGCCCATCAATGCAGTTTATCAGTATCCACCATTGCCGCCTCATCAGTGGCCATCAGAGCAGCATATTCGTGCCCATCAGTACAGCCTATTAGCGCCCATCAGTGCAGCATACGAGTGCTCATCAGTGCCAGGGGGCAGAGGAGAGTAGGCGGAGCATTTGGCTGCAGTATTAGCATTGGCGGCCGTCGGGCCAGTTTTATTAAGTGTGTTCGGCAGCCTGCGGTCTGTTCGAATGTCCTGACCGGCCGGTATTATCATACTGGTATGTAGCAGTGTATGGGGGTACCAGACTGATTTGCCTCCTGGACCCTGCCCTCCGGCCCAATTCACTACATAAGACTGGCACTATGCCAAAAAAGTGTAGCACATGTTGCCGGGAGGAGGAGTTTTTTTTTTGTGCAGGGTGCAGCTTTTTGCTGCCCCCCCTGCAAAGTGCCGCCCTAGGCCTGGGCCTTGTTGGCCTAGGCCAAGATACAGCACTGTCCTTTGTTCAGAAAATGCAGAGCATTCTAGAAATGGTGCCCATGTCGAGCGGCTGACCTCCTGTGTTCAGAATGCAGCAGAGCAGCTGCTCATAACGGAACCTGGAAGCAGGTGGAGATCACTGGAGTAGTAGTGTCTACTTCAGTGATTTCCAGCTTCTAGGGGCATTGCCCAAGTATGTTGTATGCATAGTTACTCTGGTCCAAACTGGACCAATGTAACTATGTTTAAAATATCCAAACCTGGAATTCATCTTCCAAGGAAACCATTAAGAGAACTATGAAGGCTGTCATCAGTTTTCAATACTTTATTTGGCAATCAACCTCAGAAGCCATGCAGAGCATTGACTTAAATAGCCATTGGATCATTAAGATATCCAGGGAACTAGTATTTTCTCAAGGAAAGGTCAACAATACTCCCTTCTTATATCTCCTTAGTAGGTTTTCTTTAAAGTGGAACTAAACCTTTTTTTTGGGGAAATACATTTTCCCTGAACAGTAACAGCTAAGGCATTCCCTTAAATGATAACTGTCTAATGTGCTTGTTCTCTCAGCCGAAATGTCAAGCCATCAAATTACTGGTGTCATAACTAATCACATGTGCAGCATCATGGCAAGTGCAGATTGAACAGATGCTCAGATGGCAGCTTCCTTGACTGTAAGAGCCGGTTCACAGCAGGAGAACGTACATTCCCATGTTTATTAAAAACGCACCAAATTATATGGTACTGCATGGAATCTCTACATGTGTCTACTGAGGGGGTGTTATGGATTGGCTTCGGTTCACAGTGCTCCTCCCTGAAAGTTTGTCTGGAGGGCAGTAATTCCCATATATTTACAGCGTCAGCTTTGTGTTGCATTGGGTTGCCGGCAGACTTGAGAAAGGGGGGACAAGAGCCTGAAATATGTTGTCATCATTGCAACCCACCAAGTGTGGTGTGGGAGTGGCCTGTGACTCTTCCTGTCAGTTTGTCATTGGTGCATCTCTTCTCAGAGCCCTGGCGGTATTGAAGAGAGAGGAGCCCCTGGAGTGTTGCACTTCCCTTGCCTCTTTTTGTTTTTAAGATTGCCCTGCATCCCCTTGTGTAGATCAACATGGAAAGCTGCAGAAGGATTAGGGTGTCCTAGGGGTTTTCTTTGGATTCTATTTGACTGATCCAAAGACCTCTATAGGAATTGAGAGTGGAGGAATTCTTTTTTTATCATCCATAAAATGCCTGCAATCGCACTGCATTTACAATTTGCATATGAGGTGCCATTAACAATACATTGGCACCCATATGCAGATAACAAAGGCAGTACGTTCTCCTGCAGTGCAAGAAATATGTATGAATTGGCCTGGTGTGAAAGGATAGAAGGATCTTTTTACACTTTAAGGGCATGGAAACAGCACGTGGAGGAATTAAAGAGAACTCCTCACTTTGCCCATATAGGAATAAGTAACATGTTCTCCTTATGACTCACCTCCCGTCATTACTAACACGTATATACCCTGTGCTTCCCTGTCTCCCTGTTTGTCTGATGGAGCCACAAGTAGAGAGCAACATGTAAGCCTGTGTCAGATCTTACCTGACCATGACAGTGTTCGAGTGATTGGCCTCTCAGGCTCCGTATACTCTATAGTGGGAGGAAGGAGGAAGGGAAGAAGGTCACATTCTCCTCACATAAGCACAGGTTATTTCCAAGGGCACCAAAACTGAAACAAGCAGTAGAGAAAAAGGCGCAAGGTAGGTATTAGGAACAGAAGATGTGATCTCTAAAGAGAACCTGCTACTTTGCCCTAAACTGCCTCTGCAAATAATAGCTTTCTGAGAGATAGAGAATATGCTCTCCCCCAACATTCCACAATGCAGTGCTCAGCCTTCTAGTTCTGGTCATTATCATGTAGACATGACTGTTCTGCGACTGACAAGACTGTTCTGCGACTGACAAGACTGTTCTGCGACTGACAAGACTGTTCTGCGACTGACAAGACTGTTCTGCGACTGACAAGACTGTTCTGCGACCGATAGACTGTTCTGCGACTGACAAGACTGTTCTGCGACTGACAAGACTGTTCTGCGACTGACAAGACTGTTCTGCGACTGACAAGACTGTTCTGCGACCGACAAGACTGTTCTGCGACCGACAAGACCGTTCTGCGACCGACAAGACCGTTCTGCGACCGACAAGACCGTTCTGCGACCGACAAGACCGTTCTGCGACCGACAAGACCGTCCTGCGACCGACAAGACTGTTCTGCGACCGACAAGACTGTTCTGCGACCGACAAGACTGTTCTGCGACCGACAAGACTGTTCTGCGACCGACAAGACTGTTCTGCGACCGACCGACGGCGCTCTTGACTGATCGACCGTGAGTATTTTAGAGACTGGTGAGTATCTTAGCGACTAGTGAGCATTTTGCGACTGGTTAGCATCTTGCGAGGGTTAGCATCTTGCGACTGGTGAGTATATTTGCAACTGGTGTGTATCGGGTGAGTATCTTGCGACTGGTGAGATTCTTTGCGACTGGTGAGTATCTTTGCGACTGGTGAGTATCCTTGCGACTGGTGAGTATCCTTGCGACTGGTGAGTATCTTTGCGACTGGTGAGTATCTTTGCGACTGGTGAGTATCTTGTGTCTGTTGGATCTTTGCGACTGGTGAGTATCGTTGCGGTTAGTGAGTATCGTTGCTACTGGTGAGTATCGTTGCGACTGGTGAGTATCTTTGCGTCTGTTGGATCATTGCGACTGGTGAGTATCTTTGCGTCTGTTGGATCTTTGCGACTGGTGAGTATCTTGCGTCTGTTGGATCTTTGCGACTGGTGAGTATCTTAGCGACTGGTTAGTATATTAGCGACTGGTGAGTACCCCAGGTTCAGTACCAGGGAAGTTAGAGGTAGTGTAGGTTAGGAAGAGCAGTTCGTTAATATATCCCCATAGAGTAGTGGGTAATAATGTCCGACAGGATTGCGGATGCCACTCAGTGCACTTCTTGCTGCATGTATGCGTTCCTTGATGAACCATTCGAGGGCGAATACTGCTGTGCAAGATGTGAGCAACTTGTTGCTCTGGTAGACCAGATCCTGGACCTACAGAACACAGTGGCAACACTGCGTGGCATCAACAACCTGGAAAGGAGCTTGGACATTACCTATCAGGCGCTGGTAGGGGCCAGCATAGAGGAGGGAGGAACAGAGGAGACGCAAGAAGCAGAGGTACGCAGCTGGGTGACTGTTAGGAAGGGTAGAGGGAGGAGAGCCAGGGAGGCCAATCCTGAGTTGGTACACCCTAACAAATCTGTCGAGTTGCAGGTTGAGGGGGATATCAGCTCAGGGGTGGCAGAGCTGGAGCATGCACCCTCCCCCAGCTGCCAGGGGAGGGACGGCTCCAGGAAGAAGGGGGGCCGTAACTCAGGAAAGGTTAGAAAGGTGGTGGTAGTGGGGGACTCAATTATCAAGAGGACAGAGAGGGAAATCTGTAAAAAAGATCTCGTGAACCGAACAGTTTGCTGTTTACCGGGCGCCCGAGTTCGGCACATCGCAGATCTGGCAGACAGATTGTTGTGCGGGGCTGGGGATGACCCAGCGGTCATGGTGCACGTGGGCACTAATGACAAAGTTAAAGGTAGGTGGAGGATCCTTAAGAACGATTTCAGGGACTTAGGTAATAGATTGAGGAAAAGGACCTCCAAGGTGGTTTTCTCTGAAATACTGCCTGTACCTCGAGCCACACAAGAGAGGCAGAAGGAGATTAGGGAAGTTAACAAGTGGCTGAGGAATTGGTGTAGGAAGGAGGGGTTTGGGTTCCTGGAGAACTGGGCTGACTTCTCAGTCGGCTACCGGCTCTTTAGTAAGGATGGGCTGCACCTTAATGGGGACGGTACAGCTCTTTTGGGGAGAAAGATGGCCACCAAGTTGGAGGGGCTTTTAAACTAGGAGACGGGGGGGAGGGCTCAGAAGTAGAGTCAGTCAGGAGGAAGCAGAGGACTGAAGGCAGCTGTAGTGTCAGCAGCGACAGTAGGTCCACAAGGTCAATTGGCAGGTCTGTGCGGGAGAACCTCAGACCAAACAGGAATAAACATAACCGCCAATTGCGCTTAACTTCCTTAAAACTAAGAGGTGCATAATGCCAGGAGCCTAGCTAATAAAATGGATGAGTTGGAAATGTTAGTACATGAGGAGGACATAGACCTTGTGGGAATAACAGAGACTTGGTTCGACCCCTCACATGACTGGCTGGCCAATATCCAAGGGTATTCGGTGTACCGGAAGGACAGGGTAGGAAAAAGAGGGGGAGGGGTATGTCTCTATGTCAAGAACAATATAAAGGTGACAGAAAGGAGTGACATTACGGATGGGATGAGCATGGATTTAGAATCTGTGTGGGTTGAACTCCATAGGGAAGGAGAAAAGGGGAAAGTAATTGTGGGGGTTTGCTATAGGCCACCTAACCAAGGGGAGGAGGTAGAGCTGGAATTTTTAGCACTAATGGGTAAAGTGGCAAAATTGGGATCAGTCATCGTATTGGGGGACTTCAATTACCCCGACATTGACTGGGAAGAGGGGACTGCACACTCACAGAAGGCCCGCCTATTCACGGAAACCTTACTGGATAATTACATGTCACAGTTGGTGGATTCCCCCACCAGAGAAAACGCAGTCCTGGATCTATTGCTCACTAATGACCCAGACATAATCTCGGAGGTAGGAGTCCAGGACAACCTGGGCTCTAGCGATCACAGGATGATCACATTTAGTGTAAATAACAACATAACAAGACAAGTGGGGAACATAAGAACCCTAAACTTCAGAAGGGCAAACTTTCCAAAATTGTACTCAATGATGGAAAAGGTAAACTGGGACCAAACCCTGGGATCCCTGACCACAGAGGAAAAATGGGAATGCTTTAGGAACATATTAGGCAAAGGCATCTTGCAGTGCATTCCTATGGGAAATAAATTTAGAAGAGACAAAGCCAAACCTGGCTGGCTAAACTGTAGCGTCATAAAACTTATTAGGGGGAAAAAATTGGCCTTCAAGAAGTATAAATCAGAGGGCACAGTATCGGCTTTCGAGCAATACAAGGAGGCAAATAAGAAAAGTAAACAAGAAATCAAGATGGCTAAAATCAACTTTGAGAGACAAATAGCGGAGGATAGTAAAAAAAACCCAAAGAAATTCTTTAAATATATCAACAGCAAAAAAACTAAGGCAGAGCATATTGCACACATAATTAACAATGATGGGAGGATGGTTACAGAGGACACTGAAAAAGCAACCGTGCTAAATGCTTTTTTCTCGTCAGTCTTTACACAGGAAAAGGAGGGGTACACTGACCATGACTGTATGGTTAGTAGTAATAAACAGGACTTGCCACCATGGCTAACAGAGGGGGAAATCAGGGAAAGGCTGGATAAACTTAACACAAACAAATCACCAGGACCGGATGGCATACATCCGAGAGTACTCAAGGAACTCAGTAAAGTTATATCGAGACCACTGTTCCTGATCTTTGCTGACAGTATTAGGACAGGAGATGTACCAGGGGATTGGAAGAAAGCTAACGTGATTCCAATATTCAAAAAGGGCCAGAGGCATATCCCGGGAAATTATAGGCCTGTCAGTTTGACATCAGTAGTATGTAAACTTCTGGAGGGGATGATAAGGGACTATATTGTAGAGTTTGCTAAGGACAACAACATCATCAGCAGTAATCAGCACGGGTTTACAAATGGGCGTTCTTGTCAAACCAATCTCCTTACATTCTACGAGGAGGTGAGCTGTGAGCTAGATAGGGGGAGACCAGTGGATGTGGTGTACTTGGATTTCGCTAAGGCGTTTGATACAGTTCCCCACAAGCGCTTAATTTATAAAATAAGGTCTGCAGGTATCGATAGCAGGGTTTGCTCTTGGATACGGAACTGGCTAAAAAGGCGGGTCCAAAGGGTAGTAATAAACAGCGCATACTCAGACTGGTCTGAGGTGGTAAGCGGGGTCCCCCAAGGCTCAGTCCTGGGACCAACCTTGTTCAATTTATTCATAAACAACATTGAGGTCGGGATCAGTAGTTCGATATCAGTTTTTGCAGATGACACAAAATTGGGCAGGGCAATAACTTCACAACATGAAGCAGATATCCTGCAGAATGACCTGGACAAAATAACAGAGTGGGCAACGACATGGCAAATGAGGTTTAACGTGGAGAAGTGTAAGGTTTTGCACTTGGGGACTAAAAACATAAAATCACAATACACGTTAGGAGGGGAGCCCTTGGGGGAATCAAAAATGGAGAAGGATCTGGGAGTATTGGTTGATGATAGATTAGGAAACAGCATGCAATGTCAAGCGGCAGCTTCCAAAGCCAACAGAATATTAGCATGCATAAAGAAAGGGATGCATTCCAGAGATAAGACTATAATCCTTCCACTTTATAAAACTCTGGTCCGACCGCATCTGGAGTATTCCGTCCAGTTCTGGTCGCCAGTCCTCAGGAGGGATGTGTTGGAGCTGGAGAGAGTCCAGAGAAGGGCAACTAAACTAATTAGGGGATTGGAGGACCTTGACTATGAAGAGCGTCTACAATCGCTCGATTTATTCTCCCTGGAGAAGAGACGTCTGAGGGGGGACATGATAGCAATTTATAAATATCTTAATGGGGATCCCAGCTTAGAAAAAAAGCTGTTCATTCGAAGGGATTGCATGAGGACTCGAGGGCATACAATGCGATTAGAGGAGAAGCGTTTTAACCTCAGGCAACGCGGGGGGTTCTTTACTGTTAGGGCAACAAGATTGTGGAATTCTCTACCACAAGAGGTGGTTTCTGCGGGTAGTATGGTGGCTTTCAAAAGACTCTTAGACTTACATCTCAAGGATCAGAACATTCAGGGGTATGGGAGATGATTACAGCCACACATGCCTACACAGGTTGAACTGGATGGACTATTGTCTTTATTCAACCTCACCTACTATGTAACTATGTAACTATGACATGTGCAGAATAGAAAAAATTGTTTTGTTTAGTTTCAGATTCATTATTTTCCTATGTTTGTTTCGTTGATTCATTTCTGAATTTGTTTAGTTTTGTTTAGTGTATTCATTTTCCAATAAATTCCAAATTTTCAGAACGATTTTAATTCGGATCGGTCGAAAAATGATCGACTGATTTGAATTCTGTGTGAAGAATACCTTGTTGTTAAGGCAAGGGCCGGAGAAGCCAGTCGCCGTGTCCTTAACAACCAATGACGCATCAGCTGTCTTCGGGGTTCCCCACTGACAGCTGAAATGTAAACAAAAGAATGTCGGCAATATCCCAATGTCTTACATATATTCTTTTCCTCGTAACAGCTGAAGGGCTTCCCTGAAGAAAGGGTAAACTTACATTATATCAAGAAAAAAGCATTGGCTACTGGTTTCAGTTATATGTCTCTAAGGATTGCACTGCGTACGTCACCAACACTCTCATTAACAAAAGTAATTTTGGGTACATTTAGATTCATTGCTGTGTGTAAAGGCCATATGCTGCCCTGCACTAAGCTTGTTTGTAAATTACATCAAAAGATGTGGTACCCTTACAATTAACAGATTCAGTCCTTACCAGCTATAAAGATTCAAGGGCTGTTTGTAATTGGTTGCAGTGAAATAAATTCTGATCATTCATAAGTTATTATGGATGATGCTTTGTATTCTCAGTGGTACCTATCATGACTACTAACAAACAGAGTTTACAGTAGAAGACAACAACACATCTTTAATTTAGAGACCTGTGGAAATTGTAGACTTCTATTACCAATTATATTGTTCCCTCAATGTATAGAAAGAACAAATAATCTTTATTGATTTACTAAAAAAAAAAAGTAGCAACAACCCCCATCTGTGAATTTAAAGACAGCTGTCTTCAAGACCACTGGAGGGAACTGTTCATCTGTAGATAGTAAACATATCAGCAGTGCATGCTGTTTACTTATACAATAATTAGCACTATCCCATGTAGTATTGCTATATAAACATGTAAAAGTGCAATAAATAAATAAAAATAACATCCTGCATTCTGGATAAGGTGTGTATGGTAAGGGCTATTCACACCAGGATCGCAGGGTGCATTTTGACAGTCTGTTCATTTAAGTGGGCTGCAAAATGCATCAGTCCATGCAAAAAGTAGTGCTTGCACTACTTTTCACAATGCACTGCACCAAATCGCATGGTACTGCAGTACCATGCAATATGGTGCTCACAAACGCACTGCAATTGTAATCTGTATTTGGCGTGCCATTAAAAGAGAAATATGGTCAAAGTTATTTTGGCCATACTTCTCCTGTAGGTCACAGGAGTGTACTTAGTTCTGCACTCCTGGGACCTAGATTTAACTGACAACAGGCTAAAGCCTACTGTTGGCTGACGTCACAGAGCTGCTCCGGGCTCTGCAGGGATCCCAACAAGAGCCTAAGCCAGCTGCTCCCGACCCCTCCACAGCCCAGGGCTCCAGTCACTGCTCTGAGCTCAGAGCGAAGCTAAGAACTGAGTGATCAGTGGTCTTTGATTGTTCAGATCTCTGTAGAGATGGATCGATGCTGCATCTACATAAGGTATAGAAGTTTGTTTTTTTCAAATCCAAAAACTGAATCCTGCATTTCCTGCACTATGTTTTGGTGTGAACTAGGCCTAAATGCAGATCAGTTGTAGAATCTGATAAATTCCTAAATGCTAGTATTGTGAACTACTCAAAATCAAGGATGAATTCCAGCATTGTATTTTTTGCATATGCTTGGTGATGCCAGTGATGTAACTGATATCCAGAGGCAGTAGCGGCTGGTGAGTTGGGGGCGCAGGGGCGCCACCCCCCCTATCCATGCATCCGGCCCCCTAATCTACATGCGGAGCGATGGACGCAAGAAGTTCAATGGGTTTTTTTTTTGCTGAAGTACGTGATTTGAGCCAGAGGCTCTAATAGGCTTCAGAAAAGGGTGGGCTCAGGGCGCAGAGCGCTGCGCCCCGAGCCTACCCGTTTGTGTGACAATAGAGAATGAATATTCGCTATTGTCACACGGATCCTCCTCCTGGCCAATGAGGAAGGGGATCCGAGACCAATTTTCCGATTGGCCGAAAGGCGAACCCATGCCATTGGCCATGGAGGAGGAGGAGGAGGGAGGACTCGAGGAGACGCTGCGAGATGTGGGGGACTGAGGACTGAGGAGAACCCGCCGCTGCAAATCAGGTAAGTGCAGAAAAGAGCACCATTGGCATGTGTTGCGTGTGATGCACAGGGAGATATACACTGTGATCCGCCTGCCATTAATGCACCAGTCCTGTCTTGGTGTCTGTCTGCAGGATCTGCTTCTTGGAAACTTTAATTGCCTGTGTGTGGTCTCTTGCAGGTGGCAATGCTAGGGTGTGCGGGCTGGTGTGGTCCGGGGAGGGGGGGGTGCGGTCCATCTGCCGCGGAGTGTGCGGAGAGGGAGGTGTCACACACCTTTTGGGCTGTCCCTAGAAAAAGAAAAAAAGGGGAAATCTTCCAATGGGGACACTAGTTCTGGTGAAATGGGGGTCCCTAAGGAATTACCTTAGTTTGCAGGGATTTCCTCCAACTTCCTGTTTGGATATGGGATAGGAAGTGCAGGGAAATCCACAAAATGGGACACAGATGGCAAAAAAAAATGTGCCTATAGTTCTACTTTAGATTCACTGGCCATCATTATGGCTTAAGGGGTTTCCTCCTACACTCCAAAGATATGCTGCTAGGTTAGGTGGCTAAACTGAGTGTGGCCAACATGGCTGCTCCACCTCCTAAGTGGTTTGTGTCCCCAGGGAAAAGTTTTCTTTAGAAATATATATGGTAATCTATTTGAAATATTGTATTTGCACTGCAGATAAATAAAAATACCATTCAGCTTCAAAGTATGTCAGTTTTAAAACACTTTCCAGCAAATATTTTGTGGTTCCTGCATCCCATTAACAAGCTATCCCAATCAAAACCACTATGCCTGGGATAGTTTATCAGAAGATTGCAGACTGATTAAAGGGATCTTTTGTGGATAAATAAACAGGGACTGTTTTTCTTTTAAAGCTAAACTCTTGAAATAAAGCATGCTTCAGAAGGTTTAAAAAAAATGAAGAATGGATTAGAGATGGGCTTTGAAAGTCTGTTAGACCAAAAATAAAATAGCTGGCGCACAGCGGGGAATAAATATCACCAGGGGCTATACCAGTGGTACTAGACACACAAATAACCAGAGTGAATGATAATCAGTAAAAAGGACAAATTAAAAAATCCATGTATGGCAAAGTCCATGGAAAAGTCCATAAAAGTCCATAAAAAGCTCAAGGTGCACTTCTGAGGCAGCTCTAGTGACAAGTAGAAGATTTGCTTGGGGCCAACTAGAAGAAAACACAGGCGCCACTCTAAGTGCAGTAACTTGAAACTTTTTTATTGTATAAACCGCTAGATAGGGGGGTACTCACAAAAGGGATGAATAAAACAGCTCATAAAACACACTCCGGTAAGGATCAGGATGGCTCGAGCGGTGACAAGTAGACAGGCTGTAGCGGTGACTGCCGCACTTCCTCGTCCCGGGGACACTCAGATGACCGTCCGTCGTCACTTCCGCGAGCGTGATTACGTCATGGCGCCGGCGACTCGTTCTCGGAGCATGCGCTCCTTCCTCAGGCCGATCTTCGCCGGCGCCATGACGTAATCACGCTCGCAAAAGTGACGACGGACGGTCATCTGAGTGTCCCCGGGACGAGGAAGTGCGGCAGTCACCGCTACAGCCTGTCTACTTGTCACCGCTCGAGCCATCCTGATCCTTACCGGAGTGTGTTTTATGAGCTGTTTTATTCATCCCTTTTGTGAGTACCCCCCTATCTAGCGGTTTATACAATAAAAAAGTTTCAAGTTACTGCACTTAGAGTGGCGCCTGTGTTTTCTTCTAGTTTGAAAGTCTGTTATCCTGAGTTAGCAAGTCCCTAACTTGAAACAACCATTTAAGTACTTTAGTCTGAAAAGTGTGTAATCCTATCCTGAACACTTGCCCCACATCACTGACTAACTAGGTAATGAAGCAAGGATGGGGATGACCGCCCCTTAGCATTCACATGCGAAAACCAAGTCAGAAGTTTTACCTTTCAAATTCTTTGGACATTTTAACTGCTGTAATAATGTCTGAAGAGGCATTATGCATTGCTGGTTTGGGTAAGGTTTTTTTTGGGCCAGATTAAGCTCTAGTGGCCTGTTTATCTGTTTATTGTCATTCAGTCATCGTTAATTTCTTCAATGAAAACATTTTCGTCAAAATTTTCGTCCGCATCCTTTTTCCAATGATTAAAATGAAACAAGAAGTACACCACATTGTCATCCACTGACAAAACCGTTTATGTTTTCATTAACGAATGAAAATGAAACAAAACTTTGAGGCAGGGACACTTACCCTCCTGAACTTCCCAGTTTCCACAGAGCTCCCAGCAAGCAAGCGACTCCAGTCTGTAGCTTGCTTCGCTTAGCAGCAGTTAGCAGGCTGTGCAGCTAGCATTACAGGCCTTCGAGTCCTCAGACGACTGTCCAGAGCAGTACTGTGCATTACAGGCCTCCCGACGAGAGTCCTATGATGGCGATCGTCTAGTGCAGAGAACACTATGAGTGAGTGTGTACATTACATTTACAAGCCTGAGGCTTCCCCTCAGACCACTGTCTGTCCAGAGCACTGTGTGTGCATTACAGGCCTTCTCTGACCACCGGTAACCAGAGCACTGTGCATTACAGGCCATCCCTCAGACTTGAGACTACCATCCAGCACTGTGCAGCATTATAGGCCTCTCAGAGTCAGACCACCATCCCAGAGCACTGTACTTTGCAGGCCTCCCCTCAGACCACCATTCATAGCACTGTGCAGCATTACAGGCCTCCTCAGACCACTGTACAGAGCACTGTGCAGCATTACAGGTCTCCTCAGACCACCATCCAGAGCACTGTGCAGCATTACAGGCCTCCTCAGACCACTGTCCAGAGCACTGTGCAGCATTACAGGCGTCCTCAGACCCCCATCCAGAGCACTGTGCAGCATTACAGGCCTCCTCAGACCCCCATCCAGAGCACTGTGCAACATTATAGGTCTACTCAAACCACCATCCAGAGCGTGTGAACCATTACAGGCCTCCTCAGACCGTCCAGAGTGGCTAAATCTGTATCTGTGAGTTTGTTCAAACTCATGAATATACCATGAATACCATGAATAATAACATGATATATTTTTTTACTCCAGGAGAATATAATGAGTTTGGAAATTCTAGGGAAAAGCTTAAAAAATGCATTACGATTTAACTAAACCCATTAGATTTTAATCAACTAAAATAATTTTAGTCAACCAAAATGTACTGGAGATTTTAGTGGACTAAAATGTAGACCATTATAGTTGACTAAAATGTACTGCGGATTTTAGCTGACTAAATACGACTAACACTAAAACAATTGCAGGTGACTAAAATGGCATTTCAGTCAAAAGACTATAACTAAAATTTAATCAAAATTATATGCCAAAATTAACACGGAAGTCAGTGCTGTTTTAATAACATAACTCAGTGTTTCTCAAGTTTTTTTAAGTTTTTTTTTAGTCAAGGCACCCTTTCAAATTATAGACAATCTCGAGGCACCCTTTAAAACTACCGACAGTCTCAAGGCACCCCATTGTAAAATGTAAAAAACTATTATAATAGTTTTACATAATCAAGCAATGTCCACACTTAGGACACCCAATATTAGAGGTCATTTTTTCTTCCAAAGCAAATACACTTTTACACACTGGTACTGACTGGTATTCCAATGTTTCTCTTCTCCCTCAATTTCTCTCCATCAGTCAGCTAATTTGAGCTCAGTGCTGAGGGAAAGAGGCAGAGGGGGATGAAACAAGGATGCTGTGAAAGTGACAGACATCCTTCTTATCAACTGATGACGTCATTGGTTGTTAGGATGCTAGTGTCTAGAAAGTCATAATGGTGCATAATGAGAACATGTGGCTTTGTGTAACTAAAAGGCAGGCTTCATCCACCTGCTGGCTTGTATACAATTTTTAACCAATTTTTAGTCATTTTGCCAAGGCACCCCTGAAGAAGCCTCAAGGCACCCTGGTTGAAAAAAGCTGGTATAACTCATTTGAGTGTACCCTTCATAAATCCTGCTGATGGATCCCAATTTTTTTTATCAAAGAAGCAGGGGATCAGTTCATAAAGTAATTTTGCTTCCCCGGCTTTATCAACAATATGGTAAGGAATTCAGAATCATCACATTTGGCATTGAGAAAGTTTGACATTGTGATCGCTCTCCATGCCTTTAGACACAAACATCTCAAAGCACTCCACTGCAATTGTAGAGAGTAATAGCATTTGCTACTGCTACCCACAAAATATTAATAACACTTGATAATATGTTTACTGTTATTAGTTTACCTCAAAGATGAAAATAAAGAGGTCTTTGGTAGGGGCATGCATTTTAGATTTTAAAAGCGCATGTAAATCCAAAAACAAAAATGTTATATATTGCAGCTTACCAATTCTTAGTAGCAATGGGCGTATTAGGGTTTTTTCCCCTCTTTATTTTCGCCTATTGATCAGGCAAGTAACACACTTTCTTCTTTTGGTGGCTACACACATACATCAAGTATGTAAAAATAAGACTTTAACATTTTTGATTAAAATTTTTAATAATAGCATAAAATAGGCAGTTGAATGAGTCGCTAAAAACACACTATGTATGCCCGACTGCGTCACTCATTCACAGTGTTCTGTGAATAGAAAACTATAAGCCCCAACAGCCTTTGCAGCTGTTGACACTGTTGGCACTGTGAGCACTGTGGTAATTCATTGATTCTTCCTATCAGAGTGTATAGGCTTGCCCGTACGAGGTATGAGCAAGCAGTTACACTGACAGGTCTGCAGGAGACCTGCATTGCATCAGCAATCTGTTGATCGCTGGTGCAATGCTTTATGGGCTCCTGCAACAAAGGATAATAAATACACATTTTTTCTACTTTCATTAAAATGTGCATTTGTTATTTTTTGTCAAAAGATGAACTTATCCTTTAGAACATGGGTGTCCAACCTTTTGGCTTCACTGGGCCACAGTGAGTGTAGAGACATTCTCAGGCCACATATAAAATATATACTATAGTTAAGGTATATAAGTAATAAAACGCCGCCGCGCCCTTCCCGTGCTGACGCCCCCCCAGCACTAATTTAACACGACTAGAGGATGATCCCTTACGAGGCAGCCTCTGCCTACAGTTAGTTGGAAGCCGCTGTGGCCGTGCCCCCAACCCGACTTCCTCCTTCCCCATAAAAAAAAAAAAAAATTGTCAGGGGGCAGTGGGCCGCATTGCCTGCGGCTCTGGGCCGCATGCGGCCCCCTGGCCGCAGGTTGGACTTGCCTGCTTTAGAATAAGCCCAAGATGGGGTAAGACCAATTACGCTAAGGGCTCTTTTACACTACTCTGCTGAAAAAACACGGTAAAAACGCAAATGCATTTTTGTTGCATTTTCTGGTTGCCTGACTCCCAGCAAGCACATGTGAATAATGGACAAGTGACTCAAAAAGCACACCAAAAATGCAACCGTGCTGCATTTTTTATGCATTTTTAATGCATTTTCCATTCATTTCAACAGGAAGTGCAGCTGTGGTGTGCTTTTTAACCAATTCACTGCTGGACACTTTCATCCCCTTCCTGCCCAGATCAATTTTCAGCATTCAGCGCTGACATCTAACACTTTACTCATATGACATTTTTATTATTTTTTGAGACAGAGCTGTCTTTCGGTGGTATTTAATCACCAATGGGTTTCTAATTTTTTTTTCTATAGAAATGAACAAAACCCACATTTTTCTTTGTTTCTATTATAAAATTTTGCAAATAAATATTTGTTCTTAATAAGTTTAGGCCAGAATGTATTCTGCTACATTTCTTTGGTTCATATAACTGCAATCAGTGTATATTATTCAGTCTACTCCAATCAGTGCATATCATTCAGTCTGCGTGGAAGTTATATAGTCTATAAACTATGGTATACATATTAAAACAATTCAAAGAAATATCTGCACTTATATAAAATCTATAAATTGTACAAATAGCCAGCACCTATAAGGTGATTACAAACCATAACAAAAGTAATATAAAAATGAGTACAGCACTAAAAGAGACATGAAAATTAATTTTAAAAAGTCCAAATTTAAAAAATTTATGTTCGTAGAGTAGAATCTTCACACCAGATTCTGTGAAGTAGATGTGCATACACATTCGGCAAGTCTGCTTTCCGGAAACAGTAGACCCTCAAATTATAGAGAGGTCTAAATCGGCATGATTACAATAAATTGGCAAATAGAACATTCAGGATTCAGCTGGTTCCCAGTCGCTATCCATCAATCCAGGCTACTATGGTAAACGAGACTCATAGGCCCCTTTCAGAGAGACAAACACCTCCAGTGGCAGAAGCTGAACCCTCAGTATTAACCTTTGTTCATCCCAGGTAATTTGAGTTCCTGTGACCCTCCTGGCTCTCACCCTAGAACGACACATGTCCTAGTTAGGTCCATATATATTTGGACACAGGCACAATTTTAATCCTTTTGGTTCTGTATGCCACCACAATAAAATTAAAATGAAACAAACCAAATGAATTTGAAATGCAAAATTTCAGATTTAATTCAAGAGGTTGAACATAAATATCAAGTACAAAAGTCTGAGCTGACAGTATATCTCTAAACACTGCAGAACTCATCCAGCTGCTTTTGTCTTCTGTCACATCATCAATAAACACCAATGACTCAGTGGTACTGGAAGCCATGCATGCCCATGCCTACACCATGTTTTATAGATGACGTTGTGTGCTTTGGATCATGAGCTGTTCCAAGCCATCTTCATACTTTTTTCTTTCTGTCATTCTGGTACAGATTAATCACTTTTTTTTAGATGTTTTTTGGCACCTAACCTGTCTTCTGGTCTAATCTGGCTTTTCTATTCTTCAGGCTTATGAATGGTTTGCACCTTGTGGTAAACCCGCTGTATTTGCTCTCGTGAAGTCTTCTCTTTATTATAGACTTTGACAATGATACGCCCACCTCCTGGAGAGTGTCCTTCACTGGATGTTGTGAATGGGTTTTTCTTTACTATAGAGAGGATCCTGTGATCATCCACCACTGTTGTCTTCTATGGATGTCCAGGCCTTTTTTATGTTTCTGAGCTCACCAGTGTGTTCTTCTTTCCTCAGAATGTACCAAATTGCTGCTTTTGCCAATCCTAATGTCGCTGCTATCTCTCTGATAGATTTGTTTAGTTTTTGAAGCCTTACACTGGCCTGTTTCATTTGCATGGAAAGCTCCTTTGAACACGTGATGTAGGTTCACAGCAATATATTCCAAATGCAAATGCCATGCTTAGAATCAACTCCAAGCCTTTTACCTGCTTAATTGATGAATAAATAATGAAGGAGTATCCCAAATTGTTCAATTACTTTTGGTCCCTTGAAAAAGGGGTGGGGGTGGCTTTTCTTAAGAGCTGTAATTTCTAAACCCTTCTTCTGATTTGGATGTACATACCCTCAAATTAAACCCGAGAGTGTGAACTTTCATTTATATATAACTATAGCTTGATGTATTGGTAAATACCTGCAAAAAACTAAAATGATGCCTGTGTCCAAATATATATGGACCTAACTGTTGATTTGCTACACACAGAGTGATCTGTTTCAATAATTTCTTCCTTTAATTTTGATGATTATGGCATACAGATAGAAAAACCCAACATTAAGTATCTCAGAAAATAAGAGTGTTGTGAAAAAGTTCAATATTGTAAATAGTGTCACACTCTAATCAGCTAATTAACTCAAAACACCTGTAAAGGTTTCCTGAGCCTTTAAATGGTCCCTCAGTCTGGTTCACTTGGTTACACAATCATGGGGAACACTGGGGACTTGACAGTTGTCCAGAAGACAGTCATTGACACACTCCACAAGCAGGGTAATTCATTGATAAAGGAGCTGGCTGTTCACAGAGTTCTGCATTGAAGCATGTTAATGGAAAGTTGAGTGGAAGTAAAAAATGTGGTAGAAAAAGATTTAGGGAGCCATGTCATCTGTTGGTGTTGGTCCACTGTGTTTTGTTAAGTCCAAAGTCAGCACAGCCCTCTACCAGGAAATTCTAGAACACTTCATGCTTCCCTCTGCTGACCAGCTTTATGGAGATGGTGATTTCATTTTCCAGCATGATCTGGCACCTGCCCACACTGCCAAAAGTACCAATACCTGGTTTAATGATCATAGTTTTACTGTGCTTGATTGGCCAGCAAACTCACCTCACCTAAATCCCATACCGACTCTGTGGGGTATTGTTAAGAGAAAGATGAGAGACACCAGACCCAACAATGCAGATGAGCTAAAAGCCACTATCACATTGATGCCATCTCTGAGGACGTCACAGGAAGTGATGAAACGCGTTAGATTGGAACGCATAGCGTCAACACGGTACGTCAGGTGGAACGCAAGCCGGAAACACCGCTCGCCACTCTGCAGAGAGGACGCGAAGCCCACACAAGCTGACCGCTGACCACCCCTGTTTTATTTGTACAATCTACCTGCTTTTAAAAAACCCACATTTGTGGGTAATAAACTAATATCTAGAGCTTCTTTTTCCCTTCCTCCTTATCTAATTGGTTTTACATCCCGGTGTGAGGTGGAGCCTGTTACCAGCCCACAGGAGTTTTAAAAGGGAACCCATCCCAGCCCAGGGGGCAATTAAGTGCTAGTGGTCCTAATGCTATAAGGCATATAGGACCCACTGGTTCTGGTAAGTGATTTAATCTACCCACAAATCACGGTGAAAAAAATTGATGTCACAGAATTTATGGACACCCATATTTGAGCACTTGCACTTTTGAACCATTGGATTATACAGTCACAAAGGACTTTTTGATGATTTTGAGCACCACAGTCACTTATTTTGAACTTTATCACATGTGATCAGCCACCAATCATAATTTGTTTGTTTCTAAATATCGATTGTATTTATTTACTATTTAATATTAATGAAGTCACAGTTGTAAATTGGAGCACATAATATTATATTCATTAGAATATTCATTAGATATATGAGCCATTAACTATTTTTGCTAACATCATAAGTCTATTCAGCAAGCGCTGTAGCCAGCCCTTTGTCATAAGAGCTAAATACTTGCCTTTTTAGCATGTACCTAAAATGGAAATCAGTTTGGAGCAGTCTGAATCTTTAAAGTGTGGTGCCAGTAACTGCTTTTTTCAGGAATTGTAATCTGATATCATAAATGTGAATTCATACTAACACTCTCATTTTTTTTAAATCTTTACTAATTTACCCTTATGTTTGAAAAATGGTTTTCCTTAAGGTTCTAGCAAGAAATGGCACTTTTATTTACGTTGACTTTTTTTCATAGGGAGGAGAACACTGCTACTATCATGGTACCATCAGAGGTGTGAAGAACTCAAGAGTGGCAATATCTACTTGCAATGGTTTACAGTAAGGAGAAATAAACACTACATTTTACATTGCATTTATTAAACTACACAATATTAAAGGATCAACGCTAACCATCCCAATTACAGTTCCCAGTGAATGGTAAAAAAAAAAAGAAGAATTCCTGCCATTCGTGGTCTTCAGGACTCCTAAAGTGAGCTATCCCCAGAAGCATTTTTCATCTCTCCCTAACCCTGCCACAGATTTCTTCCTATACTTGGGGGGGGGTATTGAAACAAGGCCATGGTGATTGTGGGGCCTGCTCTCACAGCAATTATGTAATTATGTTTCTGGCATTTTCTCTAAAGCTGGAGTCCTCTTTTCATCCATCAGATAGATGCTCTACAAAATAAAATGAATGGAAACCCCAACAGGGAGGGTGAGGCCTCTTTATAATGGGCAGGAGATGCGGGTAAACCTGAAAACTCTGGTACCAAGATACTGTGGTCGGAGTTCCCAAGAAACAAATGAAGCCCAAATCTGAAATATCAGTTTTTAATGAAGTGTCATATTACTTTATGTACATTTGTGTTCACCATATAACCCAATGACATTTCCAAATTTCAGTTTTATGACCTTTGTGCGTAATGTAATCAAAGGAAAAAATGTAGAATTCACAATATTGGTTAAGTGAAATAGAGCTGCCAAATAGGTAAAGTATCGGGAACAGGGTACAGGATGTATATAGGCTTAAGGTAGCTTTATTAATTTATTACTCTGGAAGAGCTCAATGTACCAAATAGAAGCACAGTGGGTGATCAGCAGCAGTTGCCCCATACTACATCAATTCCTCCATTTAATCCATTCCATTAGCTAAAATATGATTATATTTCAGTGTTTGTCTATTCCCCTAGGTCCAAATTGTTTTTAGATGGCTTAACTGTATATAAGCACAAAATCTCTTTGCAAAGAAAATGCTTTACAAAGGGACATACTGTATTTCAACAAAGGAGTCTTCAGTAATCCAGAAGTTGAATGTGCTGAAACCAACATCTCTTTATCAGGGCATGTGTGACAAAGATGGTGAACCTGCACTCAGGGAAACATAGTCATGGCAGCCATACAACGTCTGACAAAACAAATCCTTTATCACCTACATAAATTATAGAGATAAAAAAAAAAATGTTATGCCTTTGACCAGCTTCTGGATGTAGAAAACGAGGCACGTCTGCTTCCCTCAGTGATGAATAATCTGCCTAGCTTAGGCAGGGGGAGCAGTTGTCTCTACTGAGACTCCAGGGAGCTTCCTTAGCAGAAAGATTTAAGTGCAGTGAGGAATACTTCTTAGCTGCTATTCATCTGGCTAGCAAAAAAAACTCCTTTTAGAGATCACTGTATAAAGATATTGTTAGACTTCCCAGTTGCATCCTTTTATTATGGAGCCACTATAGATACATTGCATTGGGGTTCTTTGATGGTATATGGGCAACAAGGATCCCACACATTCGTAGACCTCATGCAGAGGGGCTACTGTATGTCCAATCCATATAACCTGGATCTTTTTGCATAGGTAGTCACTGGTAGTCACTGCTGTTAAACATTAATTCATCTCTGTCTACTTCTTATATTACAAAGATTTTAGTAAACTTTATTTTAGTTTCTCGCTCACATAATTTTCCTAAGGAAGGTTTTCAACAATGGACTTCTGAATTTCCCTTTACATGCATATTTACTTGTTCATGGAAGAAAAGCAGATCGGGTGCAAGCAAATGCCTGTAAATAAGCCCTAAAGAGTGCCAATGGTCAAGGAACTTCATAGCTAAACGGGTCCATCCACAAATATATAAGTAATATGTGTTTAGGGCTAAGCATTTTCTGGCAGGAGTCTTGATGACGTTGAGTGCTGTCCCATATTATTGAAGAAATAGTACTGCAGTGGTTTAGAAAATTGGTCCAAAAGACATCTTTACTAAAGCACATTGTGGAGGTTAAACACTAGAATATTGCTTTAAAAAATATTATAACATACAGGAGTAAAAACACAATGTAAAATTAGGTTTATAATGAAAAGCCATGTGTCTTGAAATGCTGTTGCTTTTCATTTATGACCCACATTTGGTGATGTCCTCTGTTAATACATTTTTACATTTAACATTTTTGACAATTTGAGAGCAAACCTTTTATTTGTTTGCTAAAAAGCTGGACAAATAAAACATAAAAGTGATGTCCAACCTTTTAGAACCCCTTTCAGTAGATCAAGTAGTGTTATGTATGATTTTGTAAGGTTTCAGATCCTAAAGCTGTATTCAACCCCAAAACAAAGATATAACATATTGCAGCTTACCAATCCTTAGAAGTAGTGGCTGCATTTGTTTTCTTAGGTGTTTTTTTCTTTATTTCAAACGGTGATCCAGCCAGGAAGACACTTCCTTTTTGAGGGTGTTTGCAATCTGGATAAAATAGTAGAGCAAACACCTTTGGACAGCTGCATTGTCAGTCTGGGGAGAAAGTAACGTTAGACTTGCAGATTTAGATAGATGTGACTAACAAATTGAAGCTGAAGCTTAACACTTTATAAGATATTACAGTAAACAATTAACCCATTTAGTTTTTCATTATTTTCACCTGGTGATCCAGCCAGCAACACACATTCATCTTAGGGTGGCTACAAACATACAGCAAGTATGTAACTTTAAAAATTTATTTCTAGAAAACATTTCAATAATAGCATTAAACAGGCAGTTGCTAAAAATATACTATACACATACAAATTAGTAATAAAACTAAAGTTCAAAAGAAGTTGCATATTCCATAAGGTAGTGATCCAAAACATATCTCAAAATAAAACATGAGCTACTTCAAAAAATGAAAGCTTGCAGTTTTTAAATGTTATCTAGAGCTACCAGAACTGAACACTGAAAATGTGTGGATAAGTATCAGAACAGCATCAGACATGCTGTACCATGCACAAAGGAGGGACAAGCACACAAAAGACACCCAAAGGCTCTAAAAAAATCAACATCCTCTGCTCGGATCACCTTAATTTTTTTTGTTTTACTGATCCTAATCTGAGGGAATGTGACCCCCTCCCATGTGGCAGTGCAAGGGTCTAGCAGACCTTTGCTAGACCCAAGCACTTTTACATGACCAGGAAAGTGATATCATTACTCTAAGTGTCTGACATCAGCAACCATCTTTGATTTCAGTGTCAGCTGGTTTAAATTATTGAGATTGTTAGATATTTTATTGTAGTCTCAAATGTATCTATTTTTTTGCAGTGGAATGTTTGATGATGGCACCCACACCTATACCATACATCCAGTGGACCTAACTCACAACACTGTAAGTACCCACCCTGCATACATATCATATTAAAATCAAAGCAAAGATACTGTATACATGTTTTAGCTTTTTGCATATTTGTATATTTTAATACCTTCAACAATACTTTGAACTGCTACAAAGATCTCCCCGTGTGCTACCATACAGTTTTTAATAACCCCTGCTTATTAGCAGAGGTGACAAAGTTATCTACAGTATAAAGTATCAGTTACTGCACATGAGCCCCAGTGAACAAGAATGGACAAATAGTAGAACTTGAAAATCAAGAAAGGTCTTTTCCTTTAGCTTCTTTTTTTGTGCACTACTCTATTGTACTCTAATCTAAAGTTGTAATTGACATATCAAAGGTCATGCTTTTTTAAACTATTGCAAAAGCCTCCTAAAATGTATGATTTTAGTTATGGATGAATATGAAATCATTTGAAACATGTTATCTACATAACAAACATTTGCATGGCTCATAATATTAAGATGATTTAAATCGTTATAAGATAGGGTTTCCAAAGAAAAGGTATATATAGCATACCTGCATGCCCATGTACATTAAATTCAGAAAATAAAAACAAAAAGGGGATTTATTGTCTTTAGTAACATTGAGTTTCTCTCCAGTCTATTGGCATTCTAGTCAAAATAGGCTCATTTGTAAGTTAATGTATAACTATGCTACTTATGCAAGTAAACTCATGAAAAAAGACATACCATTTTATATGATTATGCTGCTGTTGGAAATGTGTTTTAAATAATTATTTTTCATCTATATATAGATTCATTATTTAAACCTACTTCTCCCTAATTGTTAGAATGATTGTGGAACATATGCAAGTGAGTGTTTAGGACATTCTTCATCTCCTGCACAGAATATTTGTGGGGTTCTTTGTGTACTGAGCCTGCTGGCTCCATTCAGAGGGACAAATGATGACCAAGGCCACCAGATGAGTTTATACCACTGAGATTCTGGAAGTGACCTTTTTCTATTTCTTTTAGGAAATCTAATTTTTGTTTTCTGATATCTAAATTCTTTGAGATTCAAAAACCAAAACATCAGAGAAATAACACATTTCTTTAAATCAGAAAGACTTTATTGAAATAAACCAAAACATTTTAGAGTAAACAATTGACTATGACTGATAGTGCATTCCAACATTAACTACAGCATTAAGAACACCGATAATCAAAATCAACAATAGGTCCGAACATACATTCCAAGACTATTTTATACTGGTACATCACCACAGCCACCATGGTCCTTTCAAAGCATATTACTATTATGCCAATAACATAGGGAGGATGATAAAGCTTGCAGAGAAATAACACATTTTAAGCAGTAAAAAATACTATATGTAAGTGTGCATTTAATTAGTTTTTATCATGCTATGGTTTCCAGCCGATACTGATCCTGAAGTTGTAATAAATTCAAGCTTGATATGAGTTATGCGTAGTACACACGTTGAGGAAATCGCAAGAAAATTACCACTTTTGAAGCAATCATACCATATTCTGATCATTGGTACACAGCTTTTGAGAGCCAATCTCAACAGTTCATGTAAAATTATCTTAATGGTCGAGCAACTTCGGAAAAATTTAAAGACCAAGACGATGCATGCTCCAAAATGAAAGAATACATTACAATAAAAAACATTACATCACTTCCGAAGTTGTATTCTGTTGTACAAGAATTTTTGTAACTTCAGTATCCTATTGGCTTTTGATAGAAGACTAGCATGTAAAAAAAAAAAAAAAATGGACGATCATTCGTCCGATATTCTCATCATGTGTACGAGGCTTTAGATAACTGGGAAAGGTAAGCAAAAGACATTGCTACATCCTATATTTATTTTCAGCACTAGACATACAGTTTCTATTAACACTGTGTTCTTGGCCCTTTGCTGAACATTTCTTACTGCTTAAGACATTAATCTTATTGACAGTGGCACAGATCATGACACAAAACATTCTTTGCTTGGGTACAGCTTGGATGCATTTAGCATTAATAACTTATTACTATTTTTTTTTCCAGAGTTCTTTACAATTTTCTACAACAAGGCTGTCTAACCAATTTTTTTTTTAAAGTAATCCTAAAGTTTAAAAATAAACTTTCTCAGCTCCTTAGGTGGCTCCATAACATAACATACAATAGACTTTGCAAAAATATATTTCACTGAGAAGATAATTAATTGAATCTCCACCACATCATGGTCATAAGAAGCCTAAACAGATTACTGGTCCCTAGATGCATCCTGGGAGATGAATCATCTGATATGCGCTTTACCTCTAGTTTGTCCAACTCATCCCTTTAGCTTTATGGGAAACACATCTATTATAAAGCTCTGCATTCCCTGGCTTCTTCCAGTCCAGTATTTTGCCTGGTGTATGCTCTACTGAACTGCTTGCATATTGTGTGCATAATTCAGTAGAAAGGACTAAGACTGTTAACTGTTGAATAGGTTAATGAAAAAAAGGCACCATGACAACCATCTGTTTCTCATTTTTGTTTAATTATACGAGAGAGAAGAATACATTTTTCAGATTTTCCAACATAAATTATTAAAATTATGATGCTAATAATTACACACTATTTACTGAATTGTAAATGTAAAGGCCAAAAAAGACCTGGAGATAGAGATGCACCATTATTATAAAGTGATAGTGCTGAAATACCTTTCTGATGCCAAACTTATTACCACTGAGAAGATTCAAACTACTATCTGATAGATTTTGATTTTATTTCATTTTGTACATACCAGTAAAACGTCTTTGAAGGTTCTGATTTTCCAGGTAAAGCTAGTGGTAGTTAATCCCATTCAGTTATTATGTTGAAGATGTTTCAGAGCTTATCCAAGACACCTTTTCAGTTTCAATGAATGGAACATACCCCAGAATGTATATCTACTTTTTGTGTTGCTACCTGTGTGCGTATAAATACAAGGGTACATTCCTGGCACTCATTACAAGTTAAAAAGTGATTTGAATAAGCTGCAAAACATTTTCAACATTTCCGAACAGTTTAATGTGATTACCTTCTACCAGGAAAAACACTGGACCAGTCAAAGCCAGGAGATACAATAACAATTCCCCAAGATGCACACCGAAGTTAATGAACTTAATTGGTTGCTTTAAGACCAAGAAGTGCTTTGGGTTTACCAACTATTCCTCAAGTTTGGCAACCCCCTTTTCATTGGAACACCCCTAAAAGTTTGCTTTTTTTTAATGATGTACCGCCACTCTCTGCAGCATTCTGATGTTTGTCCATGCTGGCCAGGTGATATGCCTTCATAGGATGGGTTCTTTATGCTCTGGGCTTACCAGAAGTGTGTTGAATGATGCTGGGAGTCATTATGCATGGAAGATGATGATTGCAGAGCAGTAAGCCTGTGGGGACAGTGCTAGAAACAAGCTTTGTATTGTAGCCAGAATGTTTTTTTTTTTTTTTTTTTCAATTTTCAGTTTAGTTTTTAGTGATGTTGAGGATTGACATTTTATTGTTTTGCTTAACATGGACTTAGGCTTTACCAATCATTTTTTTTTTTTTACATTCTATAGCAGGGGTCTCCAAACTATGGCCCTCCAGTTGTTTAGGAATTACAATTCCTATCATTTATGGGGGAAGGTTAGGTAGATGGTGCTGCCTATAATAGATAGTATATCTTAACCACTTGCCTACAGTGCACTTTCATCCCCTTCCTGCCCAGGCCAATTTTCAGCTTTCAGCGCTCTCACACTGAATGACAATTGCGCGGTGATGCTACACTGTACCCATATGACATTTTTAGCATTTTTTTCACACAAATAGAGCTTTCTTTTGGTGCTATTTAATCACCTCTGGGTTTTTTATTTCTAACAAAAAAAAAAGAAAAAAGACAGAAAATTTTGAAAAAAAAAAACGTTTTTCTTATTTTCTGTGAGTAAATTTTGAAAATAAAAAAAATGTTTCCCCTTCACTGATGTGCGCTGATGAGGCGGAACTGATGGGCACTGATAGGCTGCACTGATGGGCACTGATGAGGTGGCACTTATGGGCACTGATGAGGTGGCACTGATGAGGAGTACTAATATGCTGCACTGATGAGCACTGATAGGCGGCACTGATGAGCACTGATAGGCGGCACTGATGGGCACTGAGAAGTGGCACTGATGGGCACTGAGAGGCGGCACTGAGGGGCGGCACTGATGGGCACTGAGGGGAGGCACTGATGGTCACTGACGGGTGGCACTGATGAGCACTGATGGGCGGCACTAATGGGCAGCACCATCAGTGCCCACACTCAGTGCCCATTTTGCTGCCAGTCAGTGCCTAGATGAGCAGGCACTGATGGGCACTGACTGGCAGCACTATGGGCACTGATTGTGGGCACTGATGACGGGCACTGATGGTGGGCAGTTATGGCATTTTATTTCCCTTTTGTGTAATCAGGGCACTGGTGATCAGTGCCCTGATTACATTTCCCTGTGTCCCCTATGAGGAGGAGCCGCTGATCGGCTCTCCTCGGCTCACACACTGACAGTGTGAGCTGAGGAGAGCCGAATAACGGCATTTCCTCATTTACATGTAACCGGCTGTGATTGGACACAGCCGATCACATGGGTAAAGAGTCATGTCATTGACTCTTTACCGAGATCGGGATCGCGCCGTGTCCTAGCAACACGGCACGGTCACGATCGCCGCTCCGCTCGCCCCTGGGGGTGTGCAAGAGAGGCTGTTCTGGTGCGCCGTCATATGACGGCGTCCCAGGATAATAGGTACACCGCTCCGCCGTCATTTGATGGCAGCCGGGTAGTAACTGGTTAAATAAACAATTGGTAAGTAATAACGGAAATTGGTAGATAATGATATTGTACAGTATACAGTTGCACAGCAATAAATATAAACACAAAAATGTGCAAAATGCGAAGGGATAAATATAAAGTGCAAAGTGAACGCTGAATAGGTATTTGGCAGATGGGTGTGAATAAATAAAGTGACTAGCGTAGATGAAAAGTCATAAAGAATAAATTATGCGTGATAAATATATGGAAGTGGTACTCAGATAAATTTGACCAAAAAAGTGCAAGTGCAAAGGAATATATAAGGTGCAAGGTGAACACCAAATTGGTATATTGGCAAAGCAGTGCCAATAGACAAGTGAATCTAATAAATAGAAACACTGTGAGATAGTGACTGTAGTTATAAATTATAAAATTAAAAATATAAATTAGCAAGTGATAAATTCAATATATAGAGCCAAGTGATCTTCCATAAACAATATGGATGTGGATAAGGTGAACGGTGCTATATGGACCAAACATAAATCATATAATTAATGGTGACTAGGTGATGGGTAAAAAGTCCATTCGGTGCTATGGGTGTTGTTTCCCAACAACTGAATCGATCTTAGGGTGGTCCGTTTCCAGGGGTGCAGGTGAGGAATACAATGTGCTTTCCTCAGGATCTAGCCCGCACTCACTAGAACTCCGTACTCCACAGGGGTATAAATCGTTGTACCCTCCTGGGGGAAATAAGGGGAACCTCTTTCCACTAAGACCTTCAGTATAGGATATTCAAGCCAGAGACACCTCTCCAGATAAGGTACTTTCAAAAAGACTCCAGGGGACATAAGTGTTGAATCAGGGGGAAAGGAGAGTTGCCAGACCATATATAGAAAAAACCTCACATGGTGAAGTATTGCTAAGTAAACATTTTTATTAGATAGATGAAAGGGCACTCACAATTTGTACAGAATAAACGTGCATAAAACCATGGAACCGCAATTACTCTGGGGTGTACATCGGGGTTTCCGGGATGCCGTGTGCTTCAACCACCGGAAGTGCATTCCAACAGATAGCGGATGTGACGTGGTTATGCCTATATTTATTTATTTATTGACACCCATCTGCCAAATACCTATTCAGCGTTCACTTTGCACTTTATATTTATCCCTTCGCATTTTGCACATTTTTGTGTTTATATTTATTGCTGTGCAACTGTATACTGTACAATACCATTATTATCTACCAATTTCCGTTATTACTTACCAATTGTTTATTTAAGATATACTATCTATTATAGGCAGCGGCATCTACCTTACCTTCCCCCATATATTCCTGTATATCTCTTTGAGCTATAACCTTGAGGTGGGCAGCAGCCAATACCTTATTATTCTATCCTAAGCGCGGTTCCCCCCCCCCCTTTTTTTACAATTCCCATCATGCCTAGTCATGTCTGTGAATGTCAGAGTTTTACAATGTCTCATGGGATGTGTAGTTCCACAACAACTGAAGGGCCCTAGGTTGGAGATCCCTGTTCTATAATATGTTTTTGGTGTATGTGTACTTTTACATTTTAGATCTGCTTTAGGATATTAAAGAGACAACTATTTGAATTTTTAATGGCATCACTTGAAATCATGCAGCACAATCTGTTAGATTCCAATTGGCAGCCTGTACTGCCAATTGGAATCTAACAGATTGTGCTGCATGTGCTCCCTTTTACGAACATAATGAAAAAAACTGTATTCTCACATATTTGTGATTTTTTTTTTCAGAGGTTATTAGCTTCTTTAATAAAACTGCATTATTCCAGCTTCTTGTTGTTTGATTTGGACCAGCATTTGTTGTTCTCCAGGAAAGCACAAGTCGCCCCCATGTCATAGAGAAAACTCCAGGATCCCAAATTCCCAGTGTACCACACCATTTAGGTAAGTCACACACACATTTTCACTTACATTTTGTAGACAGATCATATCTATTTCATTTCCTGGTTTTATTTTCTATAGTTCCTCTGTACAAATGAATTGTCTAAAACTATGATATATTATACTTGAAATGTAACAGATTATTGAAGAATCAGTATTTGCATTAAAATAGATACACCTCTAAAGTCCTCCCCTGATAAAGGAGAACACTAACTGTGTTGAGGCCAATGTCAAAATTATTAAGGGGCTCCATATCACTTTATTCTGCATCTTAAAAGCTTTCATATATTTGCTTTTATAGTAGTTTTATAGAGGTTCTAAGACTAATATTAGTTCTAATTTATCAAAAACGATTTGCCAAAAACGTTTTAATACCTGCATAAGATAGTATGTAGCCAGACAGTGTTGGGTCCCAAAATAGTCATTGCACATGCATGGTTTTAATTTGTAGGCCTTAGGGCATGTACCTGCAAAGCTTCCAATAGCAAGACAGGGGACTTGGAAGGGACAGGCCACTGCGCAACCATAAGAAATCTGGTATCTGTTGGTATTATAGACAGCCCTGGATTTTTAAATTGCAGCGACTAATTGGGTCTAAATGCATACCTTAAGAGTTTAATAAAATTGTCTGGTTTTCCATTGCTGAGCTTTGCTTCAAGAACTATTGCATCAAGTTATCAAAATCCAATATACTATATCACTCAGCAATTCCTATTTCAAAACTGAATCTGTTCATGTATATAAAGACAAAATAGGTAATAACTTCCATTTACAAAGTGTATTTTTTTGTACTTTCAAAAAATACCATATTTAGGTAGAGCGTGTTCTTAAAGCTGATCTCTGGGCTAAACAAAAACAGTCTAAATGCATGAGTTTTGTGTATTTCTAATTGAACTTTCCAATTCTGTGCAGTAATCCAGTGTGAAATTTTGCCTCTGTGTAGGAACTCACTGTAATAAAGAGAAGTCACTGCTGCTCTCTCTCCTTGCGCAGGGTGTCTGGTCTTGTACCCGCCCCCTTCCTGTGCTTTAGGCAGGAAGCATGTAGTGAGTAGAGCTGCTGGGTCCCCCCCATCCAACTTTTCTCTCTGCAGAGGTTATGTACAGCACAATAATGATATCACTGCTACATGGTAATATTAAATAAAGAAAAAAGTTGGCAAAGGCTTTTGGTGTACTTAAGGTGGAATAATATCCATTGTGGCTATTGGTGAAAATGTTTGCATGAAACTGTATATGCCTGGAGTTCAGCTTTACACTTTGTAATTGTTTCTCTGGTTTATACACTGTATACATTAAAGGTTTTCTTGATGTAACTTATAGTATTGCTCTTGACAGATTCTGAGAAGAAAGTCAACACTCAACAGACATTTTTTGCACAAACACAGTGGGTAAGAAGGAGAAGGAAAAGGACAGTCAGTGTGAGTATAAATAATAAAACAATCAATTTAGAAACTATGTATTCATAAAGAACCCCTTATCATTCTCGGACTGTTAGAATATAAATATACTTGTTTCAAAATGTCTTAACGTATCCTTAATTCATATAATAGGCATATAACATATCTGTCAACGAATTAAACCATATACTGTAAATAAAGAAAGGAATGCCAGACCAAAACTGGACAAAGGATAATTTTCATTTATGGTAAATAAGTAATATAAAACCAGCCAGCGTGTTGGGGTTGGGGTGGGCAACACCACTCCCCCTTATCGATCATTGATGCTCAGAAACTGCTGACAAGTTGTTACTCCATGTGAAAAGTTTAATACTGGTTCCAATATACAGTAGATCTGTGAAGTCAAGGTTTTCTTTGAGTCCATCCAGTTTTTATCCTGTGTTGAGCCCTGATTAAGGGGGAGCGATGTTGCCCCCAAAATGCATTGGCTGTTTTTATATAACTTATTTACCATCAATTAAAATGATCCATGCACTTTTAGTCTGGCTCTCCTTTCTGTATTTTTATGGTTTGAGCTATTCTGATTCCCACCCAGGAAAGCCTTGCTGTTTGGTAGCCACCTTGCCAAAGCTATTGTGCATGTTTGAAATTTGCTTTCATCTCTCTTCATGTGCAAGTTTAAAAATCCCAGAACCTCTTTGAGTATGTTGTTAAGGAACCAATGAAACCCATTGTCGTCAGTTGTCGTAAAAATGTATCATCATGAAATCAATTACCTTTACACCTTGTGTACATCTTGTTTTTCTCTAATTCTTCACATGGGTTGGGTTGATTTACTGAGGGATTTGGGAATCTTTGCAAAAAAAATTGCGTGAATTTGTATCCAAGTTTCTATTTACTTTGAAAACCAGATTATGTGTAGATAAAATAAATAAACAAGAATTTGCTTTTCACATGACTGGATAAGTGAAGGCAATGAGGGTTTTTTTTTACTAAAACAGGGGGTGCAACATCTGGTGCAACTCTACATAGACACCATTCACCTTACAGGTTTTTTTGGAAAAGCTTAAGATAGAACTGTAGGCAAAACTTTTTTTTCTATTTTGGATAGAGTAAGGGAGGGTTATAACCCCTGTCAGATTTATTTTCGTCATCTTTGTCCCATTGCAGAGATTTCCCTTCACTTCCTGTCCCATAGCCAAACAGGAATTGAGAGGGAATCTCTGCAAATTAAGGGAATTCCTTAGGGACCCCCAGGTCACCAGAACTATTCTGGGGACAACCAAAAATTTGGGATTTTCTTTAACTTTTTCTTTCAATGGTAATGGTAAACAGGACAAATAGAGAGGGTGAATCTCCTTAACAGGGGCACAGACATCAATAAAAAACTGACAGATGTTCTAATCCCTCTCCACTCTATCCAAAACTAAAAACAACATGTTTTGCCTTATACTTGAACTGAAAAAGCTGAAGTTAGGAGCTGATTGGCTACCATGCAGAGCTGCACCAGATTCTAAATGCATCTGTTTGAGTTAATCTACCCCAATGTTCAGACAATTTTTTAATAAAGATTCTCAACACCCTTTAGTATTCAACTCCATTATGTACAGTAGTATATATATTTTTGCCTCAGTTACACACAGCATATTTGAAGCTGTCACCTAGTTTCCTCTTTTCTCAGTTGGGCCCTCTTTACCAGAAGAGAGTCAACACCACACACATATATATTTATGCTTGGTCTCAGAGTCATAAAGGAATACCAACTATCCAAAACCACATGTAAATTATTGGTATGCAAGAATTAGAAGACTTGTTTATCCTTCTATGTCAGCAACCATATTCTATTTGCTTGTGCCAAGACTATGATTTTCAAATCACTCATATGTGTTGTGCCCTACTGTCCATTGTTCTACAAGTCCCATCTCTTTGCCCAAATGCTAAATAACACAATCTGTTTCCAGTTTGGCCCATTGGCTAATCAGGCTTACACTGAGCTACTGGATTTTACTGTGGGTTGCTGGAAGCCTACAGATTATTTGTCATCTGCCAAATTAATATAATCGTATTAATTTCAGTTTCTCTTTTGTTACCACACATTTAGAACAGTCAGCCTGGTTTTCCTGTGTGTGGTCAGCATGATCCTAGAAATAAAGAGGAAATGTTAGCTTGTTTGTCTTCATCCTGGGATTTCATATATTGTGGGTTTTGTTCTAGCTTTCAAGCATTGTACAATATCTGTAATTAGTAAAGGTCAGGGCTGGCCCAATACATTGTGCTGCCTGGGACCAACAATTAAATGCTGCCCCCCCCCCAAAAAAAAAAACCCACCCACCAAAAGGCCCACACAATTTTATTTTCTATCATGATAATTAAAAATAAAATTGAATTTATCAGGAAGTCAGATTTATATGCAACAGTAACTTGTCTACATGCCCAATTATATGACATACCACTATATTCAATTCCAAACCACAAACTCCAGTATTATTTCATTTGTCTGAATGTCTGACGTCATTGCGCACACCCTCTGCCTCCTCATACTCATCAGTTTGCACTATGGGCGGCAGTATGAGATGGGGAAAGGCCGCCCGTAATGCACCGCAAACTGATGACACACAAAACTGCTAGAAAAAAAAATATTGGGCATCAATTTGCTGCCCCTCTCAAAATGCTGCCTGGGTCCAATGGACCCAGTGGGACCCATGGTAGGGCCAGCCCTGAGTAAGGTCAAAATGTGCAGTGTGTGATCCAAAATGTTTGGTGGTTCCAGCTGCTATAGTAAACTTTAGATGCTGGACTGTATACCCAGAAAACCCTATTGAAAAATGGCATCTTCTGGCCATGTGTGGGGTCATCATTCTGCCTCAATAAGACATCCTATACATGGGATATCTAGCTGCATAACATGTTTCACTCAAAGTGAACAGAGCAAAGCCTACACCATGGGTAATGCTCTGCAATTTGTTTAAAAAAAGTTCTTGCACATTACATGAGCATTTACACTGACCGTGCATGCATAGCAGCTTGATCTTCCTTATGTTGGATTCACAGTTCTGGGTTTGTGGTAATGCAAAGCATGCTAACACATGTAACAGCTATTGGTGCGCTGTGCTGCCATTCATTTTCAGTGGCACCCCAACACCCTAATGCACCTGCATGTAACACTCTACAAGTCTGCAATTTTGCCCATGCATTGGCAGCCCATTGAAAATATGTGCAAAATAAATGGGCTGCCTTAATGCAACAAACCTTGCATAATACACCACACACATGTAAATGGGGCCTTTATGTCTGGCGCATTCACCATTACCCCGGATGCTCTTTAACCCGCCCTATTTTCATAGGTTGCATTGAATTCTCTGTGCAGTTTGGCAAAGGTGGCCTTACCCTATTGAATATATTGTAGATATAGGAATATTCACTAAAGCTACATTTCACTAAAGTGTATGTAGGCCTTAACAATGCACTTCTTTAATTTGCTATTTTTTGGCCTGTTAAATATACCCTTGAAAAGATGGTGTTATATGATTTTGATGAAGAAAAAAAAAAAAAAACCTGTTGATCATGCCAGAAATTCAGAGATGTTCTGTGTTCTCTGCACTTGTCCTGTGTTGTGTAGTATAAAAATCCCTCCTAGTTTATGTCCTGGACTATAGAATCATTAGTGAAACAACTATGTACCTGCGCTGCTTGTGCTAAAAACACCTAATAAATATGTGTCAATAATAAAGTGCTAGTGCAAAGCTGTGCTGAGTGCAACCATAAAACCTGTGCATACAAATCAAATAATTATCAACCATGAATATCAATTATGAATAATAAAACATTCCATGTGAAAAAGAATACAAAAATTATCATATGTATCAGAAAAAATTATGTATATAAAAATAAGTATATATAAACAAATCCATAAATTACTATAATCTTCAACCAATATTCTTAAAGTGAAAAGTCTCTGTGCTCATTCAAGTGCTTTGTGCTCGATAAATAAGAAAGTGCCAGTGCTCAGTCCAGGTGAGATAGTGCTCCCCTCTTGGTTCCCCACTCACCAGAAGCTGGGTATAAAAACGCCTTAACAATGGTCTTATGAAGTAGACCCCTCAATAGATCATCAGCAGGAGCAGGGTGCCGAACCAATGCCTCTCACTCTATATCCAGGCAATACTCTCCTTTTTTTTTTTTTCCTCCAGTTCATGAAAAGAAAAGGGCCATCATCGTGCAGTATGTTTAAACCGTTTATTAGCACGCAAAATAAAAATACACTTACACTGTGCAGGGAAATAAACAACCTTATGCAAAACCGCGGGACGCCAAGCAAATGGCCGTGCGTTCCACCCGCGTAACCGGAAGCCGGAAGCCGGAAGTGGTTGCAGCCGGAAGTGACGTATTGGGTATTCGGACGGCTTGACGCGTTTCGCTCCGCCAATCAGAGCGTTATCAAAAGCCTTTTGATAACGCTCTGATTGGCGGAGCGAAACGCGTCAAGCCGTCCGAATACGCAATACGTCACTTCCGGCTGCAACCACTTCCGGCTTCCGGTTACGCGGGTGGAACGCACGGCCATTTGCTTGGCGTCCCGCGGGTTTGCATAAGGTTGTTTATTTCCCTGCACAGTGTAAGTGTATTTTTATTTTGCGTGCTAATAAACGGTTTAAACATACTGCACGATGATGGCCCTTTTCTTTTCATGAACTGGGAGAGTATTGCCTGGATATAGAGTGAGAGGCATTGGTTCGGCACCCTGCTCCTGCTGATGATCTATTGAGGGGTCTACTTCATAAGACCATTGTTAAGGCGTTTTTATACCAAGCTTCTGGTGAGTGGGGAACCGAGAGGGGAGCACTATCTCACCTGGACTGAGCACTGGCACTTTCTTATTTATCGAGCACAAAGCACTTGAATGAGCACAGAGACTTTTCACTTTAAGAATATTGGTTGAAGATTATAGTAATTTATGGATTTGTTTATATATACTTATTTTTATATACATAATTTTTTCTGATGCATATGATAATTTTTGTATTCTTTTTCACATGGAATGTTTTATTATTCATAATTGATATTCATGGTTGATATTTATTTGATTTGTATGCACAGGTTTTATGGTTGCACTCAGCACAGCTTTGCACTAGCACTTTATTATTGACACATATTTATTAGGTGTTTTGAGCACAAGCAGCCAGGTACATAGTTGTTTCATTGTTTGAAAGGTAATACCTTTTATACCTGCAGCAGCTTATTTTGGTTTATATTTTATTTATTTATTGGCACCTAGTGATCCTAAGCGCAAACCCCTCACATTTGAATTGAATCATTAGTGTCTATGTTGTAGAGATAAGAATGGTGAAAGGCTTTGAGTAGTTTAGCAAAAAGACAACTCAGCAGATCTGACAATAGTCAGACCACCAAAAGGGTGGATGTTATCAGCCGACAACCATAAATAGGAGCTGAGTGCATTTCTAGCACATCAACAAATATTTTTATAGTATGGCAGGATATTTATGTGTAAAACATTGGGAAATATGCAATTTTTGCAGAGATTCTAGACGCTTCTCCTTCTACGCGTTGGCATATGCAGGTCCTCTGAAGTCATATAATACAATGGAGTGCCCTTAGCTCTGTATTTTACATGATAAATTGCAATTGTTGGATCAATATTTGTTGAGTGGACTAGCTGAAATATTTTCATGCAGAATTAAAATAAACTAATAATATATGGCCAGCTTTAAACTGTAGGGGTTTTAATTATTTTTAGCTAAACTTTAGCTTTAAGTATGAAGTTCTATAAGATGTCTATTTATCAGACTTTTCTAAGTGAATTATCTTTTTTGCTTTAGTAAATAACCCCAATGTATACGTCCACCTTGCAGAACTTCTGCCTCTTCCTTCCTTCAACTCATAGAACAAATATATGGAAGTATAATTCTGTAAAACTCTGCAGGCCTTATTCATATTAGTTGTCCCGGTACTTACTTGACTGAAGTCTACCTGTGATATTTCATTGTGTTTATGACTAGGGTTGAGCGGACACCTAGATGTCCGTGTTCGACGGGTTCGGCCGAACTTTAAAAAAAAGTCCGGGTCCGTGTCCCGGACTTTTACCGAACTTTTCCCGGACACCGAACCCCATTGAAGTCAATGGGGACCCGAACTTTAAGGCACTAAAATGGCTCTAAAACACCAAAGGAAAGGGCTAGAGTGCTGCAAATGGCAGCAAAACGTAATTAAGAGCATGGCAAGTGCTCTGCAAACAAATGTGGATAGGGAAATAACTTAAAACAACAAAAAAAAACAGAAAAATAAAACAATGCTTCTTCATCTCTGAAGGACGAGGCCCATATGGAGTAGGAGGGAGGTTGAGGTGGTGGTGGATGTGGCGGTGACATAGGCGTGCGCACAGGGTGTGCTGGGTGTGCCTGGGCACACCCTAATCACCTAGGGCACATAGCATTGCCAGTGAGGAGATGGGAAAGATCTCCCTGGGACCTGCTCTGCTCTATTTCTCCTTGCCTACAGGTACATGGCCCCGATACATTACTCTCCCTGCTGGCAAACACATGCATGTGTATTTCAACTTTGGGGTGCACACCTTAATGCAATAGGCTGCGCACACCTATGGGCGGTGTAGGTGGAAGCGGCGGTGGAGGAGGACCAGGGCCGGATTAACAGCATCATGGGCTTGGTGCTGAGGATTTTGAAGGGCCTTAAGGGCCGTGCCTTGCCATGCACCCAGAGGAGGAAGGGTGCAGCCATGCATGCCTAATTCAACATGGGATGCTGTCTCTGAAGCCCATAAACACATCCATGCATCGCCAACTGTCCCTCCTTGTCCGGCCTTCACGCTGTGTGGGGAGGTTCTGAGGGTGCTGCCTGGGGAAGCGAGCATAGAAGCCAGACTTCTGTGTTTACAAGTGACAGAAGAGCGGTAACAGTGAATATGGCCAACCCGGGGCCTATATAAAAGGTAGGGGCCTGGAGCTGCAGCTCCAATAGCCCCTACATTAATCTGGCCCTGAGGAGGAGGATGAGGTAGCCAACACTGCTTCTTTTCAAAAATTTTAAATGAGGGTACACCCCAAAAGAGTGAGAAAGAGCAAAAATGGAACAATGGGTGGGTAAGGTCGGTATCCATTTCTATTCTGCATAAGGTACGGAAAAGTCCCGTGGGATCCATGCCTGGTTCATTTTAATGAACGTGAGCTTGTCCACATTGTCTCTGGACAGGCGGCTGCGCTTGTCTGTTATAACGCCCCCAGCCGTGCTAAATACCCGTTCAGATAATACACTGGCTGCAGGGCACGCCAGCACCTCCAAGGCGTAAAGGGCAAGCTCAGGCCATGTGCCCAATTTGGAGACCCAGAAGTTGAAGGGGGCAGACCCGTCATTCACTACATGTAGGCGTGTGCACACATACTGCTCCACCATGTTGGTAAAATGCTGCCTCCTGCTAAGACGTTCCATCTGAGCTGCTGGTGCTGCTGTTTGTTGTGGCGTGCTGACAAAGCTTTTCCACATTTCGGCCATGCTAACCCTGCCTTCTGAGGTGCTGGCGGTGCCCTGGTTGCGTTGGCGACCTCCTCCTCCTCCTCCTCTGCCTTGTGCTTCCACTGTGGCCCCGCTGTCAGATGGGAATGCCAGCAGCATGGCGTCTACCAGCGTGCGCTTGTACTCGCGCATCTTGCGATCGCGCTCCAGTGAGTGAATTAAGGACGGTACGTTGTCCTTGTAACGGGGATCCAGCAGCGTGGCCACCCAGTAATCAGCACAAGTTAGAATGTGGGCAACTCGGCGGTCGTTGTGGAGACACTGCAGCATGTAATCGCTCATGTGTGCCAGGCTGCCCAGAGGCAACGAAAGGCTGTCCTCTGTGGGAGGTGTATCGTCCGTGTCCTCTGTATCCCCCCAGCCACGCACCAGTGATGGCCATGAGCTGGCCTGGGTGCCACCCTGCTGTGAACATGGTTCCATCTCCTCCTCCAGCTCCTCCTCCTCCTCATCCTCCTCATCCTCCAGAACTGTGCCCCTGCTGGACAATTGCGTCCCTGGCGTTTGCGTGTGCAGGAACCCACCCTCGGAGCCCCTTGCGAATGACTGCCCTGAAAGCCTTGGAAATGTTACCTCTTCATCCTCCTCCTCCTCCTCATCCTGTGCCACATCCTCTTCCATCATCGCCCGAATTGTTTTTTCAAGGAGGCATAGAAGTGGGATAGTTAAGCTGAGAACAGCGTCATTGCCACTGGCCATGTTGGTGGAGTACTCAAAACAGCGCAACAAGGCACACAGGTCTCGCATGGAGGCCCAGTTAAATTAAATAGCGGAATAGAAAATATGATCCAAAAAAAGTGTATGTATATCACACGTACACAACCACACTGGGCCCCAATTACTATTGTTTGTACCCCTAAAAGGCTAGATGAGGAGTAGGGGGAGTATGGAACAGGCAGCACCCTCAAACCTTCAGAAGTATGAGATGAACCCCAACAACTTGGAAAGGTGGATCTCTCTCACACGTACCAACACAGACTATCCCCCAATTTAACTGATCCCCAAAGGTTTTTGATTAAATAGCGGAATAGAAAATATGATCCAAAAAAAGTGTATGTATATCACACGTACACAACCACACTAGGCCCCAATTACTATTGTTTGTACCCCTAAAAGGCTAGGAGTAGGGGGAGTATGGAACAGGCAGCACCCTCAAACCTTCAGAAGTATGAGATGAACCCCAACAACTTGGAAAGGTGGATCTCTCTCACACGTACCAACACAGACTATCCCCCAATTTAACTGATCCCCAAAGGTTTTTGATTAAATAGCGGAATAGAAAATATGATCCAAAAAAAGTGTATGTATATCACACGTACACAACCACACTAGGCCCCAATTACTATTGTTTGTACCCCTAAAAGGCTAGGAGTAGGGGGAGTATGGAACAGGCAGCACCCTCAGACCTTCAGAAGTATGAGATGAACCCCAACAACTTGGAAAGGTGGATCTCTCTCACACGTACCAACACAGACTATCCCCCAATTTAACTGATCCCCAAAGGTTTTTGATTAAATAGCGGAATAGAAAATATGATCCAAAAAAAGTGTATGTATATCACACGTACACAACCACACTAGGCCCCAATTACTATTGTTTGTACCCCTAAAAGGCTAGGAGTAGGGGGAGTATGGAACAGGCAGCACCCTCAAACCTTCAGAAGTATGAGATGAACCCCAACAACTTGGAAAGGTGGATCTCTCTCACACGTACCAACACAGACTATCCCCCAATTTAACTGATCCCCAAAGGTTTTTGATTAAATAGCGGAATAGAAAATATGATCCAAAAAAAGTGTATGTATATCACACGTACACAACCACACTGGGCCCCAATTACTATTGTTTGTACCCCTAAAAGGCTAGATGAGGAGTAGGGGGAGTATGGAACAGGCAGCACCCTCAAACCTTCAGAAGTATGAGATGAACCCCAACAACTTGGAAAGGTGGATCTCTCTCACACGTACCAACACAGACTATCCCCCAATTTAACTGATCCCCAAAGGTTTTTGATTAAATAGCGGAATAGAAAATATGATCCAAAAAAAGTGTATGTATATCACACGTACACAACCACACTAGGCCCCAATTACTATTGTTTGTACCCCTAAAAGGCTAGGAGTAGGGGGAGTATGGAACAGGCAGCACCCTCAAACCTTCAGAAGTATGAGATGAACCCCAACAACTTGGAAAGGTGGATCTCTCTCACACGTACCAACACAGACTATCCCCCAATTTAACTGATCCCCAAAGGTTTTTGATTAAATAGCGGAATAGAAAATATGATCCAAAAAAAGTGTATGTATATCACACGTACACAACCACACTAGGCCCCAATTACTATTGTTTGTACCCCTAAAAGGCTAGGAGTAGGGGGAGTATGGAACAGGCAGCACCCTCAAACCTTCAGAAGTATGAGATGAACCCCAACAACTTGGAAAGGTGGATCTCTCTCACACGTACCAACACAGACTATCCCCCAATTTAACTGATCCCCAAAGGTTTTTGATTAAATAGCGGAATAGAAAATATGATCCAAAAAAAGTGTATGTATATCACACGTACACAACCACACTGGGCCCCAATTACTATTGTTTGTACCCCTAAAAGGCTAGATGAGGAGTAGGGGGAGTATGGAACAGGCAGCACCCTCAAACCTTCAGAAGTATGAGATGAACCCCAACAACTTGGAAAGGTGGATCTCTCTCACACGTACCAACACAGACTATCCCCCAATTTAACTGATCCCCAAAGGTTTTTGATTAAATAGCGGAATAGAAAATATGATCCAAAAAAAGTGTATGTATATCACACGTACACAACCACACTAGGCCCCAATTACTATTGTTTGTACCCCTAAAAGGCTAGGAGTAGGGGGAGTATGGAACAGGCAGCACCCTCAAACCTTCAGAAGTATGAGATGAACCCCAACAACTTGGAAAGGTGGATCTCTCTCACACGTACCAACACAGACTATCCCCCAATTTAACTGATCCCCAAAGGTTTTTGATTAAATAGCGGAATAGAAAATATGATCCAAAAAAAGTGTATGTATATCACACGTACACAACCACACTAGGCCCCAATTACTATTGTTTGTACCCCTAAAAGGCTAGATGAGGAGTAGGGGGGGTATGGAACAGGCAGCACCCTCAAACCTTCAGAAGTATGAGATGAACCCCAACAACTTGGAAAGGTGGATCTCTCTCACACGTACCAACACAGACTATCCCCCAATTTAACTGATCCCCAAAGGTTTTTGATTAAATAGCGGAATAGAAAATATGATCCAAAAAAAGTGTATGTATATCACACGTACACAACCACACTAGGCCCCAATTACTATTGTTTGTACCCCTAAAAGGCTAGATGAGGAGTAGGGGGGGTATGGAACAGGCAGCACCCTCAAACCTTCAGAAGTATGAGATGAACCCCAACAACTTGGAAAGGTGGATCTCTCTCACACGTACCAACACAGACTATCCCCCAATTTAACTGATCCCCAAAGGTTTTTGATTAAATAGCGGAATAGAAAATATGATCCAAAAAAAGTGTATGTATATCACACGTACACAACCACACTAGGCCCCAATTACTATTGTTTGTACCCCTAAAAGGCTAGGAGTAGGGGGAGTATGGAACAGGCAGCACCCTCAAACCTTCAGAAGTATGAGATGAACCCCAACAACTTGGAAAGGTGGATCTCTCTCACACGTACCAACACAGACTATCCCCCAATTTAACTGATCCCCAAAGGTTTTTGATTAAATAGCGGAATAGAAAATATGATCCAAAAAAAGTGTATGTATATCACACGTACACAACCACACTGGGCCCCAATTACTATTGTTTGTACCCCTAAAAGGCTAGATGAGGAGTAGGGGGAGTATGGAACAGGCAGCACCCTCAAACCTTCAGAAGTATGAGATGAACCCCAACAACTTGGAAAGGTGGATCTCTCTCACACGTACCAACACAGACTATCCCCCAATTTAACTGATCCCCAAAGGTTTTTGATTAAATAGCGGAATAGAAAATATGATCCAAAAAAAGTGTATGTATATCACACGTACACAACCACACTAGGCCCCAATTACTATTGTTTGTACCCCTAAAAGGCTAGGAGTAGGGGGAGTATGGAACAGGCAGCACCCTCAAACCTTCAGAAGTATGAGATGAACCCCAACAACTTGGAAAGGTGGATCTCTCTCACACGTACCAACACAGACTATCCCCCAATTTAACTGATCCCCAAAGGTTTTTGATTAAATAGCGGAATAGAAAATATGATCCAAAAAAAGTGTATGTATATCACACGTACACAACCACACTAGGCCCCAATTACTATTGTTTGTACCCCTAAAAGGCTAGATGAGGAGTAGGGGGGGTATGGAACAGGCAGCACCCTCAAACCTTCAGAAGTATGAGATGAACCCCAACAACTTGGAAAGGTGGATCTCTCTCACACGTACCAACACAGACTATCCCCCAATTTAACTGATCCCCAAAGGTTTTTGATTAAATAGCGGAATAGAAAATATGATCCAAAAAAAGTGTATGTATATCACACGTACACAACCACACTAGGCCCCAATTACTATTGTTTGTACCCCTAAAAGGCTAGATGAGGAGTAGGGGGGGTATGGAACAGGCAGCACCCTCAAACCTTCAGAAGTATGAGATGAACCCCAACAACTTGGAAAGGTGGATCTCTCTCACACGTACCAACACAGACTATCCCCCAATTTAACTGATCCCCAAAGGTTTTTGATTAAATAGCGGAATAGAAAATATGATCCAAAAAAAGTGTATGTATATCACACGTACACAACCACACTAGGCCCCAATTACTATTGTTTGTACCCCTAAAAGGCTAGGAGTAGGGGGAGTATGGAACAGGCAGCACCCTCAAACCTTCAGAAGTATGAGATGAACCCCAACAACTTGGAAAGGTGGATCTCTCTCACACGTACCAACACAGACTATCCCCCAATTTAACTGATCCCCAAAGGTTTTTGATTAAATAGCGGAATAGAAAATATGATCCAAAAAAAGTGTATGTATATCACACGTACACAACCACACTAGGCCCCAATTACTATTGTTTGTACCCCTAAAAGGCTAGGATTAGGGGGAGTATGGAACAGGCAGCACCCTCAAACCTTCAGAAGTATGAGATGAACCCCAACAACTTGGAAAGGTGGATCTCTCTCACACGTACCAACACAGACTATCCCCCAATTTAACTGATCCCCAAAGGTTTTTGATTAAATAGCGGAATAGAAAATATGATCCAAAAAAAGTGTATGTATATCACACGTACACAACCACACTAGGCCCCAATTACTATTGTTTGTACCCCTAAAAGGCTAGATGAGGAGTAGGGGGAGTATGGAACAGGCAGCACCCTCAAATCTTCAGAAGTATGAGATTGTGTTCACTGTACCCCACAAAGATTGAGTTCACTGCACCCCACAATGATTGTGTTCACTGCACCCCACAAAGATTGTGTTCACTGCACCTCACAAAGATTGTGTTCACTGTACCCCCCAAAGATTGTGTTCACTGCACCCCACAAAGATTCTGTTCACTGTACCCCACAAAGATTGTGTTCACTGCACCCTAAAAGGATGTTGTTCACTGCACCCCACAAAGATTGTGTTCACTGCACCCTAAAAGGATGTTGTTCACTGCACCCCAAAAAGATTGTGTTCACTGTACCCCCCCAAAGATTGTGTTCACTGCACCCCACAAAGATTGTGTTCACTGCACCCCAAAAAGATTGTGTTCACTGTACCCCCCAAAGATTGTGTTCACTGCACCCCAAAAAGATTGTGTTCACTGTACCCCCCAAAGATTGTGTTCACTGCACCCCACAAAGATTCTGTTCACTGTACCCCACAAAGATTGTGTTCACTGCACCCCAAAAAGATTGTGTTCACTGTACCCCCCCAAAGATTGTGTTCACTGCACCCCACAAAGATTCTGTTCACTGCACCCCACAAAGGATTTTGTTCACTGCACCCCAAAAAGATTGTGTTCACTGCACCCCAAAAAGGATTTTGATCACTGCACCCCAAAAAGGATGTTGTTCACTGCACCCCAAAAATGATTTTGTTCACTCCACCCCAAAAAGATTGTGTTCACTGCACCCCACAAAGATTGTGTTCACTGCACCCCAAAAAGATTGTGTTCACTGTACCCCCCAAAGATTGTGTTCACTGCACCCCACAAAGATTCTGTTCACTGTACCCCACAAAGATTGTGTTCACTGCACCCCAAAAAGATTGTGTTCACTGCACCCCAAAAAGGATGTTGTTCACTGCACCCCAAAAAGGATGTTGTTCACTCCACCCCAAAAAGATTGTGTTCACTGCACCCCACAAAGATTGTGTTCACTGCACCCCAAAAAGATTGTGTTCACTGCACCCCAAAAAGGATGTTGTTCACTGCACCCCAAAAAGGATTTTGTTCACTGCACCCCAAAAAGATTGTGTTCACTGCACCCCACAAAGGATTTTGTTCACTGCACCCCACAAAGATTGTGTTCACTGCACACCAAAAAGGATTGTGTTCACTGCACCCCAAAAAGATTTTGTTCACTGCACCCCAAAAAGATTGTGTTCACTGCAGCCCAAAAAGATTGTGTTCACTGCAGCCCAAAAAGATTGTGTTCACTGCAGCCCAAAAAGATTGTGTTCACTGCAGCCCAAAAAGATTGTGTTCACTGCAGCTCACACACAGAAAAATGGATGTGGATCACTGACACCTGCCTATCTCCAATCCCACACCACACAGCAATATCGATTGTAGTTTGTAGAACACAGTTTCCCTAAAATTCAGCAGACTCTGTCCCTAACAGGATTGAGAAGAGATCGTAGATCAGGATTGAGTGCAGATTCACCCCACCCCCCACACAGCAATATCGATTGTAGTTTGTAGAAGACACTGACCCTATAATTCAGCAGACTCTATCCCTAAAATGCCTACAACTCGCCCTGCCTAAACACTCCGACCTGTCCCTCAATTCTATCCGGACACAAATGGTTTTTTCCTGCCTATCTTTCCCTAATCAGCAGCCAGCACATTGATGTGTGCTCTGTCCCTTAGCTAAGCAGCAGAATGACGCTGCTGCGGCGGCTGCCTCGAACTTATAAAGACTTGGTCACATGCTTCAGACGGCCAATCACAGCTACTAAGACATTTGCAGGCATGGCTGGGATGGCTTAAGGCACACCAGTTAAACGATTGTTGATTGGCTGTTGAAAGCCCGCCATGAAAAGAGCGCCAAAGCATGCAAAACCCGGAAATAAAACGACCGAACACGGATTTTTACCCGAACATACAGTAAAGTGTCCGTGTCCGTGTTCGGGTAAAAAAAATCCAATTATTCGGTACGAACACGAATAATACAGTCCGTGTTCGCTCAACACTATTTATGACATGTATTGTATTTACATTACAGACACGTGGTGGAGTATTTGAAGAGATGAAATATATTGAACTTATGATTGTGAATGACCATCAAATGGTAAGCACTTTTGTTCTTGTGGTGGTATATCTAGAGATAAATATTAATATTCACTTTCCCATGAGGCAAACTCTGCCTGTGATACATTTGCTCAGCAGGGGATCTGTCTACCGATTGCAGGTCTGCTTATGTAAAGCAGACACGGACACAGCCCCTTCTCTTCTATGGTCAATCGGATGTAATCAGACCGGTTGTTTTTTTGTTTTTTGTCGAATAAAGGGTTATTGAGCCACCTCAGTAAGGTACAAAGACTTACAGTGCAATTAAAAAAAAAAAAAAAATTTTAAAAATCACACCATTAAAGCCAACCATTACAGTAAAGTTATGAAATTGCCAGCATAACAATGAATTGTTTCATTTAGGTAGTCCTCTAAGGGTAACACTAGCATGTTTAAGTAAACAGTAAAGGCGGGAAACAAACCAAACACGATATAATAAAAAATAAAAAAATTGAAAGGTCTGGCATTGAGCCAGTCACAGCCCAACCGCCCGCTATCCAATAATAATACAAAATTAGCTATCCTTAACTAGAGTCACATAATAAAATGACAAAAGGTGCATTCAGTTTGCTTCTCATCCTACCAAAAAATGTGTAACACAGACATGTAAAGGACATATTGACTTATCACACCTTTCGGCTGTCTGTTTACACTTGACTGCGGGCAAACTGAGGGAAACAGATCCCCCTTCCATTTTTTTTGCCGGATCAGTTCAGAGGTATTCGGGTGTAAATGAATACATTTACGCCCGACTAGCCATAGAGGAGAATGGAGGGGACAGGCTGGGTCTGTCTGAAAATTTGACCGCCCATTAGAAAGAGGCCTAATGTAGTCAAGAATTTTCGTTTTTTACACAAAACAATACATTTTGTAGCATGCGTATTTCAAATACCTTTTTTGCAAAGTAGAGCATTTTTTAGAAAGGTGGTCACATATTTGGATATCCATTGTTTTAATTCAATGTTATTTCAGTGGGACACCTGAAGTGTTAGAGTGATTTCTGCATAGCTTTGATGTGTATGTGACACCCAGTCATCATTTATTACTCTGGACATGCAAGTGTCCCTGCTGTAGACTAATAGAAGTGCTCAGGCCTATCCAGTGGTGCTGCCACATTGTAGTCTCCTTCTGTAGTCATTTTCTGCATTTTCTTAATTTTCAATACACACTTTACTACTTTTAAAGTAAACTTTTCTTGAAAGAAGTAAAGAGACTACCATCGCTGATCAGCTTGCCTGCCATTTTACTGATCTGGCTTTGTACTTTCCGAGTCACTGTCCTGAAATAAGAGTATAGATCAATACTCTTTATCTGCTTGCTTGTTCTAGGTTATTGCCTTAAAGTATCAAAGCCAGTTGGTCTTCATGATAGCTAGGCAACTTGCAAAATGGACAATCAGTAACGGTAGTCTCCATATGTTTGTCAGTAAAAGGTTTCCTGTAAGGTTTCCACAGAATTAAGAAAGTATTTCAATGTACAGGCACCGTCTAACATCATCAGTATTTTTGTATGCCTTTGGCGAGAATAGGGGGAGGATTGCCAGGTGATTGGTCTGTATGTGTATAACATTGGGACATTGTGGGGAGGATTTACTAAAGGCAAATAGACTTTGCACTTTTAAAGTGCAGTTTCAATTACATTTGCTCCAGAGCTTAGTAAATGAGATGAAGCTTGATTTTGCAAAAAAATTGCATTTTGCTTGTACATGATTGGATGATGGAAGTCTCTGATGATGGAACTCCTCATTTTCTAAGCTCTGGAGCAACTGCACTAGCAAAGTGCACAGCATATTTACCTTTAGTAAATCCTACCCTGTATGTGTTTAAAACTGGTAAATGTATGTGTTGTGTGTGGTGTATGGTGTATGTATGTATGTAACACTGTTATACTGTATGGGTGTAACACTGGACTACTGTCTATGTGTAACACTGTTATATTGTATGGGTGTAACACTGGGACACTGCCTGTGTGTTACACTGGTATACTGTATGGGTGTAACACTATTATACTGTATGGGTGTAACACTATTATACTGTATGGGCGTAACACTGTGATAATGTCTGTGTGTAACACTATTATACTGTATGGGCGTAACACTATTCTACTGTATGGGCGTAACACTGTGATAATGTCTGTGTGTAACACTATTATACTGTATGGGCGTAACACTGTGATAATGTCTGAGGCGTAACACTAGGATAAAAACGCATCAATTTCTAATAGGGATGAGTAAAAAACGCATCAAATAGCAAGTGATGAAGAATGAGCACAATCAATCAAAGATAAAGGAAAGAGGAAAGGTCAGTGTCTGAGTAAAACTGGAGAAATATATATATAAATGACACAGTCACAATAATGGTGAAAATAAATGGAATAAAGTATATATATATATATATATATATATATATATATATATATATATATATATATATAAGTTACAACTTGCAGAAATCACACCAATAGGTGGAAAGATGGTGAAATGATTGTAATCCTTATATTATTGTCATAAAATATTTATTTTTGTGTATTTATATATTCATTATTTATTCACTGGGCACTTTACTTCATTAGTTGGATTACAATCATTTCACCATCTTTCCACCTATTGGTGTGATTTCTGCAAGTTGTCACTTTATATATATACTTTTTTCCATTTATTTTCACCGTTATTGTGACTGTGTTATTTATATTGTATTTCTCCAGTTTTACTCAGACACTGACCTTTCCTCTTTCCTTTATGTTTGATTGATTGTGCTCATTCTTCATCACTTGCTATTTATGCCTTTTTTACTCATCCCTATTAGAAATTGATGCATTTTTTCGCCAAAATAATTTTTTTATGTGATTTTATGAAATTAGCTCCAATTCATCTTACCTACCTTAATCTTGATTAGTATTCGTGATAATACAAGAATTGGCTGCTTGTTTCTTTTAAGACAGAGTCCCATTACCTGTTTTTTTGATATATTCATATACAGTTTTTTTCTACATCTTCACCAATATCTTATACCTGATTAGCAGCGCATAGGCATTTTGTTTATAACCTCATTCACTAAGCTCTGGGGGGAACAAATCCAATGCAACATGAACAGTCTGTTGGCCTTTAGTAAATCAACCTCATAGAAAGGATCATTGTTCTGTAATAATTGGTTCATATAACTGTGCATCCTAGCAGTATAAAGAAAAACTATCCACAAGTATCATAGAATGAAACCGTAAAATGTAACTATCATTTATGACATGCAGAATGTTGCAAAATGTTGGCCACCAATGAATGAATTTATTGATGCTGGCCAAATAAATCCACATTTTTATAATATTTGGCTTCTTTACTAGGTACGATATAATACTATTTGTGACTTTCAAATGTAATTTTGGATATGACATGCTTAAACTAGTTTTAACAAGTAGTATTTAAAATTTGATAGCAAAAAATAGCATCATTTTTACTCCAGTTTGTCCACTAGATGGCAGAAAATACTAACAACTGGCGCTTAGAGTTTAAATGTTCCTGGTACGGCAAGTCGAACCAAACAAAGTAAAATGAATAATTCTGCAGCTTATTGTACACAGAAAATAAGATAGTACTAACACCTAATACTTTGTAAACTGATGTTCGCTTACGTACCAATAATGTTTAATGATTTGTATTGCACAGTGTCTCTTTGGATGCATGTCCTATTGAGATACATTTGAACTGCAGAAAAGCGGGTCAAACACAGCCTTTTCATGAAATACACAGTATTTTTCATTCAGATGCATATGATTGTAATCAAATAGCAAACACCGTTCAACATGAGCCTTTGCTCATTTTATGTCTTTCTAACAGCCATTTATTACTCTGCAAAGCTCTGTTGTAACCTTTTATTGTGACCAGGTGGTGGCAGTGTTGCATTTATAACAATCTGATCTACTAAAGTAAATTAATGTATTCACATAAAACACAAAGCTCATCTCAAAACTAACTTGCATTTTCTTTTTTTTCAGTATAAGAAACAACGCTCTTCTCACATGCATACCAGCAATTTTGCAAAATCAATAGTGAACGTGGTGGATTCAGTAAGTAGATTTTAAAGTACTAAATGATGACTTATTTATTATTAGCAAACACTTTTCGCTTTAGAACTGTAAGGTATAAAAGGTTAAAGACACACTGGGGTTGATTTATCAAAACTGGAGAGTGCGCAATTTGGTGCAACTGTGCATGGTAGCCAATCAGCTTTTAACTTCAGATTGCTCAATTAACCACTTGCCGACCGCTCACTCGAGCTCTACTGTGGCAAAGTGGTTAGTTCTCGTCCAGCGACCTACGTCGCTGGACTCCTCCCCTTGTGGGCGGCGCGCGCGTGCCGCCGGAGGCTCGCTCTCGCTGTATTCAGTCACAGCGGGAATCGGGCCAGGGGAGGAGCAGCGGCGATCGCCGCTGCTCTTCCCCGATTGTCGGGGAATCGAGTGTGGAGATCCGCCCGCTTGTGTAAACAAAGCGGGCGGATCTCCTAAGTGACAGACAGTGACAGATTTCAGGGTTCAGCATAGCTGAACCTGCGATCTGTCCCTGGCTCACTCAGTCACCTCCCCCCCCACACGTTAGTAAGCACCAGGCATACATTAACCCCTCCCTCTCCAATAAAATTAACCCCTTCCCTGCCAGTATCATTTTTACAGTAACAGTGCATATTTATAGCACTGATTACTGTAGTAATGTCACTGGTACCCCCAAAAGTGTCAAAAATGCCAGTCAAGGGTCCGATCTGTCTGCCGCAATGTCGCAGTCCTGCAAAAAAAATCCCAGATCGCCGCCATTACTCGTTAAAAAAAAAAAACACCAAAAATGACAGAAATCTTTCCCTTAGTAAACGCAATAACTTTTGTGCAAACCAATCAAAATACGCTTATTGTGATTTTTTTTTACCAAACATAGGTAGCAGAAAACAAATTGGCCAAAAATTTTAAAAAATTTTGATTTTTACATTTTTTTGGGGGGGAATTTCATATAAAAAAAAAATGTAAAAAATATTGTTATTTTTTCAAAATATACGCTCTTTTTTTGTTTATAGCGCAAAAATTTAAAATCGCACAGGTGATCAAATACCACTAAATGAAAGCTCTGTTTGTGGGAAATAAAGGACGTAAATTTCGTTTGGGTACGGCGTCGCACGACCGCGCAATTGTCAGTTAAATTCGCACAGTGCCGAATCACAAAAAGTGGCCTGGACGTAAGACAGCAAAATCCTCCGGTGGTAAAGTGGTTAAGCTTTGACAAAAAAAACCTGGCTACAATGCACAGCTGCACCAGATTTTGTACTCTCCAGTTTTAGTAAATCAACCCCACTGACTGTAATTGTGGAAACTTCAAATAGTTTTTAACAGGATTAAGACTGGGTTCACACTGGTGCGATGCGGGAAACCCTGCGCATCCTGTGTGGGTTCCAGCGTCGCACCTGAATCACAGACGGTTCACACTGACATCTGCAAACACTCCCAGATTGGTTTTCAGATTGCACTATGAACTGTGAAATGGTACAGGAATCGGGTATTACGTGGGTGTAAACAGCCTTGCGATCTGATTCCAGTGCGAATGCAATGCAAATTCAGCCATACAAACAGTATGGCTGAATTTGCATTGCACAGACATTGCATGTGATCTACAATGCGGTGTGAATCACATGCGATGTCTGTGTTCTCACCAATGTGAACCCAGCCATAGTCTTCATTCATACGGCCATACTGAGACCAGACAGCACGCAGAGCTGACATTTCCGCTTCTGTCCACCAGGATGCAGAAGAGGTAGAAGAGGCAGCTGTACATGGTTGTGTGCCAGGTATTGTGTAAAGCACCTGCGTGAACACTGACATATGCTCTGAATGCAACTGCATTCACAGAATAGGCCAGTGCACATGAGGGTACTTTACACAACTGCGTATTAGCTGTCTCTTCTATTGCATCTCAATGGGCAGCTGAACATGGCAGAATCGACTATGCCCACCCTTTTAGCTATAGCTTCAAACTGTCCCTGATTTCCCAGTGCTAAACCTTTCATCCAATTTCTAAATTGCTGCATTTGTAAATTTCAAAAGCCAGTATAAAGCAATAGTAGTGGTAAAAAAAAAAGCACTTTTAGGTTCACCTAATCATTTTTTTTAATAATTCTCATTTAGGGAGGCATGGCAGGGCTGTGTGTCCTATGCCTACATAGCTTTGCTAATAGGTGTCCCTCGTTCCCATATCAAAAAGTTGGGAGGTATGTTTTAGCCTCCCTCCTCCATTCAAGATAGCTGTACTATAGCTTCCCAAAGTGAAAAGTGCTCAATGAATGAAGCAGACGGGCCTTTCAATAATTTGCCCATCCTGCACTCATAGAGCACCTTTCATTGCTATACAGTTTGTATAAATGGGGGAGGAGGGGTGAAAAGAGCAGACATAGTCAACACTCTTTACGAGTACCTATAACAGGTCCAGTGGTTCTTATTAACTCCTGATGCACTGGAAGATTAATGCTGAGGAGGGGGACTGAAGATTAAAATGAAGACAGCAGCCACCAGCAAAAGGGACATTTCTCATTCAATGTAAGTACTGCCCCTAATGCTGATTAAATAAAAAATAAACAAATAAATATATAAACTTTAATTTTAAAGTGAAACTTTAAAAATGCAAAACTCATTTAATGCATAACTCCACTTTTGAGAAAAAAAAACCTTCCCTTCTGGGTAATCTATGCACATTGCAAGGATTTTACCAACCATTGTTGCAGATTCCTACCTTTTGTTATTCTGAAGAAATCCCTGTTTGTTACTCTGTGCCTCTGTGCTTAATGGGTCTAATGGGAGCGGTTTCTTAATTATCAACCAGCTGTGCAGCTGCAGGGCACTAATGAGGAAAGCTGCTTGGCCTGCATCTCGTTAGACATGTTCCTATTTGGAGTATCTCACAAAAAATTACATTTTTGTTGCAGGGGATGCCAGAAATCTGACTTGTATCTTAGGCAGACTTCTGGGAAAATTGGTGAGCTAATCACACAAGCAGGAAATTATGTTTCTTGGGGTGTGGTCAGTACACATTCTGTGTAAACAATACCTCCAGTCATATGGCATTGAATTTTCAAAAAATTACAACGGCTGCAGATCGAAAAGGAAAGGTCGTTTTCAATAACATTCAATTACAATATGATTTGTGATGCAATTGTATATTATTTTTTCTTTATTTTAAATTTTTTTCCCCACAAAAGGGGGATTACCCTTTAAGTAACATACCTGGGAGATGTCCTAAACCTGCCTTTGAAGTGGCACACCTACATGATGTAATGCTGAAAAAAAAAATGACAAAGAATAAAATGTCATTTTAATTGTCAGCAAATGACAGCTCTTGTCTGCTTACACCTGTTTGAAAAACAAAGCGACCGAGTATTCCCTTCATCTATATCAGACTGGTTTCCTTGATGATGAGAGTTTGGTATACAGGTCCTTCTCAAAAAATTAGCATATTGTGATAAAGTTCATTATTTTCTGTAATGTACTGATAAACATTAAACTTTCATATATTTTAGATTCATTACACACAACTGAAGTAGTGCAAGTCTTTTATTGTTTTAATATTGATGATTTTGGCATACAGCTCATGAAAAACCCAAATTCCTATCTCAAAAAATTAGCATATCATGAAAAGGTTCTCTAAACAAGCTATTAACCTAATCATCTGAATCAACTAATTAACTCTAAACACCTGCAAAAGATTCCTGAGGCTTTTAAAAACTCCCAGCCTGGTTCATTACTCAAAACCGCAATCATGGGTAAGACTGCCGACCTGACTGCTGTCCAGAAGGCCATCATTGACACCCTCAAGCAAGAGGGTAAGACACAGAAAGAAATTTCTGAACGAATAGGCTGTTCCCAGAGTGCTGTATCAAGGCACCTCAGTGGGAAGTCTGTGGGAAGGAAAAAGTGTGGAGAAGGACCGATTCCAGACCTTGGGGGACCTGCGGAAGCAGTGGACTGAGTCTGGAGTAGAAACATCTAGAGCCACCGTGTACAGGCTTGTGCAGGAAATGGGCTACAGGTGCCGCATTCCCCAGGTCAAGCCACTTTTGAACCAGAAACAGCGGCAGAAGCGCCTGACCTGGGCTACAGAGAAGCAGCACTGGACTGTTGCTCAGTGGTCCAAAGTACTTTTTTTGGATGAAAGCAAATTTTGCTTGTCATTCAGAAATCAAGGAAGGAAGACTGGGGAGAGGGAAATGCCAAAATGCCTGAAGTCCAGTGTCAAGTACCCACAGTCAGTGATGGTCTGGGGTGCCATGTCAGCTGCTGGTGTTGGTCCACTGTGTTTTATTAAGGGCAGGGTCAATGCAGCTAGCTATCAGGAGATTTTGGAGCACTTCACGCTTCCATCTTCTGAAAAGCTTTATGGAGATGAAGATTTCATTTTTCAGCACGACCTGGCACCTGCTCACAGTGCCAAAACCACTGGTAAATGGTTTACTGACCATGGTATTACTGTGCTCAATTGGCCTGCCAACTCTCCTGACCTGAACCCCATAGATAATCTGTGGGATGTTGTGAAGAGAAAGTTGAGAGACGCAAGACCCAACACTCTGGATGAGCTCAAGGCCGCTATCGTGGGCCTCCATAACACCTCAGCAGTGCCACAGGCTGATTGCCTCCATGCCACGCCGCATTGAAGCAGTCATTTCTACAAAAGGATTCCCGACCAAGTAGAGGGAACCCCACAAAAAAAACAAGACAAAGTCTTGTTCAAAAATCTATAACAGTCCCTTTTGCAAGCATGCAGCTTGACTGGCCAGGAAAGGGTGGGGGGGGGGGGGTGAGTGTGTGCCCCCTCTTCTGAACCATAACAAGCAATGTGCCCTACAACATAGGAGGGGGGGGGGGTGATACTTTGCTAGTGAGAACCTTCCTGGCAAAGCACATTGCCCCCATGTTAAGGACAACAGCGCCGGATCTAGCCTTTCTGATCTGGGGGTGCAAATTATGAGAACACTTTCATATTATCTTTGTAGTTATGTGCACCAAGGTGATAGGGGCTGGGCTTTAATGCCTCATTATAGGGTCCACCCTGGTCCTGAGGGGGCTAGACCAAAATCTAGGTCCGGTGGGGCATTTCTGAATCTGAAAGCTCTTTATAACAATAAAGGGGCCCCCAGACATTGGCCACCCATATAGCCATACCCTTACTCATTTAAAAAAAAAAAAATGTAAATAACCTGCTGACAAATCCTTTATTTAAAATAAAATGTCATAATGTGAATCTATTGTCAAGCAAATTGTCCAACTATGTAGATCTACGTTTACCACTATGAATGATGCCCAACAACCACCAACACCTGCTATATTTAGACATGCCACTAACACCAAACTAGTCACACTGCCCAGATTGGTCATTGGCATGAGATCAAAAGAATATGACAGAATCATGGCTGAATGGAGTTGGCAGCAAAGCCTAGTACACATTAGTAGTTTTTTTTTTTCATTGAACCCAGTGGGCTGAACAGAAAAAAACTGACAGTTCAGGTCGGAGTCACCGTACTAACAATCCAATGTTAGTTCAGTGATCTCCCCTGCTGTGCTATTGTGTTCTGACAGGGGGGAGGCCCCCTGCCAGAACACTCCGGTCAGCACTCTCAGTCATTGGCTAAGAGTGCTGATTGGGAGCCCGTCGGCAAACCTTTTTTCAGTCATGCCCCTTGGACAGAAGCCGGCCAAACTTCTGTCGGACTGGCTGCAGTACACACAGGCCAAATATTGTCCGTTTTCTATTGAATTGACCAATGTCCCCCAAAATTTAGCCTGTGTGTACTAAGCTTAACTAGCCACAAGTAGTAATACTTGTTTTTTTTATTACATATCCCTATTCTGAGCAGTTGTTTTTCTGTAGTACCAATAAAGGGTTACATTTTGAATAAAAAATGTTTTGCATTGCTGTATCAGTATAGTATACGTCATTGGTATTTGATGTAATGTTCTCTGAACCCAAGAAGATTGTATTTGTATACTTTGGAATAGTGCAATTTAGGTTATAATTTTATTGATATATTTCAATCAGCCAATAGCTAATAGCCACCTAAATAAACACTGAATCCACCTGGCTTTCCTAAGTGGGCCGATAGTGGGCAGCTAATGCGTCAAAAACAGAGTCATTCACAGCCAAATTGCCTAAAATAAACAGTGTTTACATAAGTACTGCGAACTGGTAAACTATAGCAAGGGATTCAAAGCTTAAAGTAATATAATAATGTTACTTCAATATGTTGTAAGCCTAAACAGAGCTATAAATCTAGATAGTAATCTATTGGAACACTTCTATGTTTATAAGCCTGTTGGGGACAGTATGACTAGAGATTATAAACACGTGTACAGTGAGCCTTATCATGCAACAAATCTAAATCCATTTTATTGTCCAGCTGTTCAACATAAAAAGCTATTTACATCACACATGGCTAAAAAAAAAAAAGAACTTTCTACTATTCTACATGCTTTTTTATATATCTTATATATGAAAGTGGAAAAGCACTAAATAATATCAACTGAATAGATATTACCAAGTGATAAAAGTTTTTAAATCTTGTAATATACAGTGATTAAAAAAAATAAAATAAAATAATAATCAAATATTTAGAAATAAAAATGATTGCAAAATAGCAAATATATATGCAAAACATTGACAAATTAGAAGTGATGCGAAACATTTTTCAGTGTATAATATTTTTGCATTATTTTATAGTATTTGAATACTTAAGCAATTTTCACAGAATTATTGTGATATTTTTTTCAACTTATTTATTTGTATTTATAAATGATGAATTATTTGTTTATTTTAAGCACAGTATTTTATAACTCTAGTGGGCTTAGTACACTAAGCTGTCACTTGTGTGCTATTTTTTATAACGATTGTTAATTTTAGTCATCTGGCTTTTTTTGTCCTTTTGCCCTTGCTGATGAAAATAACTAAACCAAAAAATAGTTGGTGCAAAGCACCTACGTCCTGCACTCTAAGAGGTAATCTTCCAACCACATCCTGTGGCTATTGAAGACCTTCTACTTGACTGCTCTTGAATGCTTCGGCCTCGCAGCCCCTTTCAAGACCAGGGTAGTCTGAGACAACTAAAATCAAAAAACAAACACAAGGGCACACAAGCCTAGTGCATTATCCTCCACAAAGGCTTGAAGTCTTACGCGTTTCGAGGCTTAGCGTCTTCCTCAGAGGCTCTGAGAAAGAGAATAAGCCTCAAAACGCGTAAGCCTTCAAGCTCTAGAGGACGATACACCCTTTGGTTCTGATGCTGATGGCAACACATTCATTTGATATGCTTGTACCAAGAATTTGTTTGTGAGTATCTTTATACCTTTTTAATAATAAAATCTTTGTGGAGGATAATGCACTAGGCCGGTGCGCCCTTGTGTTTGTTTTTCGATTTTGATGAAAAAAACTATCATTATAGCTTAGTGAATTGAACATGTTCTGCTCTGTGGAGAAAGGAGATTGTCACCATTGATCAGATATACAGTATTTGTCTAGTCCTAAGATAAGTCCTTTCACATGGGGGGGGGGGGTCCGATCAGCTCCGCCTGTCAGTTTTTTTAGGCGGACCTGATCGGACCCTCTATTCACCCCTATGGAGCGGCAGATGTCAGCCGTGACATGTCCGCTAACACCCGTCGCTATTCGATCTCGTCCATCAAATCTAAATGGGTGGTGACCCTATTTTCCATCTATCTAGAGGATCGGATAAGATTGGGTAAAAACAGACAGGCGGTCCATTTTCACCCAATTTCCCCATAGGGGAGAGCAGGACCCTGTCAGTCTCCACTCTGCACAGTGAGCGGAGATGGACCTGTCATCCGCCTGCTCAGTGGGCATTAGGGGAGCAATTCCCCACTGAGCAAAGCGGAGTGTGAAAGGACCCTTACTCCCCCTTACAGCATATCTAAACCCAATAAAGAAAATGTAATATGTTGCTGCTTACCTAATTGTGATTGCTGCTTTGATTTCCCCTTTTCAAGCTTTTTTTCCCCCTTAATTTTAACTGTTAAATCTACCAATTACATACTTTCTGTCTTAGGGTGTATCTATGGAGGTGTGGCATTATCACCCTAGGCTACATAACTTTTTTGGATGACAAACACCTCCACCTCTCCTTATCTTCTTTACATAGAGGGGTGTTGCTTTGAAATTCACTTAAAATTGCCAAGAAAGATAATAATATTGTTTGAGTTTTCATGTCCACAGGAAGTTACAAGGGCACAAGATGTCTGACAGGATCGGCAGGTATTTTTTGGTACTTGCTGAAAATGTACTTGTATGAAAAATTAAAACAAATCCCAAGACTTCCTGCTGTCTAGCTTGTGTGTGGGATCTACTGTGCCCATGCAAGTGGGGTAAGACCTTACCTGAAGGCATGCTCACCAATGCCCAGGACCAGGTGGAGGCTCAAAGATGAGCCACTTGTGTGCAGCAATAATAAACAGAGATCCCCTGTGAGATGTCTTGTCCCATGTCACTACACACTTGTAACTCATGTATGTTTGCATTTGGAAACCAGTCCAGTGTACCTCTGTTACCTCACTCCCAGTAAAAGAATAGAGTCCTACTGGGCACATAGTTACATAGTTACATATAGTTACATAGTTAGTGAGGCTGAAAAAAGACACAAGTCCATCCAGTTCAACCTATGTGTGTGTGTTTGCTTTTAACCGTACATTGTATACCCCTGTATGTTGTGGTCTTTAAGGTGTCCATCCAATAGTTTTTTGAAACTATCAATGCTCCCCGCTGATACGACTGCTTGCGGAAGAGAATTCCACATCCTTACCGCTCTTACAGTGAAGAACCCCTTACGCACTTTAAGGTTAAACCGCCTTTCCTCTAGTTTTAGTGAGTGGCCACGTGTCTTATTGTATTCCCTTACTCTAAATAGTTTGTTCCTTATGCTAGGGTCGCCAGTACAGTAGCGGGTCCCATTTGTGCTTTTTAACTCTTTTTAACTCTTTCCTTACTGTCCCTCATGATCAGGCATTGAATCTCTGTAATGCTTGTCTGCTCCTGGTAACCAGAGGAGACAGACAGCTAGGGAGGGAGCCAGAGCACTGACTCCCTCACTACCGGAGGGCCTGTCACCTACCAGGTTCCACGCCAAAGGACTGGTTGCTTGCAGCGTTCTTCCATTCAGTTACTCTTGGCAATGACCTCTTCTTCTTTGCCTTTAGAGATAACATTTTGTAGTGGTGTTTCACATACCCCTTAGTGCTGTTACAGGTTATTTAGGAATACACCAATATCAACATGTACCCCTTTAGAACATCTTAGGACCAGGCTCAAAACAGTTGAAACAACTTTAATGAAAATTCAGCATAACATATGCAACAGGGTAAAACGTTCCCTCCCTAAATAACATTAGTTGCGGCTGCCCCAAAGTCCTTAAGGGTGTTGTTTATGGTTGGAATGGAGAGTCCAAAGAGGAGGTGTCCATTGTTCTGGGGTCCCGATGAGTCATCGGGTTGGAGGTAGATTGTAGGTCCCGGGAAGCTTCGCCTGCGCTCTCGGGACCCGAACTTCTTCCTATTTATAAATCACAGGAAGGGAGGCTGGACCCCAGAAAGCCCACTATAATTAGAGTAATAACAGCCTAAACGGGTATTAATAAATCCAAATCCCTTTACTTCTTGGAACTCTGCCTAGAACTCTAGGTCTGCCTGAAACATGTAACAGTAAATTTCCAGAATGCAGATGTGAGTCCAGGGTGACATCACCAGCTCCGCCTGTCAGCGTGTTAGGAAACCAGGACATGGGAAAACAGTAATTGTCCGGTATTAATAACCTAATGATGGCAGGCTAAATCAAAACATACTGGAGTCTGTGTAGATTACAGAGGATTACTGTATTTGTGATGCGGGTGTCACCATTATAAAGAAATTGTACATGGATCACGCTTATTAGGGGGTCAAATGCTTTCTGGTAAGCTTAGCATGAAAGTGGATGGTGTCACTTTGGCTATCCTGAGGATCCCTGTCTTCATCATGGCTTGAGGGACTACAAATCTTTATTCAACTGTCTCTTTCTTTGGATTTTCAGCTGTTTATTTTACTTTAGTTACACATTTCTTTAATTATTTTAATGCACTGTAATATTGATTATTTATTTAACTTATAGTAACTAGTTATTTATTAGAGCGCTGTACTGTTGGATTTTTTAACACGATGTACAGATGCTAATTACACAATTTTTTACTATTAGCGCAGGTTTAGCAAATTTTTTAATTTGAAAAGTAGGAAACCTGCCTACAAGCTCTTTTGTCTTCCACAATCACCTCCAGGACTCTCTTGTTCTCTGGTTCTCCCTACCCCAAACTGTCTGGCTATCTCCAACTCTGTCCATCTTGAGGAGATCCCTAAAAACTCATCTCCTCAAGGGAGCCTATCCCACCTCAACCTAAAATCTGAAATTTTAACTTTTTAATCAGCTCATTCCTCTCACAGTTACAGTATTACCTATTGTACCACTTGACCCTCTCGCGAGCATGGCTATTCCAACTCTATCATATTGAATTTTAACTGTACTCTCTTCCCTTTATATTGTAAAACACTCTTGGCGCTTAATAAATCTTGTGTAATGATAAAAATAATAATTATGCAGCTAGCTCATCTAAAGACTAGTAAGAGGCAATATATAAAACCTTTTTTTTGTTTTACAGAGTACAGTGCACAAAATGGCAGGAGAATGTATATGTAAAACTTAAAAAAACTGTGTTTCTGATGACCCTAAGTACAGGAACACATTTGTCTTAGCATGGTCAGTTTGGGTCGCTTCTTCTGATTTGGCAACTAGAGAACACTGTACCGATGCATGATGTGCCTGTAGTCCCAGAGTTACATTACAGATGCCATGCCCCCGTCCAGTCTTCCACAGTTTGAGTGACCGCAACTCCGTACTGTTGAGTGTCTTCTGCACTTTACCAGAATGAACAGTGGCTTTAAGCAGTAGAGCCAGACTAACATCTCTAAATGACCTTAAGTAAGCAAGATAGGACTTTGGAATCCAAAGGAACTGTATTAATTACAGGGCAATTGTACTAATAATAAGATACATATGATGAGAAGCTCTTGTTCTCACATGTGCCACTTTTACTAAATGCTTACGTGGAGATTTTCTGTTTGTGCTTCCACTCTTGTAATTCAAAGCAGTTTTAAATGAGGGTTATTATGAGCAATTGACATTATCAAAGGGCATCAATAAAAGCCAAAGTGTTTATATCATGCTTGTGAGATGTTTAATTCAGGTACATCCTATGCTTTGAAAGATCTTCTCTTCAAGTTGATGAGATTACATATGCTTTTAATTTCTTAAGAATCATAGATAATAAAAAAAAAAACATTTGAGATAATTAGGATAATAGTTCAAATCATAAATCATGGAAATTGGTAGCAGGTTTACCTAAGCATTGTTGCTTTTTATTCTGGAATGATCTTCTAGCGCTTTGCAACTATTTTTGGTCTGGAAAAAGACTTTTGGAAAGTCTGCCATATACTATGGGATGTGAACAAATGGCTTTTCCTGGCACATCATAGCAACATACAATGGGTTGTGGCTCTGACCCAATGTATGCTGCCATGAAGATGCACCAGGAAAGGAACATTATTGGATAGTTAGTATACAATTTTCCATCTTCCTGGCTCATCATGGCAGCATACAATGGAGCGGAGCCACAACCCATTGTATGCTGCTATGAAGATGTACCAGAAAAGCAAATTATAGAAAGTTAAATATTCAATTTTCCATTTTCAGCTACATGTTGTATTTGTAAATGTGCTTTCAGCACGGGTTTTGAATAGACTCTCATTAGCCTATCACCTACAAGTAAAAAAAAAAAAAAAAAAAAAAAAGCAATAATCCTATGGCTTCATGTACACTAGCAGCAAATAGTCATTATAATGTGCAATGTTCTAAACTTAAAGGTAACTGTATGCAAATACATTAATATTAACTAATGTGTAAAAAAAATAAGTGAAAAAACTAAAGCACAAAAACACATACGAAATTGAAAAAGATGAATGATTAATGAAGGATTTTAGTACAAACTCACTCATTTACATTGGACATGCGTGCATGCAGGTAATTATGGAAAGGGAGGGAGAGAGATTAGCAGATATTCCTAGAAAAGGGAAAACAACATCTAAAAAAAAAAAGAAAAATTGAATATGGTTGATGAACCTGGTTAGGAGATGTCTGCCATGGTTTGGTAGATTTTCTAGGCACATAAAGGTGCCTCAATCCCATAAGGCCGGATCAGATGAACATTACCTTATGCCAGTAGTCACACTAGTGTTTTGTTGAACTTAAGGTAAGCTAACTAACTCTATATCTATAGTCACTTTTATAAACATTCTAAAGCAGAAAATTATACTTGGATAGATCAATAGGATGACAAGAACCAATGTCTTTTTTAAGAGTATTAATAAGATAAATGCCCCAGGGGCAAAGATTAGACAAGTATAATTGCCGTGATGCAGTGTTGCCTGTCCGAAATATCAGATGAGATCTTTAGTTATATGTTTAACTTATATATATGTTTGACTTATGTTAAAGTGAAGCTCCAGTCTTTTTTGTGTTTATTAAAAGGCAGCAGCTACAAAAAGTGTAGCTGCTGACTTTTAATGCACAAATTGTGCTCATGTTGGACTGCTCCTAAGAGTGCCACATCCCGGGTAAGAATTGCAGAAAAAAATTCCCCTAGTTGTGGGACTTTTTAGGCACTAGTTCAAAAATTGGTATGAACAACAAAAAAGTTTTATAATGAAAATACAATTTATTGAAAAAAATACACAATAGTTTAAAATATGGCAAGCTGTATACAATACATAAAATCAGCGAGCAGAAAGTGACCACAAGACCCCAGGGTATGAACTCAACGCGTTTCGAAGTCAAAATTGTAACTCCTACTTGAGGGGTGAACTGGCCATTTGCAATACCAGATTAGGCCATTTTAAACCTAACTTTTTTTTTTTGGTTAAGAGATCAGCAGTGACCAGACATCAAAAAGACAGCAGTGACCAGAGATAAGACAGACTGGGCAGTAGCTAGTACTTTAACTGCATTTGTCAGTAGATGGTGATATTACCACATGGCCACTTTTTTTAGCTTTAGCACTTTAGTCACCACTTATTAAACTACTTTTTCCTTGGTAGTCTTTCAAGGCTGGTAATTGACCAGTTTTTATAAAATGTATATGTGCCTAGAAAAGTTCCTATGTTACCATTATACATAACTGCCAAATGATATAATAATTTGATAATATCTGCACAGCACTCCACTTTCCTTTGCCTTTTTTTTATAGTAACAAAGTCTTATTGATCATTTCTTTTACCATTTTGTAGATTTATAAAGAACAGCTGAACACACGGGTGGTTCTGGTCGCCGTAGAGACGTGGACAGATAAGGACCGCATAACAATCGGTCCTGACCCCCTGAAGATGTTACATGACTTCTCCAAGTACAGACAGAATTATATTAAACAACACGCCGATGCCGTACATCTTCTTTTGTATGTACCAAATAATAATTTAACTTTTACAGTATTATTGTTTAGAAGATATTCTGAAGTTTCTGACATCTAAATCACTTTTATGTCATGCAATAAATATGTGTTTATTTTCTTAATATTAGGAATGGAAATTTCCATTACAAGAGAAGCAGTATGAGCTATTTTGGAGGAGTGTGCTCTATCCCTAGAGGTGTTGGAGTGAATGAGGTAATATTTTTATAGAACATACAGAGGGTAATTTCTATCACCAAAATTGTAACATTCATCTGTCCTGCCATTTAGCACTGTGTTTCCCATCCCCATGGGGCCACAGACACTTCCGGGTCTCACCTCTTACCTCTCTTTAATGGTACAGTGGCCAATCAGAAAACAGCTCTTGGCCGTGGCTTAAATGGAGAGGTGAAGCATGGCTCAACATTCCAGCTATTAGTCACTATGCCTACTTCTGTAGTATTGTTACCTGTGTCCTTGTGCTTGTCTTAAGTCCTCTGTGTTCTTCATTCTTCTTCTGCTGCCAATATTCTTTATACTCCTGCTCCAATGTGTAACTTGAAAAACAAAACCAAAGAAAATTCGCAACTCAACTTACCAGTCAGCAAACCAACCGAATTATCCTGTCAGTTTGTGTTAAAAAACAGGGGTTTAGTTTGCACACATACATCCAAAAGCTTGTGTGTAACTATGTATTTAGTGACTCTAGTATACCCTAGAGCATTCTGTGACATCCAGGAACACCATTGAATATCCTGTGACAACCAGTAAACCCAATGTGCCCCTGTGAGCCCCATCATTCCAGTGCACCCCAGAGTATCCTGTGTCATCTAGTGCATTTTAGTGGGCCCCTGTGTCTTCACCCAACCTGAGCAGTCCTTCTCTCAGAGGATATGGATCTCTGTCCGTGACTGTATACTGCATATGTATTCCCATAGGCAACAACTGCACCCTCTTGCTGTGTTTAATAAACCTTTCTCAGTTGAAAAAGCTTAATAATAAAGCTGTCTAAAAGCTCCATTGACATTTGTGATAGGACTAGGCACAAGGTTCTCTGGCGCCCAAGACAAAGATGACAGAGTGTGCTCCTCCACCACAGTGCCTAAGGTGAGAGGCTTTCCCGCTGGCCCTGGTTGATCAAAAAAGCATCTGGGCCAATACTTGTGGGCTCCTCTGACTGTTCCTGATCTCCTGTCCTGAATGTACTGCTCCAGACCTAATACTCCCAAACCATATAACTCACCTTGCAGCAAACATCTTACTCAATTGCTTCCTGTGTCTAAACTCCTTAACTTTCATAATCCCTCGTCTATATCAAAACACCCCAACTCCTATAACCCTTTTTTATTATATGTCCTCACCTATTCAGGAGAAGTGATTGTAATGAGCACATGCTCAAGTTGATGGCATTAGAGAGGGCTTTAGGGTATGAAAAAGGATCTTGGAGTGGTTGCTATGGGTCATGTCACTTTGGTGGTCAGAGTATGGCTGTATCAGAATAGCTGACTACAATGGCAGCATAAATTGAAGAAACGTAAAAAATCATAGGCTTAGCGTATCAGATCCATGTATGTAACAAAATAATTTTATTGTTATTAGTAGTAGTATCTGTGTAGTCATAGTAGAAGTAGTAGTAGTCCTAATAGTAATAGTGTTAATAATGACAATAGGAGAGACACTTGTATGCTTGTGAAAAAAATGCAACTATTAGTGGCTGGCTTTTGCCCTGTTCTTGTTAACTGCTTGTGGACCGTGGCATTGTAAAATAAATTGTGGCAGGGTGGCCGCTCTGTGCCGGATTACAGACGTGTACAATATGTGATCTGGTATTTCCAAATAGGGGGAGCGTGCACCCTCCACCCCATCTGTGCTATGATTCGGTGCAGCACAAGTCAGTCAGCAGGTCCAGGCCAATGATTTCTGGCATGGACCTGCTGATCGGCCCTGTGTTTACTAACAACACAGGGCTCTGTACACAGAGCAGCGATGTGGCTGTTTTTTCTCCCTGCAAAGTTACTAATAATCTCTTCTACTGGAGAATTTTACCATTATTTGGCTTCATAAAGTCTACATAGTTGGGCAGAGGTGGAAATTCTGGTGGAAATAACCTAACACTAAACCCTATGATATTTATTCATGTGATGCAGCATGGCAAGAATATCAGAAAGCTAAAAAAAATGTGGTTTTGCTGGAACTGAATTTAAAATTGTCTTGTACCAAAAGAATTTGTTCTACCCTGTATGTTTTTTTCTGCAGTATGGTTTCCTGATGGCCATGGCACAGCAACTGGCACAGAGCTTAGCGCAAAACCTTGGTATTCAGTGGGAACCAGCTTCTCGAAAGCTGAAACCAAGTGAGTATGAGATTGCAATTTATGGTAACTATGTAACTATAAATCATGGTGCCCCATACCCCCAAATTTCTGATGCCTTCCCGCCAACTTTCTCTGTAGCAGTTGGAAATGTCTAATGAATGAAAAATGTAAAACGGAGAAAAATAAAGAAAACAGTAGCTAGTACTAAAAGGTCAATAAACCAAACGTTCCTGGTAAAATAGTAAAAACAGTGCTGCGCTCAAACACAGAAATAAATAAAATCAACAAAAACTATATCACAAAACATAAATATATCCAGTGTAGAATCTAAAGGCGCTTTTCCACTGCATGGAACCGAACGGTTCAGCTCGCTTTTGTGCTTTTCCACTGCTGGTACCGCATGGTATGGTGTAGGAATAGTATATAGAGGGGGATTAACCGCGCTTAGAGAAAATAATATTGAACAGCAGCAACTTCAAGTGTGACCACACCCTGTAGAATATTTGTAAATTAAGTTGCGCTAAGTGTGATAAATGGAGATGTAAAGTCCATAAAGTCCCAATAGTAAATGACGATGACAAAATCCTAGATGTAATCCCGGACCAGACTCCCTTAAGGGTATAGGCTTACCAGATTCAGGTAAGAGAAAAGCAGATGCTCTATGAATCTTGTCACCTTGATAGAAGATCCAGGCCCACGTGAGCGGTAGACTCAATGGTCATTGGATCATGAAAAAAATGTAAAATACGCAATAGCGTAAAACCCAACAACTAGGTAAATATCACCAATGTGACTTGAGAATAACGTGTGTATAAATTAGACCACCACCAAAGATCTCTATTAACAGTGGACAAGTGTAAATTAAAGAAATTGGTGTGTGTTAAATACCCCTTACCAAATATAAATAAGGGTAGGTGTATATAAACCAATTAATAATTCCAGCTGAAGTTGCCTCTTACCAGACGACAATAGTGGATGTGCCAAAGTGAAAATGATGAAAAATAGGTGTAGAACCATCACCAGCTAGATGAGCCTCTTACCATGTGAACAGAATCAAAAATGTGTAAAATCAGATTCCAATAAGACACCAAGATTCAGTACCGAAAAGGAACCAGTAGGGGTCGCCTCTTACCAGATCTTTAGATCAACCACGCTTGTATGATATAAAATGGTTGGGGGTCCGACAATAGACTCGAGCAACTCTTATTAACCAGGTCAAAGTATACCTCCCCACACAAGATGTGGGGAGGTATACTTTGACCTGGTTAATAAGAGTTGCTCGAGTCTATTGTCGGACCCCCAACCATTTTATATCATACAAGCGTGGTTGATCTAAAGATCTGGTAAGAGGCGACCCCTACTGGTTCCTTTTCGGTACTGAATCTTGGTGTCTTATTGGAATCTGATTTTACACATTTTTGATTCTGTTCACATGGTAAGAGGCTCATCTAGCTGGTGATGGTTCTACACCTATTTTTCATCATTTTCACTTTGGCACATCCACTATTGTCGTCTGGTAAGAGGCAACTTCAGCTGGAATTATTAATTGGTTTATATACACCTACCCTTATTTATATTTGGTAAGGGGTATTTAACACACACCAATTTCTTTAATTTACACTTGTCCACTGTTAATAGAGATCTTTGGTGGTGGTCTAATTTATACACACGTTATTCTCAAGTCACATTGGTGATATTTACCTAGTTGTTGGGTTTTACGCTATTGCGTATTTTACATTTTTTTCATGATCCAATGACCATTGAGTCTACCGCTCACGTGGGCCTGGATCTTCTATCAAGGTGACAAGATTCATAGAGCATCTGCTTTTCTCTTACCTGAATCTGGTAAGCCTATACCCTTAAGGGAGTCTGGTCCGGGATTACATCTAGGATTTTGTCATCGTCATTTACTATTGGGACTTTATGGACTTTACATCTCCATTTATCACACTTAGCGCAACTTAATTTACAAAAAAAAAAAAATGGTGTAGGAATGGTTCGGTACGGTACGGTACAGCGGCGCTTTTCCACTGCATGGAACTGAAAGGTACGGCTCTCAAAAACAGTACCACCTTGATTGTGGTTCTAACAGGTACCATACCCGGTACCACATCCCACAATCCTTTGCATGCAGTCACTACTAGCCACTGATTGGTCAGAGAATCCCACCCACCCCGTTGTTATCCCACCCACTTAACTTTAGTACTACTTTAGTGGAAAAGCAAACCATACCGTACAGTACCGAACCGTACCAACACCGTACCAGCAGTGGAAAAGCAAACCGGGCCAAGCACGGCCGAGTAGAGCCGAGCCGGTACTTGCAGTGGAAAAGTGCCATAAAGGAATAAATGGTTATTGTCCTTTTAAATGACATAATGTGTGAATGGTACATGTGCAATTAGAAAACAAAATTATTAAATAATATGGTTCCCTTTAAGTAACATGAACCATTAGTGTGTAAGTAATATATGATTCAGTTGATCTAAATATCACGTGTATGTTTATAGGAGACACATCCACATTTTATATGAGTTTCAAATTTATTTTCATTCCTTTCACAGACTGGTCACGTGATATTTAAATGAACTGAATAATATATTACTTACACACTAATTGGTTGATTGACAGGACTAGGCACAAGGTTCTCTGGCTCCAGATGACTCTAGTCCACTTTTGCACTTCTCCACAGTGATAACCACCACCAAATCACCACACTCACCAGAAAATTTGGCTGCTTAAATTATAGGCAGCATATAGGCATTTTGATATTTTTCCAAGAAGGATGGATCACAGCATCTTGTTCTCAGGAGCGGTCCCTTTAAGGATAATAACTCTCTGGTAAAGGTATCAGTAAGGCCTAACACTTTCCGGGGCCAGCAGATATGTAGTGCAGCTGTGTCACGTACCTGTCCGAGGCCAAGGTGCTTAGAGGGCTCCCCTTGTGGCTAAGTGCAGTACACCCCTGATGGTGGTACAGGAGGTATAGCACCCAAAGAAGCACAGGTTGCCAATGGGGTTCTGAAGAGCTGGGCCGGTGATCACCTGGTGGATGCTGGAGATGACAGGATACACAGCAAGACAGATGTGTCTCAGGAAACTCCAGATGTACTTGGCAAACTTGTGCACACAGGAAACAGTAGTAGAAGCCAGGCTGAGGGTCAAACATGGGTAAACCATCCGGGGGCAAAGGCAGGAAGCGGAAACAGGAACTTGGCCGAGGTCAACACAGGAAGGCAGGCTATTATTAATAGCAAAGTCCGTAAAGCAAGCCAAGGTCATACACAGGTGATCAAACAGGAACAAGGTTGGTAGAGCAAGCCAGAGGGTCAAGAACAGGAGAAGAGATCAGACAGGTCAGGAGCAAGCTGGGTCACATCAGGTAATCCAAGGTAAGTACACAGAGGTTCAGGAACACAGGAAGGCTGACGACAATCCAGAAATTTGATGGAATCAGCAGCGGTTTTATATAGGCCAGCAAATGGCCTCATCTGTCGCGTTATGCTTGCATCATTGCGCACACGCGTTCGCTGATTCGCGCCACTGGGTACGCCAATTCACCATTCTTCTGCCAATGCGCATGCGTACGGGAGTGTGCCTGATGCATCCATCTCTAGTATTGGCAGCAATGCCAATTCTTTCACCGCCATTTCCTTAACAAGCTGTGTAAAAAAAATGCTCACCACAGGAGCCACAAATGCTCATATGGTGTAGTATTTATTTTAAAAACGGGGCTCAACAATCCAGTATTAAAATAAAGTATCCAAAAAAAGCACAAAGATGGCTGCCACATGCAAAGCCATGAGATAGCAAGACTTCAGTACTATTTAGCTCCATCAAACGTGTTTCACACTCTAGTGCATCCTCAGGGGTTTAAAGCGGAACTTCCCTTTTAGGGTGAATTTCCACTTTAATGTGTTCTTTCAACAGTTTCTCTCATAGATGTTATGACTTCACCACTTTGTAGCATATTTAGATTTTTTTGTAGAGTTTGATATGGTACCTCACAGGGAAGACTGATTATATAGGGTTTTTGATATAATGACATCACCACCCCGCCTCTCCACCTCCTCCAATCAAAGAATACTCTGCATTCATTGAGAAAATGCAAAGCATCCTCTAAATATTGTTCATATCGTGCGGCCAACCTCATTTGTTCAGAATGCAGCAGGGCAGCCTCACGGCACAGGACCCGGAAGCAAGAGGGGATCACTGGAGTAGCGATGTCTACTATAGGGATTTTGAGCTTCCAGGGGGGTTCCCACAGGTATGGTATATACCTGGAATTCTTCTTTAATAAAATCTTTTCAGTGTCATTCTGTACCTTCTCAAACTGGACATGTAGTGGCTGATTCATGAAACCTGGAGAGATGAAAATGAACAAAAAGCCATTAAATTTTTCATTTTTTCCAGTTTCTTGAATTAGCTTTGTGATATGCTATATTGGTCTGTAAAATGATGAATATGTTTAAATTACTTTGGATTAACATATTCTTTTCTTTATTTTATAAATGTAAAATCCTTATGGTTTTCATTGTCCTTTTAGAAGAATGTGACTGTGCAGAAAACTTTGGCGGATGCATTATGGAAGAAACAGGGTGCGTATACCAATAGGCTTTCATAGGATTTTCTCTAAGGACCGATTCACATCAGAAATCAATGCTGGAAATGAACATTCCGTGGGCATTGGTACTGCCTTGGCACTCTGCTGCGGGCACCAACACACTGTTAATGGCACCCCAAGCGCAGATCGCAAATGCAGTGCCTTGCCTGCACCAGATCACATGGCACTGCAGTACCATGTGATTTGTTGTGGTGCATTTTTGATAAGTAGTGCATGCACTTTTTGTGTGATCCAACACGATTCAAATTCAAATGAATGGGCTGCAAAATTGCACCACACTGAATCACACAGGAACACAAGCTGTGTTCATGTACGATTTAGGTGTGAACCGGTCCTTAAAGAATTATTTATTGTACATTGTGATCTATGTAACTTAAAATGTACGTTGAGTGAATGCTGTTTAACACACAAAAGGGTTTTTACATTAAAATAGTTTTTAATGAGCAGGCCAACTCATAGGCTTAAGTTGTGCGAAAGAGCAGTGATTGTGCAGCACTGAAAAGCAGGAAACAGAGCCTGCATATGTAATAAACAAATATGGCAGTCGCCGTGTTTCTATAAAATTACAAACCATACATGAGGTTTTTGAACCATAATCAGGTGTACATATGAATATATGCATCAAGCTGATTTCTTGTACATGTGTTCTTAAAAAAAATATTATACATTACCATTAATGAAATGTGCAGACTTTCCACTTGTGGTGAGACAGCAAAGCATACGCTCTGGAAACTCTCAGGCATGTACTGCATGCTTTTTATAGGAAAAAAAGGTGATTTAGCCAATAGTTACTGTTCTGCACCAGCATGTATTTGGTATACAAAAAATAAATAAATCTGTATTTCACATCTCCCATATTGGAGTTAAAGTGGTTGTAAACCTCAGACATGAAATTTGAGCAAAACCTATCCCTCTATAGTGTGTACTTGTCTCAGTTAAGAGCACTGAATGTTATTTCTGTCTGCTACTTCATTCCTCTGCTATCAGCATGAGTCACTTCTGACAAGTTTTCTGGCACCAACAAAAAAATGGTGACGGGGGGGAGGGACCTCCAGCTAATTGACAGCCTCAGCTCTGTTCCTGTGTGCTGTGTGGAGGGGGTGTGTCTCTTCTCTCCAATCAGCTCTCAGAGCTCTCCTCACTGAGCTTGGCAGAGTGTAACTTTAGCTCTCTGCCTCCTTTTTTCTGAACTCTCAGACAAGCTTTGAATTCAATTGAACTGAACGGATGTAGGGAAGAGAAGACTGCAGATAGATAGATGCAACTTATGTAGGAGGATTTGTTTCATCTCTGTGTATCACCTAAGGCCAGCCACTTCAGTGGGTATCTGCAAGGGTTTACAACCACTTTATGTTTCTGTGGACTAGATCAATTTTTTCTCATGTTCATAAATGTGACTCTTTTGTGCTGATATACTACACTTTTCATATTTTCAGTGTGTACCATTCCCGGAGATTTTCTAAATGCAGTATTGCTGAGTTCAAGGAATTTCTTTCCCGTGGAGGGGGTTCATGTCTATTTAATAGGCCAACAAAGGTAAATTTCCAATTAAACTATATAAAAAAACAAAAAAAAAAAACATTATCAGTCATGTAGAAAGTTTTTTTTTTTTTTTTTTTTTTTTTATTCAAGTTAGAAATATAAAGGCTATTGAAATAAAAAAAATCTGATTAGTGACAAACACGGTGACAAACACAACCTTGTTTTCAAACAAGTCCTTTATTACCTGCTTGCTGACTGTCTCATGTAGGGGTAAGGTGGCAAACCAGCTCTCCTGTGCTGGATCACGTATCTAATACGTAATCCAGCTCTTCCGGGTAGGGGGTGCACTGTTGCTGTTCTGTGATTAGTCACAGCACAATCCAAACAGTGGGTCCTGGCCAATGCTTGACCGCTGGCACCTGCTTTTCAGCAAAGAGGATGACAGGACAGAACTCTGTGAATGTAAACAATACAGAACTTTGTCCTGTCAGCGAATATGTGCCTGTTTTTGTTTCCCTGCAGGGAAAAAAGCCAGCATATCCCTTACTAAAAACAGCACAGAGTAAATGTTAACCCTTTCCTAGCCAGTGCCAAGTCGCTGATCACCACCATTACTAGTATAAAAAAGAGATCAATAAAAATTCCAGTATATATACCATAGTTTATAGACATGATAACTTTCATGCAAACCAGCAATATACGCTTATTGGGAATTTTTTTTACCAAAAATATGTGGCAGAATACATATTGGCCTAAATTTATAAAGACGTTTGATTTTTTTTTGTTCTATGTTTTATAGCAGAAGGTAAAAAATATTGATTTTTTCCACATATTTTTGGAATTTTTTCGTTTATAGCACAAAAAATAAAAAACCCAGTGGTGATCAAATACTACCAAAAGAACGCACTATTTGTGTCAAAAAAATTCTATAAATTTAATTTGGGTACAGTGTTGCATGACCGCGCAACTGTCAATTAAAGTAACGCAGTGCCAAAAAGCAAAAAAAGGCCTGGTTATGAAGGGGGGTAAATCTCCTGGAGGGCAAGTGGTTACAGAATACTTCTCTGTTAATTGTTGTCAATCACATACTACACTGATGTATACAGTATATTTCACAAATGTCCTGGCTTGCCCTGTCCCTGCTGTGAAATACTCTGTTTTTCTCTACTGCCTATTTCTCAATAAAATTGTATTCTAGAAAAATGATCTTATTGGACCTACTTAGATATAGATAGTGAAAAAAAAAAAAGTTTATAGACACATGATGAGATGACATGCCTCTTTTTACCCCATTACTACTATTCATATGCAGCCCAAAATTCTGGATATCTGGTGCCCAACCTGTGACATGAGGGCCATGTGCAGCAATTTGGTACTTGTTGTGTGACCTGTAGTTCCCAGCAATCTGTAGTGGGTGTGTGAGCATTGATTTATAAAGGGGTAATAGCAGCAATCTTTGTATGTATCTGTCTACCAGCCTCATGTAACATGTCTCCAGTCTTCTCTTACTGACTTCTACAGCATGTCTGCAATCTACAACTGAACTTGTAGCATGCCCATAGTCACTGACCTTTATTTTCTATAGTATATGTGCAGTCTCTGACAGGCCTCTCTAACATAAATCTGGCTTATTTCCTGCTGTCCAACCCCCCCGTCGCAAGCAAATAATGACATTATGCTGTTGGGCTGCTATAATAATGCTATGGGGCTGGAATGAAATTATTTCTGGGGCTGTTTTTTATTCCCAGTCCGGCCCTGCTGTTTACCCCTAATTTAAAGTGTACTGTTCTTCACCCTTACCCAGATAGCAAGCAATTGAGCTGCAAGTTTGAAATTTACTTCCTAAGCTATTTCCAGACTTGCCAGGCTTCATGAGTTTGTTGCACAATTGCAGCAAGTGTGCATTGCATGACTTCAGATCAACTTTCTTTGCAAACATTTTGCACGTCTGCTGCAAGTTCTGGTTCAGTTATGTTGTGCAATAGTCATCCCACCACAGGGGTCACTGTAGCTGAATTTTCATGCTGTAGACTTGCAGAGCTCTTGCTGTAGAATCCCCACTGCAACTTTGCTCTTGCTAGAGACTTGCCTATCAAATTTGCTACAAATTGGAAAAGTGTCAACTTGAACTTGTGCTTTAAGTGCTCTGCAAGTTTACAAGTTGCCCGGAAAAATATGCAGCAAGTTAACAAGACTTACAATTTAACACTGCCACAAATTTGTGGCAAGTTATCCTGCTAATTGGGTATTTAGCTAATTGGGTATGTGTATGTCAAGCCTCTGAAATCGCCAACTCACACAGGTTCCTTGTAAACTACACCAAGAGACCAGGCTAACATTACCTGTTAGATCGGAGTATGACCAGTGCTTATCAAAGAGAACTATTATATTCTATGGCTGTACTGAAATTCCATGTGTATGAGACAAGGTTACTTTTACAGCTTAACGCCAGACTTTTTTGTATAAACAAAAATATATGAATAGATAAAAGACAGTTTTTAAATTTAAATCAATACATTTTGCCCAGTGTGTCATAGAAAAAATTAACAATATTTTTTTTAACTATTGGTGCTAAATGAAAATGTGTGTTTTTGGAAACTTCTATCACAGTGTAAATTGATCTGTGTACTTACTGCTGAAGCAGAAATATGGCTTTTGGATTCATTTTATTATTTGATATTATTACTATACATACAGCATCTAATAAAAGAACAGATTAGTAAAGGTGGACATAAATATTAGAATACAGCTTTCTGACCCTGCTGTCTTCTGCTGAAGGATGTAATGACAATGGAGCACCTGCAGATGGCACCTGCTGAGGCTCATTGGAGAGAATACCAATTGGGCAGTTTTGAAAACCTTACCTATAAGTTATTGTTATTTCTCTGGTATGCTGGCAGTGTTTGCAGCATGCCTTCTCCTCCTTGCCTTATAGGCTTTCAGGCCTAGATGAAAATGGTTGCCTATAAAATAATTTGGTTAGGTAAACATTGACAATTATAAATGCTTCAAAAAAGGCTTTCTTTTTTTTTTTTTTTTTTTCTGGCTGGATCTCCTATACCGATATACTTTTTGCAGTGCAAGGCTGACCATACACTCTGCAATCTGATAGTACAATCTTATTTAGCTCTACTATCAACTATGCAGTGCAAGGGTCTGCCTTATGTGGTATATTTTAAATGCATTATTTAGGTTGGTCCTCATATTATTTAGCTTTGGTAAATCTAAAGGAGATTACACAATCAGACTGTAATGTGTATGGCTAGCTTTAGCAATGATGATATTTTTTTTAATAGCAACCAGTGTAAAAAAAAAATCACTTGAGCCCATGTGTCACATTTAGCTTTGCTAACATTGCAAGCGTTGAATTTTGTTTTTCTCTTTTCTACTTTGGCAGCTGTTTGAAGTGACAGAGTGCGGCAATGGCTATGTAGAACCAGGAGAAGAGTGTGACTGTGGTACACGAACAGTAAGTCTCCAGCAGTAAGGACAACTTACAGTGCTAGCAATTCTGAAATGAAACAAAATAATATCTTGTCTAATTTAAAACACAAAGTGAATTTAAACCCTTACATATACCCACTGAAGTGACTGGCTTCAGGCAATATCCAGAGATGTAACAAATCCTCCTACATAAGTTATACCTGTTTATCTGCAGTTCTCTCTTCTCTACACCCTAAACCAGACTTTTTCAACCAGGGTGCCTTGATGTTTTTTCAGGGGTGCCTTGGCAAAATGCTTAAAAATTGCCCCAAAATTTGTATACAAGTTGGCGTGTGGATAAAGCCTGCCTTTTAGTTACACAAAGCCACAGATTTTCATTGGGCATTATTATAACTTATCCTGAAGGCACCTTAGCTGAGTGATGGAGAAAAATTGAGGGAGAAAAGATTTTATTGGAATACTTAGTCAGTACCAGTTTTCAAAAGTGCATTTACTATGAAAGAATACATCATCTCTAAAGCTGGTTGTCCTACTTATGTGGATGTTGCTGTGTTATGCAAAACTATTATATTCGATTTTACATTTTAGAATGGGGTGCCTAAAGACTGTCCATAATTTGTAAAAGGTGCCTCAAGACTGTCCATAATTTGTAAAGGGTGCCTCGAGACTGTCCATAATTTGTAAAGGGTTCCTCGAGACTGTCCATAATTTGTAAAGGGTGCCTCGAGACTGTCCAAAATTTGTAAAGGGTGCCTTGACTGAAAAAAGGTTGAGAAACACTGCCCTAAACAAACAAATCAAAGGCTTTTTCTCTGCTCCAGCAGGCAGGGGGTGGGGATCGAACACCACACTCTGCACAGTATAGAGCAGAAAGCTGAATGTAATCTGAGACTTGAGTTTAGGTAAAGGACCCACCTCCCTTTACACAGTGTAATATGGAAACATGCACATCCTTGGCTGTCAGTCACCTTTTGTGTGCTGGATGGGGAGGGCCATCTCCTGAGATACTGTGGGGTCAGGATAACCTGTCAGAAGTGACCAATGCAGACTACAGTGGGAGTAAAGAGGCAATAGAAATCACACTTGGTGCTTCGGATTAGGGCTGGTACACACTTTAACGCAGAAGTCTCCAACTTTTTGACCTTCCTCGGCCACGTAGGAAGAAGGATTGTTTTGGACCACACATAAAATACACTAACAGTAAGAATAGCTGATGAGCAGAAACATTCAGGCAGATCACAAGTTAACGATCATCGATATAGATAATGTACAGTACCTTTCTGAGTAATAAAAGTTCTTTTTTTTAGTAATATTTTTTTATTATAAAAGTAAAAGAGGGCAACAAAAAACTAGTGTGATATTTGACGCTGTTTTTTTTTTATAAACCTATCAATATGTGGTTCCATGGATGTAGTAGCAATTCTCATTGAATGCTCAGGGTGCACATTAGATATTTTGGTACTAATTATGCCCTTCGCGTACTTCATCCTTGAAAGTAATCCAAACTTTGTTACATTAATATTAGTGAATTAAAAATAACTGTGACACATGTGGCCATCATCCATAATTGTATAAACAAGAAAAAAAGAGAAGGAAGAAAGTCGGACTGTACAGGCCAAAATGGAGGGATATCAGAAATTAAATAAAATGCGTGTTTTTATTATATCAAAAAATGCATAAAAACAATACACAATAACAAGTAAGTACACAATGACAAGTAGATAAAAATAATTCCTAGATGGAAATTATGACTGATGCAGTGAGTACTGTATTTTGCGCAGGTCTTCAGTGCTGACACGTTTCACCAAATGCTTCCTCAGGGCTACAAAGACCATAAAGTACCGTCTATAAGAGAGATAAAGTATAATTTCTACATCAGAGATCATAATCCACACGTCTCGCCATTAATGTTAGTGTGACAACCAATAATCAATTCCACGGTAGTGCAATCACTGTTCCTACGCAGTGTTAAAACATATGTCTGCAAACAATATAATCAAACGTGAAAAAATAATGAATAGGTTATATACAAACATTTGAACCTCAAAACCATGAAAAAAAGTCCATGCAAATAGCAAAAATACGTCTCCAAAGTGATTCAATCCAGGAAAGTTTGTGATTAGCAATCACATCCCTATGTGAGTAGAGGCAGGAATAATTTGCCACCAGTGAATTATTGAAGGCAAATAAGTTTTTAGTATGGGATCAATATCCACCTGGTAGGTCTCATCCCATCGCATGTGTGTGAGAGAAAACAAGAAGCCTCCAATAGTGCATTAATCCCATAAAATATTAATTAAAATCCAAGTAAACCACTCACACTTAAAATCATCTTGTACATTGCATGACAGTGGGTAGGTATCAGGTAGGCAACAACTCATTCCAGTCTCACCATCTCCACGCTGGCTTTACTGTCAGTGTAGTCACCTTCCACACTCTCCCACAATCAACACATTAACCGAGTTCCACATAGCCACTCCCAACACGTTTTGTCATATTCGACTTCGCAGGAGGGTGGCTATACAGTGCGGTATCTTGGTTTTTCTACTTATCTTCTCCTTACCCTCAGGTAACTACCGGGTCTCAAAGACATCCAGGTTTCATCACATTATCTCACTTAATGCAAGATGTTTTGTCCATCTGGACTATTAACACTACATAAGCCAACTGGAGATTATCCACCTGTGCTGAGAAAATAGTAACTACCAGGTTCCAAAGTCTCCCAGATTTCAACACAGTAACGTACTCAATGCAAGATATTTTATTAATTTGGACTATTAACCCTACATGTACCAAACACAAAGTATCCACTTATATTAACCTCCCTGGCGGTATGATTGTTTCTGATTTTAGGTGCTGAAAGCGGTACCATTATTTTGCATTTAATTCTTAAAGACGAGCAGCCCAAACCAACTATTTATATATGATTTTTTTTTACTGTGCGTTGTTCTTTATAACATCTCAGGTTTGATAAAGTTTGAAACACAATCATAAATTATAATATAATAAATAACTACAACAAAGTTAAAGCATATATATACATATATGTGTGTGTGTGTATATATATATATATATATATATATATATATATATATATATATATATATATATATATAGTACAGTAAAACTGCAGGCAAGGGCACTGGGGGGGGGGGGGGCAAACTAATGTCAATGTATTTTATTTAGTAAAGTAATCCAATAAGATTACAATATATCGGTGTGTTTGTGTGTTTTACCTTTTCAAATTTGCCGCTGGTTCCACCCCCCTGCGACGTGACCCATTACCCTTGAACTGCAAGTAATTATATTTTGAAACACAAGAAAAGTGCTGTAAATGCCTTATTTCACTAAGTTGTTGTAATGCCATATAATTCATATAGCTTGCAAATGTGGATGGGAAGCTGATTAACACCTAGGTCTAATCATATCCCATCTTTTTCGTAGACAAAACATTTTACCCAGGATTGTATTGGAGACTGCTGCAAGAAATGTTCTTTGTCTAATGGAGCACAGTGCAGTGATGGACCATGCTGCAACACATCTTGTCTAGTAAGTATAAACTAATGTTATTTTGGGGTTTTTTGTAATGCATTTGATCTTCTTTTAGGACTGTATGTGTGTATATATATATATATATATATATATATATATATATATATATATATACACATACATATATACACTTTATATACACACACTGTATATATATATATATATATATATATATATATATATATATATATCAAACTGTACTAGGCTTGATATCCTTCTATATTAGCTCTACTGCTTTTGTCCTGTGAATATTTTAGGAAAATAAAAACCTTGAGTGTGCTTTTGGAGGCAGCATGCAGTTTGCTTTGTAATCACAGATACATTTTACATGTATAGTCAACCAGGGAGGAGAGATGGTTTCATGTTTTCTGAACTATAGTTCATTTTCTGAATATTACTGCACGCCATTTCCCCTACAGTTTTCTTGCTAAATTTAGCCACAGGTGCCCAGCTGTAAGTTTTACAGCTTTGTAATGTTAGTTTCAACCTTGCTGCCCTGGTAGATGACCCACAAGCTTCATTAGGTCTAATACAGTCCTATTTACTCTGTGTCTTCTGTAATTAATGTGTCATGTGTCATACTGTACATGAAGACAGAGCAAAAATTACCAATATTATTTCATTAATATTTTCTTAGCCACAGGCATAATGCTTAGCTTAATGATACATTTAGAGGCCTTTGAATATGTGCAAGTAAAAGAACATTTTCATCTTGTACTCATCACTAGGGATGATCGAACGGTTCGGGTCGACCATCGGTTCGACCCGAACATTGGATGTTCGATATTCGGCCGAATACCGAACTTTTTTCTCGGCCACCAGAACCACCCAAAATGCACTGGGACAGGAACTGGGCTTTAAAAGCCTGTGATTGGCCCAGAAACGTCTGAAAAAGCCAATGAGGGGGCAGGAGTCTCCTAGGAACGTGATTGGAGTGACTACGGGGACCAGAGGCCAATCAGGAGTGAATACGCCCCACACTATATAAGATAGCCCCGCCTAACCCCTAGCACAGTGATACAGAGCCTGTTGAAGAGAGTGGAAGCAGTTCTCTGACTCCTGCTTTGCTACACTACATTTTCTACATATCGAGTGGTTCTAAAGCTCCATATAGCAGAATTGTATTTAGCTTACAGCCAGTGTAGTTAGATACAGCGATTGTGCTGGTTCTTAGAGTTACAAAAAAAAAACTTAAGGGGCAGTGTCAGTCTTCTGCTGTATGGAGCTTTCTATTTAGTGCGAGGAAAGGGATATCTAGTGTAGTTAGGGAACTTTGTACTACATTAGTTATATTTAATAATTGAGTTTCTGTAGGGAAAGTGAAAGTGTGAGGGTTCTGTTTAGTGAGCACGTTGCACAGTGCTGCTGTATCACAGCAGGTATACGTGCTTGCTAGGCAGCAAAATACAGTGACAACTTAATGCCTGTTGTTCAAAGCGTTAGGTGCACTGTACAAAAGCCTTTGCTACTGTGCGTGTCACACGCATCTGCTGTGCTGTATCCAGCGACAACTGTGGGTCGCATAGCAGTGTGCGTTTTTCACCGCACACAGTTGCCAACGCATCAGTGACAACTTAACGCCTGTTGTTCAAAGCGTTAGGTCCACTGTGCAAAAGGCTTTGCTACTGTGCGTGACACGCATCTGCTGTGCTGTATCCAGCGACAACTGTGGGTCGCATAGCAGTGTGCGTTTTTCACCGCACACAGTTGCCAACGCATCAGTGACAACTTAACACCTGTTGTTCAAAGCGTTAGGTCCACTGTGCAAAAGCCTTTGCAACTGTGTGTGACACGCATCTGCTGTGCTGTATCCAGCGACAACTGTGGGTCGCATAGCAGTGTGCGTTTTTCACCGCACACAGTTGCCAACGCATCAGTGACAAATATGCCTGGTAGACCAAGAAAAGGCATACGTGGCCCTGCTGCGGAAAGGGGCACAGCTTCTAGGGTGTCTAGAGGCAGGGGTGGACGTGGTGGTCAGTCCTCAGCCAGGCCACCATTTGGATTGTTCTCCGGCAGTGGCCAAGCTATACGTCCACAGTATGTACAGGAGGTGGTGGACTATATGACTAAACCCTCATCATCGGCATCATCTGCAACTACAGTGACCCAGGCAGAGAAAAGTGGTCAGTCTTCTGCAGTTGTCAGAACAAATACAGATGAGTCCATGTCCACCTCACGTCCTCCCTTAGACCCAACTTCAGACATGACAGAGGAGTCAGCTGAGCTGTTTGACCACAGTGTCGGCCATCTACTCCAGCCTGATGCTCAGTCCTTTATGGAGTCTGATTTTGGGTCTGAGTTTGAGGAGGAGGCAGAGCAAACAAGAGGGGAGAGCAGACGGCCTGCTCCATCTAAGGCCGCACCTGTTGTCTCCCGGGCCAGGCCTGATGCTCAGTCTTTGATGGAGTCAGATGTTGGGTCTGAGGTTGAGGAGGAGGCAGAGCAAGCAAGAGGGAAGAGCAGGCGGCCCGCTCCATCTAAGGCCGCACCTGTTGTCTCCCAGGCCAGGCCTGATGCTCAGTCTTTGATGGAGTCAGATGTTGGGTCTGAGGTTGAGGAGGAGGCAGAGCAAGCAAGAGGGGAGAGCAGACGGCCCGCTCCATCTTAGGCCGCACCTGTTGTCTCCCGGGCCACTATACACACCTCATCTTGCTGGGCCTTTTTTGAGACATCCCATGCAGACAAAAAAGTTGCGATCTGCAAGATTTGTAAGAAGGGTATAAAACGTGGCAAAAATGTCAACCACCTGGGTACAAGCTGCCTAAACAGGCATTTGACAACCCACCACTCGGCCCGTTGGCAGAAGCATTTAAAGAACCCACAAAAGGGCCAAAGATCGGTCAGTCGGCCTCCTAGTCCTCCTCGCACTCCTCCAGACTTGTATAAAGTACTCGAAATTTCTACTTGAGTAAAAGTACAAGTGCTCGATCAAAAAGTGACTTGAGTAGAAGTGGAAGTGCTCGCAGAAAAAGTTACTTAAGTAGAAGTACTAAAGTATTCAACATTTTTTTTACTTAAGTATTGCAAGTAGTTTTTTCAAAAAATTTGCTACTTAAGTACTAAAAGTAAAAAGTACCAGTAGTTTTGAAAAAAAAATTCTACTCAAGTACTGAAAGTAGAAGTAGAAGTACTGTGTTATGTAGTTATTAAAGAAAGAAGTCAAAAGTTTGAACATCATATTGTTTTTTATTATTTCAAATGATTTATTCAAATGATTAACCTGTGTTTTTTATCAGTTTCTTGATGCACTTTAAGCGCTGTAGCACCATTTGTTTGTTTCATATTTTCTCTTTATTGGAAAGATTTGGTATAGCAGGTTTTATTATACACAGCCTTTATTTTCGTATGCGCTGATTTACAAATGACATTATACACATTTTTTTGAGCTTTATGCAACCTGCCATCTACTGTTCTGGCAGCGGTAATTTTTTTAAAAGTAACTAGTAACTATACAGCACAAAAAAAAAATACTTGAGTAGAAGTATTGAAATCATCGAAAAAATGTAGTGAAGTAAAAGTAGAAGTAGGAGAAAAAAATTCTACTCTAGGAACGTACAGATACCGCATTTCGGTACTTAAGTACAGTACTTAAGTAGTTCTACTTCGTTACTATACATCTCTGCACTCCTCCTCATGCTCCACCTGCTCCACCTGCACATCAGTCTGTTCCTGGCCCTGCTATAGTCACTCGTCACCTGTTGGCAGCCTCCACTGACAGGGATGATGATATAGCAGGCAGTGTCGCATCTACCTCCAGCACACCACCAGCTGTAACATCTAGACGCCAAATTTCGATTCCACACATGCTGGAACGAGAAAAAATGTATACTCCCCGCCACCCACATGCCCAGCGTCTAAACAGTAGTTTGGCTAAACTACTGGCTCTGCAACTATTACCATTTAACCTGGTAGAGTCTGCTCCCTTCCGTGACTTCGCAAAATGTGCAGTTCCACAGTGGCAGGTGCCAAGTCGGCATTACTTTGCCCGTAAGGCCCTGCCATCCCTATACCAACATGTGGAAGGCAATGTAGTGTCGTCCCTGGCCAAGTCAGTCAGCCGTAAGATACACTTGACGGCTGACACTTGGTCAAGCAAACATGGGCAGGGACGGTACATTTCTGTCACTGCTCACTGGGTGACACTGCTTGCCAGCGGAAGGGATTGTAGCCAGGGCTCGGTGCTGCAGCCAGTGTTGCCCCCACATCTGCAAACAGCTGGTGGTGTCGCTGATCCGGGTAGATCGATCACTTCTACCCCCTCCTGCTCCTCCTCCTCTACCTCCTCCATGCCCTCCTCTGCAGAATGGTCCTTTGAATATGATGAGGTACCACGTAAACGTTCAAAGGGCTATTCTATGTCTCAGGCCAAAAGGTGTCACGCAGTGCTGCAGCTTGTGTGTCTAGGGGACAGGCAGCACACTGCCCCTGAGATTCTTGGGGCTCTGCAGGCACAGGCCCAGAGGTGGTTGACACCACGCCAGCTGCAGCCAGGGATGGTGGTTACTGATAATGGGTCAAACCTCCTGGCCGCCCTTCGTCAGGGAAAGTTAACCCATGTGCCATGCCTGGCGCATGTCCTGAATCTCGTGGTACAGTGGTTTTTGAACTCGTACCCGGGAATGCAGGATGTGCTAAGGATGGCAAGAAGGGTGTGCAGTCACTTCAGGCTGTCGTACAGTGCCACTGCACGTTTGGCCGAAGTGCAGTGCGAGTTTCACCTGCCGGTACACCGCCTCATCTGTGACATGCCCACCCGCTGGAACTCCACCTTGGCTATGCTGCAGCGCCTGTACACGCAGCAGAGGGCCCTCAATGAATACCTATGCGAGTACGGCACCAGCACTGGCTCTGCGCGCCTGGGCTTCTTTTCACCACGGCAGTGGCTTTTGATTAAGGATGCATGCGCTGTCCTCTCGCCATTTGAGGAGGCCACAAGGATGGTCAGCCGGGACAGCGCATGCATCAGTGACACCCTACCGGTACTGTTTTTGTTGGAGCACACTCTGCGTGGCATTATGGACAGGGCACTGGAGGCAGAGCAGCAGGAGGAAGAGGAGGACTTCCTTGCCTCTCAAGGCCCCCTTTATCCTGAGAATCCTGACCCCATTATGCCTAGCTCCCAGAGGCCCGAGCAGGATCCAGGGGTGAAAGAGGAGGAGGAGGACGATTCTGCGGGAACTTTTGCAGGGTTTGAGGAGGAGGAGGAGGAAGACATGCAGCAATCTGCAAGGCCTAGTTTGACTCCCTCGGGACACTTTGGAGTAGTGCGTGACTGGGAGGAGGAGGAGCCCGTTCAAGATAATGTCGTTTTGAGTGACCTGAGGAGTCAGATTCTCAGGCCTTCGCTAATTTGCGACGCATGGGAAACATCATGCTTCAGAGCCTGCGAAAGGACCCCAGAATCAAGGCCATTAAACAGACTGACCACTATTGGTTAGCCACCCTACTTGACCCCCGGTACAAGTCTAAAGTCTCTGAGCTTTTCCCATCCACCCAGAGAGTCCACAGGATCAAATCCCTTGAGGACAGTCTCAAGAGGATTCTGGTGAACACGTTCCCCGACTCCCGTAGGGTGCAGGGGCGGGGACAACCTACCATGGATTCTACTGGTGGTCACGAGAGGAGCGTTGGAGAAGGCGTGCGGTTGACGGATGCCTTTCGGTCTTTTTTTAGTCCTCAACGCCCAGGCCTCTCAGCTGCCACATCGCATCGACAGTGTCTGCATCACATGGTGGACGATTACGTGAGGGCACAAAGTGACACAGAGGGCTTTTCATGTGAGGAAGCCGATCCACTGTCATACTGGGTCTTAAGATTAGACCACTGGCCAGAACTGGCCCAGTATGCCATGGAGTTGTTGGCCTGCCCTGCTTCAGTGTCCTATCGGAACGGGCATTCAGCGCAGCAGGAGGATTCGTCACAGACCATCGAACGAGACTCTCCACCGACTCAGTCGACCGTTTGACATGGATATCAAGCTTTGATGCACCTGATGCAGACCTTGTAGACTAGGCTATTGTTGTGATGTGGCTGCTGAGCCTCAGTTTAAGCCTGGACCATGGTGCCACCCTCAAACCCTCCTCTCATTCTCTTTACGTTCACATAACCTCATTTTGGTTATAACAAAAACTACCATGTTTGCGCACCTGTTCCACAGGTGCACACCTTTACAATTTTTGGGCCTCCTTCAACACCAGCTCTTTGGGGTTAAGGTGGGGAGGCTATGCTAAACAAAAACTACCATGTTTGCGAACCTGTTCCACAGGTGCACACCTTTACAATTTTTGGGCCTCCTTCAACAACAGCTCTTTGGGGTTATGGTGGGGAGGCTATGCTAAACAAAAACTACCATGTTTGCGAACCTGTTCCACAGGTGCACACCTTTACAATTTTTGGGCCTCCTTCAACACCAGCTCTTTGGGGTTAAGGTGGGGAGGCTATGCTAAACAAAAACTACCATGTTTGCGAACCTGTTCCACAGGTGCACACCTTTACAATTTTTGGGCCTCCTTCAACACCAGCTCTTTGGGGTTATGGTGGGGAGGCTATGCTAAACAAAAACTACCATGTTTGCGAACCTGTTCCACAGGTGCACACCTTTACAATTTTTGGGCCTCCTTCAACACCAGCTCTTTGGGGTTAAGGTGGGGAGGCTATGCTAAACAAAAACTACCATGTTTGCGAACCTGTTCCACAGGTGCACACCTTTACAATTTTTGGGCCTCCTTCAACACCAGCTCTTTGGGGTTATGGTGGGGAGGCTCCACCAACACCAAAACTACCATGTTTGCGCACCTGTTCCACATGTGCACACCTTCATAATTTTTACGCCTTGTAAGATTCTGGTACCTTTGGTACCCTTATTGCCCATTTTTCATTGCATATTGCGTCCCACCTTTTCAGTTAGGTGGAACGCATATACCTTTAAGCTGCATGACATCATCACTGAGCGCCGCTCTGAGCGGCTATTTCAATCACCGGCTTTCTCTCACAGGTTGTTCGTTCAAACCGCATGCTTAACAGCCTTGTCTTATGCTGCCGGAGCCTCCAGCTATTCTCTTTACCTGGAACAGACCGGAACCTCGCTACTGATCCCGTATCTCGCTACCGGATCACTCCCTTACTACGGACCCTTCTACTTACTAACCTCACTAGTGATAAGTACCCCACAGGGGATTCCTTCATAACAAACTTACACTATCTACTTCTGCACATTACGGACTGTTACTATCTATGCTTTACTAATCCTATCATCTACACTGTTACATAGATTGCTAGCTCTTGAGTCTACTACCATCTATCCTTGCACTGGGTTAGTCTCTCCTGTATATGTCATCTGCTGTCCTTACCACCTGTTACTATACATGATTACTAACCTATCTGCATTCTACCTATTACCATCTACCACTCTCCTGAACATTACTATCAAGTGCTTATCATTGCTATCACTGCTCACGCCTGTCCCTTCAGCACATCACCTCTATACTGTCATATACATCCTATCACTCCAGGAACATCTTATAGAGTGTATGTGTATATGTATGCTGAGGCAGGTGGGTCCACAGTGATGAGTCTGGAGAGTTGGATCTGGTAATTCAACACATCTCTACATGACTACTGAGTGGAGATTCTGCAGCTGCAAATCCAGCTCACTATAATAAAAACGCAGGAGCGTTACACGCCTTCAACACCAGCTCTTTGGGCTTACAGTGGTATGGCTCCGCCAACACCCAAACTGTAACAATCCTACAGGCTCACCAGAGTCAGAGGACTGCTGGCCGGAGGTATGAGTGGAGCCCAGTGGCAAGGACCGCAGGCCGATAGTAGGTGCAGGGAGTCTGGCAGAGGCTTGGTCAGATAATCCGGGTTGGCTACGGTGGTAGCGGTGCTGGATGCCGGATGGACACCAGGTAGTACTCTGCTGAGGACACGGGTTCACCTGAGGTGCGGAAACTAAGTGATAGCTGGTTTTCACTAGAGCCCCTGATGGTGGGGATAGACTGCGCTGCAAGCTAACACCAGGACGCGGTCCTCAGGATCACCCAGCCAGGCAGAGTGCAGGTTTGGTCCGAAGGCGGAGGAGCAGACAAGGGATAACCAGAGAGAAGTCAGACGAGCCAAAGGTCGGGGAAGGCAGCAGTAAGCATGGTCAGACAATCCGGATCAGCAACAGATGTAGCAGTTCAGTAGGTAGGGACAAAGCAGAAGAGTAGTCGGTAGTCAATTCCTGGTCAGCGTTGGATTTGTGGTAGTAGATAGAGCAGCAGATGAGGAGAAGCTTGATCAGGGCTCAGGAGCTCAATAATCAGCAAGCTTGAGTGCACGGGGCTGGACTTATATAGGGAAGTACCAGGTGTCGGGAATCAAGGGTGATGAGCAAGGCTTGGCAAGACTAAGGTTGAATAATAGGCTTCAGGGAAGAATGTTCAGGGAAGAATGTTCAGGGAGGAAAGTCCAGAGAGGACGGTAGCCTAGTAAGCAGGGCTACCGCCAGGGATGTGGCTGGTCACGGGTTCGAATCCCGACACAAACAACAATTTTTGCGCACCTGTCACACAGATGCATATCATTGTAATTTTTTTTCCTTACAAAGGCAATTATTGCCTTCAATACCAGCACTTTCATAGGGATATGGTGTCAAGGCATCGTCGGCACCACCAAAGGCCCAATTTTTAAGCATCCTTTAGTTCTATTCAAAGTCAAGAGACAACAGTATTCATCCAAAACATCTCTAATCTTGTTTACTCTGCACTACATTGTGGCCCCTATCCCTAACCCTAACCCTCAATGTATCCGTGCACATATGTCTGTTTCTTGTGAGAATTCAAGTTAAAGTGCACCAAACACCATTTTACATGAAATAAAGTGCAACTACATACATCTTTGGACTTCTTGAAAACATTTGGTAATAATAGCCCCATTGTGGAAATACACCCGTTAATTATATGCACATTTAAAGAGACAGCACCTTTTTAAAAAAAAAAACTCTAATCTTGTTCCCAGTGCACTGCATTATGTCCCCATCATACACATTGGCTGTGCCGTTGATTAGGAGCAAAAGAAAGGTGTGGTTAAGCAAAAAAGTCATTTTTGAAGGTTTGGTATGCTATAATTCTGGTTCTGGACATGCTACAGAGCTGAAACTTCACAGGTACACCTTTTAGACCCCCCAGACACTAAATCCAAAGAAATCTCTCTCTCTTTTTTATTTTTTTTTTATTTTTTCAATAATTGGCTCTCTATCAAAAACGACAATTTTTAAGAACTTTTTTTGTGTGATTAATAGTCCCTGGGGCATGACCCAGAACCCTAGGCACTTTTTAGGGGCATTTATTGGGTTTTAGGGCTTCAAAATTGTGTTTTTTGATTCCAGAAGTTCGGGTCCCATTGATTTCAATGGGGTTCTGGAATCCGAACCGAACTTTCCTGAAATTCCGGTGTTCTGGTCGAACCGAACTTTTCAAAAGTTCGATCATCCCTACTCATCACTATAGATTATGATGATGGATTTATAGTACCATGTTATTACCACCTTTTTGTGATCAGTGTGGCTACATTAACTTTTATATCTCTTTGATCCATTTATCACTGAAAAGTCCTGATCAAGAGAAATCATGCAGAAACCAATCAGTGTGGGCTCTGCTGCTGTAAAAGCCATTGACTGACCAGATGTGCAAGAATAGGATCAGGGCTTTAATTAAGCTAGGGTTAGAACTAGGATCAGGTCTAGGTTTGCCGACTAGATCTTGGGACATCAAAAAGGCTCCACATGTTTCTTTTTCTTTTTACATAATATGTGCAATAATAAAAAGTCACTATTAAACTGTTAAGGAATTTATTGAAATTAGGCTAGGGTTCGGGTAAAACTCCTATAAAGTTACAAAATTGTTTTTCAGGAGCATTAGAAATAAAGATTTGTGAAATTTAGCAAAATATTTTCAATAGAAATCAAAATTCTTGAATTTGACGAAACGCCAAAGCAACCCAGAATATGCCAGAAAGTGTGCACTATTCATTAGGCCTGGGGACACCATGAAAGCACCCAGCTTTCATAGAGTTCATAGGCAACAAAGGGGAAATCATGGTCTAAAATGTTGATCCTGGTGACCTCTAACTGGAAACAGCAGATAGAAGATGGCAGGGCAAAAGCATGAACAACTTGTTATTTGGTGTACTAATGTAGGTATGTAGGTATTACTGAAACTAGTTTACAATGAATTGATATATGACTTTAGGACTGAAGTCTACTAATCAGGAAATACTGTTTATGTTATGTGTTACCTTTTCAGTTTCTACCTCGTGAGTATGAGTGTCGTAATGCAGTGAATGATTGTGACATCACAGAGCAATGCACAGGAGACTCAGGCCAGGTATTGTAATTTTAACTCTCCATATTGCATTTTTGCTTTGTGTTTTTATGCCTAAAATCTAGTGATATATACAACTTCTCCACCCACTGCCAATTATTACCCTAACACACCTTTCACCTGTTTTAGTGGTGATACAAGCTCCCAACTTAAGCTGGGCATGCACTGGTAGATTTTCGCACAAATTTACTGTTAGTACATTCGCTGATGTGAAAAAAATCATTCGAAAGTGCCTCAAAATTTAGTTTGCTTTCAACATTCAATTTTGGAATAAATGTAATTTCCGGAATGAAAACTTCCTCTATATGTTTGTTATGTGTTATCATTCACACAGCATACCTAATTATACTTTTAATGAAAAAATGTTTGTTTATATTTTTACATTTCTGGTTGTTGCTTTGGAACAGATTTATAGATGAAACTATATGAGCAGCTTCTCCTTTCTTATAATAGATGGCAATATGAGCACAAGGGACATACTTGAAGTACAGTGTGCTCAATTCGCAAAAGCACTTTTGCATGTGGTATTTGGGTCATGTGACACATTTTTCCCAAATATCAAATGCGATACTAAAAATGTCAATTAAGTATCCCTTTACGTAGTATTCACCCGAGCCATACCAGGCCACTGAACCATACCAGACCACATGCCCTTAATATGCATGGAGGTGCTTTGGGGGAGGGGGGTACCCCCTAAAGCACCTTGCCCCCATGTTGATGAGGACAAGGACCTCTTCTCCACAACTCTGGCCCCGTGGTTATGGGCATGCCGGGGTGTCTTGTCAAAATCTTGAAGCCCTCTTTAACAAGGGGGCTCCCAGATCCCTCCACCCCCTCCATGTGAATGGGTATAGGGTATACAGCACCCCTACTCATTAACCAAAAAAATGGCCAAAGTAAAAAAAAAAAAAACAGAGACAGTTTTTGACATGTCATTTATTTAAATAAGGAAAAAACAAAATTAATGTCCCCCCATTGTAAATCCAGCATCATTCACTGTCTGCCTACCCTCACAAAGGAAAAAAGGTTCCCACCCAGCACTTGGCTCCCGCTGACTGACAGCTCTGCTTCCCACCCACTGCTAAATAAATTAAGGGATGGGGTCACCAAGTGACATCACTGGATGACCCTGCCCCCTTGTGATGTATTCATTCCAGCACACTTTTTAATGGCAGCTATTCTTTTGTTTACATTCTACTGTTAGCAGGGAATCCCACTGGCAGAAGATGAGTCATGGTTGCTAATGACGCTGCGGGTGCTGACTCCTTAACAAGCAGCTATTCACTGGATGTTAGGGACGCTAGTGTTTTCCCAAAAATACTGCATTGCTTCAAGCAATAGCACATGATGTATTTTAGTAGCCTTTATTTATTGAATTGCAAAAAAAAAAAAAAAAACTAAAAAACGCTGAGCTAT